>NC_091015.1:34886266-35189877 GCF_041296385.1 Aphelocoma coerulescens | reverse complement strand
AGAATCATGACATGTACTCAGAAAAAAATCATTATGTATACATAAATGATTTTCAAAAGAACACTACTTGCTTTTACTTTTTAAGCCAACTGTTGCTGATATCATTTCACAGTTCAGCCAGTTTCATTGTCCTCTAAGATCTCAACTCAGAGATTAACTTTTTCACACAGCCAACTCTGGGTTAAGAAGAAAATTCCTTGTGTTTTAACTAGTGGACTGAAGTTGTCCCATGAAGGGTCTATAGGTACGTTAAGACAGCCAAGATCTACTCACTCTCCCATAAAACTTAATTTGAAAGTATGATGTTGTTACTACCTGTCCTGTTCTTCGAGAAAATCTTTTAAGACAAAAATGGGTTGCATCTATTGGCCTTTAAACTTCAAGGACCCATTCAAAACTGGAAAGAAAAAGGCAGAAAACAAAACTCTATTAATATATAAAGACCATTTCATGAACATTTAGCAATAGATAAACATTTGCAACGCAAAGGTAGTGTTTTAATCTAAGAATACAAATGACATAAGCAGAAGAAAACATTCTACAAGTACTTGCAGCAAGTACCTATTGTCACTGGTTTTTTGTTAATGTCTTTTAGGGGAAGCTTTCTGCATGAGTACATTAGGTTGGTTTAGCATTTGGCTGTTAAAAATGGATGGAAATTGGGATATTAGTAAAGACAAACTACATGAGAATACTTTAAACAGTAGGGCCATAAACTCTCGAGGACAGAGTGTCTTTTGAGCTCACTGAAGCAAACGGCTACAGGAATGAGGAGAGTGTCAAGATAATTATGTCTTCAGAAAAAAATTCAGCATAGCCAAGTTAAATAGTCAACAGAGGGGTTTCACAACCACAGGTAGGCATGGCAGAGCTTGACAGATGTTAAACTGGAAGGTACAAAGGAAAAGCTATCTACAACAATGTCTGTATTCTTCAAAAAGGTACAGCTAGACACTTCTCACACTTGTCAGTTCTTTAGATTTTTTCTAACTTCAGAAGAAAAGTGCAAAATTCTTTCCAAACATTTGTGAATAACAAAAACACATTGGTCTCAGAAGAGTTACCATACACCTTACTATGTCAGAGCTAGGTGATATTTTGTTATTGTAGACATTTTACTCCCTCCATATTTTATATCAATCAAAGAGACCAAAGACTAAAATTAGAACTGGGCCTCTATGTATTTACATGAGAAAATCTCAATTTTATTTTATATTTAATAAATGTGTCTTTTATATACATCCTTCTATTGTCATTAAACATCATTTGAATATAGGCCTTTGCTGTGATAGAGGTACTAATGAGGATGCTGGCAATTCATTTTAAGAGAAGCCATAAGAAGGAATTGACAGACTAGACATTGGGTAAGCAGAGTCCTGGAAAGCCTATATATCTTTCAGAAGCAAATTTTAAATGGGATTGGCCAGGTGTGAAGTGATGGATCAGGAAACAAGCAGTGAAAAAGGACTGGACCAGAATATTTGAGACAAATTTAAAGAATTTAAATTTCATCACTGTGATTTCCATGAGTATGAAGAAGATATGGGAAAGCAAGCTAGGAGGTTTAGCAACTTCTGGAAATATTAACTTCTGATAAAATCTCACAAAGCAAAATGAGTTTGATAGTCTATTTCTTGCTTTGTACTTCAACAAAATATCAAAGGCCTTGCTTGGGTAGGCAGGATGGAGGGGAGTATCTGCTGAGAACCATAGGTACTAAACTCATCTCAGTGTGATATTTGTAATTTGTGTTCACACGCATTCAATACATCCACAGGTTTAGGGGTTTTGTTTGGTATGTTTTTTGTTTTGGTTTGGGTTGGGTTTTTTTAAAGAGAAGAAAGGAAAGAAAGAGAAACATTTGCAAGAAAAACAGTACCCTATTTCAGAAATAATGTTTGCTGGCAAACAAGTACAGTATGTGCTCTAAAACAGTTTAATCTAATACAATATAAAGTGAATTACTTCTTGAATTGCCACCTTCTAAAAGAAACAAGTAATAGTTCAGAGGATGAAAATTACTGATCGATTCTGCTGATTATATATATTTATTGTAGGTTGTGCTATAAATGTACCAGACATAGAATAAGCCAACTCTTTCATTCTACAAAAAAAACCCAAAACCCTCAACAAAACCAACACGCAACACATCAATTTTTTCTAGTACACTGGAAACATATTTTTCATAGAAATAAACATTTGGCAACCTTTTCTTTTTCTCTTTTATTTTGATAAAATAAAAGGTACATAGCAGGGTGTCTTGTAACAAACTGTCTCTTGAAATTGCAACAGGACACTCTATTTGCCTAGTGGCCATTTAATTTAATGGGGTATTTATTAGGGTACACATACTGGGTTATTTAAACCACAGGGGTCTTTGCAAGTAAAAGCACAATCTGAACATTGAAAAAACCACTCACACTTATTTTATTTTTAAAATAAAATATATTTCATTTTGATTCAACATTTTAAATTGTGTTTTTCCTAACCATTTGAAGAAATTTCACTGCTGTTGCTGTATAAAATATAATTCAGTTCTTTAATTGTCACTGCATAACAGTACAATCGCTTCGAGAGTACCAAAAGACTTTACAACTAAACAGCGTTATCTTTCCACCTGGAGCCTGTAAGTAAAATTTATATCCCAAAAATTCTCTTTACTGTCATACTTGAGGGAACATTTCTATTTACTTCATATATTCATGTTATAATATTTACACACATGGAGGCAGGAAAATGGCTGTGCATGGATCACCACAAATACCTGAAATATCTGTAATCCCTTTAGACTTTTGAATCTGCTTTATTTGACTGTTATTCTATTTAATTAGTTATAGTTACATTTTAGAAAGGCTCTATATTTTTAACAAGATTAATTCACATTGAGATGATGTTTTGCATTTAAGTCCATTAATAATTTCATCTCTTTCTTAAACTACTTCATTAAGGTTTTCTAAAGTGAAACATCAAAAACTACAACACAAAATTTTGGGGTTCTCAGTAAGGAGATTACAAAGTGAAAAAACCTCTCAAGGGAAAATTAATGTTTTATTGATAAATGCTTCTTATAGCTAGGGATCATTTGAACTTTAAAAAATCTTACCTGAACTGAAGTTTTGGGGTATTTTACATATTGTAAAGCACAGTTTAGACAAACTGCTGTTTGTAAGAAATAACCAATAAGAAGTAAAAAAAATAGTAGTACCAACATATATAGGATGGTTAAAAATATTCTAGCCAAGAACATGGAACAAATGGATGTGGACAGGATGGTAGCAGTACAATTATTTTCTTAACTGAAGGGAAAATTGGCTAAGAAGTTACACAGCAACGATGTACATTAAAAAACATTATCAAGGCTTCTAGTCAAGCATTCAAGATTGTTAGAATTTCATGCTTCCATAAATGAAGTGTTACTGTGTTTTGGAAAATCAGTACCAAACACCCAGCCTGCATTAACAAATATGGAAAGCTTCTGGTGCTAATCACTACTCGACCTAGGCCAGTTGTGTTACTTCCACAAATGAATGAACAACAATTCCCTTCATAATGGACTATGAATACATCAAATCCTAGTAGTGACCAAATATGAAAGAAAATTATTATTGAATCACACAGTTCAATAAAAAAAAAAAAAAAAAAAAAAAAAAAAAAAAAAAAAAAAGATGACCATTCTTTTCTGTATTATCTGCATGTATCAATCTGTATATGGTGTTTCTACCATGCATATGTATATGTTCTATTTTCTATGATTCTGTGATTCTGTATGATTAGTGGAGAGATCTGCTTTTCATACTGAACATGTAAATTCAAACACTTGCAAAGGTATTTATGCATGAGCTAAAGTTGCTTTGTCATCATCCTGTTCCAAAAATAGAAGTAATTTAGCAGAACAAGGACCAGTTGGATCTTTCAGAGGCAGGTTACCACTCCTCACTGCAAGCAATGAATAATCAGCTACAAATATTCAAAATGAATGATTTACTAATAATAGATGAATTTCAAACTGTTGGCTGACATTGCAAGAACTCACAAATGGCAATTAAT
Organism: Aphelocoma coerulescens; assembly: GCF_041296385.1. Taxonomy (NCBI): domain Eukaryota; kingdom Metazoa; phylum Chordata; class Aves; order Passeriformes; family Corvidae; genus Aphelocoma; species Aphelocoma coerulescens. The sequence continues at coordinate 35,185,830 of NC_091015.1, read as the reverse complement.
AATTGTATTAAAATTGAACTAGTAATCTTTATTCATGAAAAGATTTATGATGAGAAAAAGGGCTAAATTGACAAAGAGTAGTGGGCATGCCTCTGAGCTCACTTTTTTAGGATTAATTGTACTGATTTTGATTAAGTCAGTAGGCTTGTTTGTTGGTTGTTTCTAATTCACAACAGTCTAACTGAATAAAGAAGAACAGTAATTTTTATAGGCAAGACAGTAAATTTCTGTTTAAAATATCAAGAAGAATCTGCATGTAAAGGCCAAATGTCACAGAAAAAAAAGCTAAGTAATGAGCACAAGTAAGAATCAAACATTATATTACTAGTTAATGAGATTACTTTAAAATGAAGATATGTCATTCCAAGTTAAATTACATGATTCAAACAGTCTTGTCTCAAGTTCTGTGACTTAGTCTATGGAAGTGAGGAACTGGTGCACAGCCTTATTTGATTTTAGAATGTGTGACGCTAGAGACTAAATACAATGTTGCTATTAAGCCATAAGAGGGAAGACGATGTCTGGCTTCACAATTTGTCTTATTTTTTTATATTGCTTAAAACAAAGAAGACAGGATGTATTCTGTACAATTTATTCTGTATTGTAAAAACAAAGCAAGCATCATGCTGGGATCGTCATAGACTAGTTCAGTGTTTGGAACTTGTTATATGATTGTTACAGCATGGTTTCCTTTTGAAGATATGGGTACAAGAATTATGTGACTCTTTTCTGTTTTGAGAAAAAGCCAGTTCCTTGGCTGATTCCAGAATGTGAAAACTAACAAGGTCACTCAGAGCCACACTGTCCTTTCTTGCTGATCTATGCTTCATTCACTGAAAATGTAATCCGGTATTATGTCATGATGTTCCAATTTCAATCTCTCAAACCAGTGTAAATAACAGGAAGTTATGAAGAGGAAATTAAAAACTATAGAGCACACTGAAAAAGGAATCCACAAGAGGGATTGAACAGCTAATCACAAGACACTGGGAGAAGAGAGGATATGTTATTGTCAGTAAATCTGAGAGGTTTATAATTTGTGTTTAAGTTTATAATTGGGCATTGTAAAGAATTTAAGAGGGAAAATAATTGTAATTATATATCTTAATGTAAACTACGGGTATCAAACCACTGGATATTATGGGTAGAGATAGCAGATACTACAGATTAAATTATCTTCATTTCTACAAGTTACCACTTTTAATATGTCAAAAGCCAGTTCTCTGATGCTGCCAATTTTACACAATCAAAAGTCACAGCTTTTCCCTCAAAACCATGAGTTTGATTTTAAAATTGGGAGATTTTATTTTGGCGTATGTTCTCTTCCCTGGTGAGATTTTAACACTTGAACACACATGAAGAAATCCTGTCCTCTCCCAGAAGAAACAGTAAATTACCTCAGTGAAAGCTTTTCATACACAGAGCAGGAACTGAGAAAAAAAAATTGGTATGAGTGAAAATATAATTGCCAAAAGAAAATCTGCTTTTAGCCAGCAATATTCTAGTTTTATACAAGAGCTACAAACAAACTATAAAATCCTCAGTTGCTTTATTTTTATCATCTGATTTAAAAAAAAAAAAAAAAAAAAAAAAAAAAAAAAGAAGAAAAAAGAAAAGAAAAAAAGACTGTTGCAGTGGCAAAGTCCACTTTACACCCCCATGTTGCTTTGAAAAGGGTCTCTCCGTAAACCTCTGTGCTAGAAAGTTCTCCCTTTACCAAGATTCCACAGGCTACTGACTCTCTCCCCCCTCCCATCCCTTCTCCTATTGGCTCCCGTTATGTCACTCACCCTTGCCTCTGCCCCCTAGCCCTCAGACCATTGGCTTCTGATGCTTTGCCCGCCCCTGGGACCCTTAGGGACAAAACCACGCACACGCTTTATTCTTGATTCTTTGTCCCTGCTTCCATTGAGTGTGTTGGTTTCATTAAACGCCTCGGAATTGCATGCAGAGAGCCCCTCTCACCTCTCTGTCTCTGGTTCGTGCTTAGACTGTGTGTGTGAGTGGGTGTTTGTGACCACCTGCGAAGGTGAGATCGTGTGCCCGCGTAGGCGCTGGCAGAGCCCCGCCTGAGCATCTCCACGAGGGACCCTGTGGAATAAACACGGCATTGGTTCACCGAAGCCCTCCTTTCATAAAAGACAATATTCAGTTTTCCATCATTCCTCTTCAAAAGACTTGTCAGACAGAATAACATCAGTTCCAAGAAATCTATACATTTATTCCCATTGTACGTCTATAGGAAAGGAATGATATTAAAGAAATAATCATACTACAAGAAATACAGAGTGCTAGCAGGTAAAAGATATCCAAAGCATTGTGTGATCACCTCTTCAGGACAGAAAATCCTGCCCAGGACTATTGCACTTAGCTATACTTAATTCAGTGTAAAAAATCAGTGAGGTTTAAAAGCTTCATACAGAGTCTCTAATTGAATTTAGGTGAAGCAAAACTAATGTACTGTTTGGCATATCTGAATCACCCTTCCTAAAATAAGCATTTTACTTCTTCCTATGGTTTATGAGCAAGGATTCTGCTCACAGACTGTAACCTGTGCTAAACAAGTGTGTTGATGGGTGTACATGTGAGTTAGAAGCACTGTTCTACTCAAAACCTCTCATTCACCTCTGGCACACACCCATGGCTGGCCCTTAAGATACAGAGCTGTAACTTGAAGTGATGCTATGTAGAAGGCCACATACTCTAAGCCCTGTACTGATCACTGATCACATCTGATCTTTATCTCTCCATGAGCAATCCTGTTATTTTTGAGCTCCAGAGTACAAATATGAAGCATGTAAAGTGAGAGGAACCATGTGCACAGCCTCCTGTATTCTATGGAATAAGCAAACCAAAAGGCTTTCTTAAAAGATATGCAATACTGAGAAAATAGTCCCTTTCTCAGAATATAATTAAATGCATGCTCATACTATGCAACGTATTCTCTATTTAAAGGCAGAATACTAAATTTTAGCGCAAATTAAGAATGATTTATATCCAATTAACTGAAGTAATTTTCTATATTTTGCCAGTAACATGTGTAGCGCATCAGTACACCAAATAGATCTGTAGGTAGGTAAGTAGATGGATGGATGGATGGAGAGATAGATAGATAGATAGATAGATAGATAGATAGATAGATAGATAGAAAAGCAGATAGATAGACAGGCAGAGACAACTTTCACTAGACCAGGTTGCTCAAAGAGCCATCCAACCTGGCCTTGAACACTTCCAGGGATGGGGCATCCACAACTTCTCTGGGCAACATGTTCCACTGTATCAGCACACCCATAATAAAGCATTTCTTCTTAATATCTAATCTAAAAATAACGTCATTGTGTTAGAAGCCTTTATTCCTCGTCCTTACATTATGTGCATTTGTAAAAAGACCCTTGCTGGCTTCCTTGTAAGCCTCTTTTAGATACTGGAAAGCTACTCTGAGGTCTCCTCAGAGCCTTCTCTCCAGGCTGAACAAGGCAAACTCTCATGCTACCTTTATAGATGTGTTCCAGCCCTCTGACCATCTTCATGGCCCTCCTCTGGATTCACTCCACCAGGTCCACATACTTTTTATGTTGGGGACCCAGAGCTGGATGCAGTTCTCCAGGTGGGGTCTCAGGGGAGTGGCGTACAGGGTAAGAATCTTCTCCCTTGACATCCTGCCGACACATCTTTTGATGCAGCCCAGGACACATTTGGCTTTCTAGGCTGCAGGTGCACATTGGTGGGTCATGTTGAGCTTGCTGTTAACCAACACTCACAAGTCCTTCTCCTCAAGGCTGCTCTCAATCCACTCTCTACCCAGTCCTGATTTGCACTTGGGATTTCCTTGAACCAGGTGCAGGACCTTGCACTTGATTTTGCTGAATTCTTTGAGGTTTGAACAGACCCACCTCTCAAGCCTATGAAGGTCTTTCTGGATGGTATTCCTTGCCTCCAGCATATCAGTGGCACCACACAGCTTCATGTCTTCAGCAAAGCTGCTGAGGGTGCACTCAATCCCCATCTATATGACCCATGAAGATGTTAAATAGCAACACCCCCAATACTGACCCCAAAGGAACGCCACTCTTCACTGGTATCTGCTCAGACATCAAGCCACTGACCAGAACTCTCTGAGTGCAGCCATCTAATTCCTTTTCCACCAAGTGGTTCACATCAGATCCATGTCTCTCCATTTTAGAGACAAGGGTGTCATGTGGGATAGTGCCAAAGGCTTTGCACAAGTCCAGGCAGATGACGTCAGTTGCTCTTATCGACCAATGCTGTAAACTTTTTGAACATCAAACTGATTAGTGCTTTTTTCAGTCTTCACTGTTACCAAGTACAGATCACTGACAGACACTTGGGTAATACTGTTTTTAGTTTTTCTTGTTTTGTTGCTTGAGTGTCTACAAAAGGTTGCTTGTCTGTGCAAGTGCTATTAGTTGCCATGACAGTATTTGTGACATCAATAAAGCAGCAGTTAGTTTGAAATCTCCTGCTCCCAAAAGGTGCTTGGTGCCCCCTATAAAACATGCAAAGACAGAGTCTGTCTTTCACGGTTCAGATCTCCAGAAAAAAATCAGATATAGGGGCACAAATTATTCTTAACAAGCTCAGCTACTGTCTTTAATTCTGTAATGCAAAGCCTTTCTGTAATTCTTTGATTGTGATACTTCACATAAGCAGTGGTGAGAAACCTGATTTCTTGTTGGGGAAGGAACACAGGGAAAGACAGAAAGATTGAACTCTTGGACCACAGGGCCTTACCACATAAGGAACTGAAGGGGTCTGTTTTTAGGGTCAGTTCTGCTTTGAGGTCAGCATAGAAAAGCTCCAGATGTCTCCTCTAACTTAAAATATTCTGCAATTCAGACTCAGTGGATGGATTCCTTCAAAAATTACTCAGGATCTTCTTTTTACTCAGATTTAGAGGGTGTTTTCAGAGGGTAGAGGGCAGGTTGGCATGCTCAGTGTGACCAAATTCAGAGGGCAGTCTCTGGTTTTATGTAACACCAGTTTATAATGATAAGGAAAGGGAAATTATAGCTCAAAGGAACACTTTGAAAAGTAGGGTGTCTCATTTTCAATATAATTCATAAACAACCAGAGCAGACTGCTGCAAAAATATCTCATGGAGAGGCTTCACATGAGTATGAACACAGGTAGAGAAAAGCTTTATTTTTAAGAATGCAAGGGGCAATGACAGGAAAAATTGTCACCTGACGACACAGGTTGTGGTGCAGGTCATAAAATGATTTCACATTAAGCAGATATAATGCCCATTTAAGAATCTGAAACACTCAAAATTCTTTTAGTGCTTATCTCAATCAGCTGGAATTATTGCACAAAGAGCAATAATAATAATAAAAATAATAATAGTAAGGAATAATAATAATCTGTAGGCAAAACTGAAAAAACAACATAAGGTCAAGCAGATACTTCCATTTTCCTAAATCAGTTATAAATATTATGCCACGGAAGGAGGGTAGCTAAGTAACTACTAAAATAAGTGATAAGATAAATAAGTAGAATACGAACTATGAAGTTATTATTAATGAAATAATTCAGTTGTGAATAGGTTGCAGTGTTTTCTCTTTGTGCTTTGTTCTGTTTTGTTTTGTTTTAAGACGGGGAAAAACGTATAAATGACTGAACTAGCAATATCTATTTCTATAAAAAGTATACATAATTAGAACACAACTAATTTTGATAAAATGCATTTGCAGGTCTCTTTTTAAATATGTGTTTTGTGCTTCTTTGTATAAGCTGTGGGAGACATAGAATTCAATATAATTAAAACTATAAATAGTATGACTTGCTTCTTAAAAGTACTGAGGATTTGAATTCAAGGGCTATTTTCTTCAATTTTCACTCATTTGTTGACTATGCAGAAGAACCTTTTACAGTTACCTTGCTTTTAGGTCTTATATAATTTATTGCAAAAATGCCTGTGGAAAGAAAGAACCAAGAACTGCTATGACTAATTCCCTAAATATATCTTAGTGAGCATCAGTTGTCCCTGATTTTTGGCCTTTTTGCCTGTTGACATTTACTGTTCCTTTTTAGAGCCATTAGGAAACTGCAAAACATAGCTTCTGGTACAGTGGAAGTCCCCTGTGACAGGAGACCAGCACAAATCTGAAAATTCTTCAGTGTAAATGAGCAGATCTTGGAATCCACAGACTGATAAAATATAGGCAATGACAAGAAGGACCTTTTTGGATCATTATCTTTCCACTTATACCAGAGAAATAGCACATTAACACTCTAAAGATGTTTACTTCTACAGATTAGACAAGATGGAGAAAACTGAATTATCAAATAATGCAAATTAATGCAAAACAAAATTTAAAGCAAAAGTAGCTGGTTTTTATTTAATACTTACTAAAATTAATTGGAATTAGATCAGTAAAAACTGCTGTGACCTGAACTAAACTACATAGAACCAAAATCCCTATGTCTATAGATCACTAAGAACTGCACTTCTGAGAACCCAGAGACTTCAGCAAAGACCCTATCCTGGAGTTAGTCTCTAAGTAAGATGGGAAAGTTACTGTGATTCTGAATCTCAAGCTCCATCCAAGCTCTGCTCCTCTTTCAGCTCCATAGAAGGCGTCTGAAGAATAAACGATAAAATCTTTCAGAATGAAGAATGGTTTTGTAATGAAGAAAGTATGCTGGGACTAGTTCCCAGACCTGCCACAGCCTCAGTTCTGACCTTAATCTCTCTATTATTCAGTTCCTTATCTGTAAAATAAGACAGTAATACTTCTGTTCTCCCATTCTTTGTCTGACTTGGTTCCCTGAAGTGTCGGATCTTCGGAGTAGCAACTGATTTCATTTGAGTATATTTTCTGGTCCTTACATATCTACATTTTAATCCCAGCTGAGGTGACAGAGGTTCTTCTAATACAAGCAATTAAAAAAAAATCACTGAATGTTTTTTTGGGAATAGAATCATATCTGAAACCTGACAGTGTAATACTGAAAAGCTTTCATGATAAAACCTCTGTGTGTAATATCTGCATTGGAACAAAAAGAAGTGTTGGGGGAAGGGGTAAGTAGTGGATAAAATTGTGGCTAAATATTTTGCTGAAACTCTAGGCTAACAACATAATTACTTGAAATAACTTACATGAAAGTACCATATTTTATTGAGTATATGGACCTGTGAAGTCCTGGATCCTTTTAGATAGGAAAGTATCCGGTATCCTGGATGTTTTTCTTACATAGCAAGTTAGGCAGATTACCCCACTTCCACTGACAAACTGTCTTAAACTAATTCAAATTAATTGCAACACTAACATGTATGCAAATTAATTGATGCACAAAAAAAGAGTTATTAAATATATAAAAAGTTAGCCAAGTACTTTGATCAAGACTATCTGAAAAGGAGTATGAAGGGAAACTACACCGAGAATCTGCAAGGCAGCATGAAGACCGACTGAAAGAGAAAAAGATTCCTGGATCATTTCCCAAAATGATACCAAAATGATACCAAAATGATTCCCAAAACTGTACCTGTCATGGGGGACATTAAATACCAATACAGCTGTTGGATAAAAACAAAAGTAATCAAGCATGCATCATCACAAAGGGCAATTATATGATCCGGAAAGGAGAGGATTTCACTAGCTTGCTCAAGAAGGAACTAGTAGAAATTTTGAGAAATAGTGACATTTGATACTTTTTGACCACAAGCTACTTCAATTTAACAAACTAAGCAATGTTCTCCCTGAACAAACCAATATAAAAATACTGTATTTTCTAGGCATAAAGTGACATAATTGAGATGGTTAGTAGTAACTCTTTCCAATGTTCAAAGGTCATAGCAGTAGTAGATTGATCAGGACACTCTTTCAGAAGCTTAAATCACAAAAAAACTTGCTGAAATAAATATATTTGGAAACAAGTTATGCAAGAGGTAAGGCAATGAAAAAAAATATTATAATGTATGGGTTAAGAGATTAAGGAAGATATCTGCAGGTCTGATAACTGAACAAAGAAAAATAAGTGAAATTTAGTTCATCAATAAATAAGGAGTGGGATTAAATAAATTATATGAACATGTCCTCCTAAGGCTCAATTTACAAGAAAGAAGTGTTAGTGCTGTACAAAATGAACAAAACAGCTTTGGACAATTAGTAGGTAATAATGACTTTGACCACAGATTCTGGGGTATTCAGGGACTCTGCTAACAAACCTACTGAACCACTAACAATTGTTAAAGCCATAGAGGCTTAGAAAGTCCTAGAAAAAGCAAACTTAACAGCGATCATAAAAAAAGGAATAGAGAGAAGTTTAATTTTTAGGAGCCATGTATTTAACTTCATTGCTTAGGGAAACATATATAATGTAAGGAATATGGACAATCATATGAAGAAACCTAGAATTTTATAGTGTTGTTTGAAGAGAGACACAGATAATTACATACCGTCTTCAGCCTCCTCACTCAGGCAGCAGATCTGGTAACAAATTACCACAGACAGTCACAGTTTATCTCTTGAGATGAGCATTCAGTATCCCTCCCCTTTTCTTGCAGATCTGCACACTGCCCTCTGTTCATTCACCTATGTTCTCTGCCTATAGAATAACAAAGGAGAGATGTGGGGATCTGTCTTCCCAAAACTTTCCACTTAGCAGTGTGCAGTCACAATGGAGCACCAGTAAATATCCCACCTTTCCCCAGGCTGAGTAGAGTAATAAGGTAAATATCATTTTACAAGCCTTTCATATTCTTGCTCCCCTGTGGAACTAACACATCTATGACAATTTACCCCTAAGTGAACATTTAGAAGATTGCAGTCATGGCACTTGTGTAACAGGAGGGTCATAAAATGAGTGGATGAAAGAAATGCAATATATTGCCTACATACACGTTAGTTTTAGGTAGCATCAACTAAAAAACAATATGAAATAAAATTTTATGAGGGAAAAATCTAGAAACAAACACACCTCGAATCCTGTGTCCAGTTCTGAGCCCCTCACTACAAGAAAGACATTGAGGTGTTGGAGGGAGCGCAAAGAAGGACAGTGGAGCTTGTGAAGGGTCTAGAGAATAAGTCCTATGAGGAGTGGGCTGAGGGAGCTGCAGGTGTTCAGCCTGGAGGAACAGAGACTTGAGGGAGACCTTATTGTTTTCTACAACTACCTGAAAGAAGATTGTAGCCATGTGGGGTTGGTCTCTTGTCCTAGGAAACCAGCAACAGGAAAACAGGAAAAGACCTCAAGCTGGGCCAAGGGAGGTTCACTTTGGGCAACAGGAAGAATTTCTTCATGGAAAAAGTTCTCAAACATTGAAATGGACTGAGCAGGGTAGTGGTGAGGTCATCATCCCTGTTCAAGAAATGACTGGTCATGACACTGAGTGCTGTAGCTTACTTAACAAGGTGGTGGCTTCAAAGGTACAACTTGATGATCTTTTCCAACCTTAATAATTTTACAGCTCTATGGTTCTATGATTCTATATCATGACAGAGACAAAAAAAGTCACTCTTTGAGGTCTGAATACCAAATTGCACCTAAAATACTGTAGGTAGATTTCTTAGGAGAGTACAGAAAGTTGAAAGGAATTCAGAAAGGAGCACCAAAAGTCATGCTGCTGCAGTAATTCTCATCTTATTAAAGAGCCAAAATGATTGTATATAAAAGCAGTAGCTTTTAAATAGTGAAAGAGTATAACCATCAGACAAGACCAGAGACTACCAGGAGGAATGGCTTTATAGATGGGTCAGCAAGATGAATGTCAAAATTTGACTTCTGAACATGATATGTATTTGTTTATGTCCAGAAAAGAGACAGAAGCCCACACAATAGACAACTTGAACTAGACCAGGAAAAAAAAAAAAACAAACGCGCTTTGAAGCACTTTATGATTGGCAAAAGGAAAATAGCATGTATTTTATGTGTCAGTATTCCTTTTTCTTATTTATCAGAAGGGTAATATTAAGGACAATATAAAATACATATGCAACATAGTAATAAAGAAGAATGATGAAGTTTCCCTTGTTTATAAAATATTTCTTTTCATTAAGTCACTACCAAAAAACTAAAACTTCTTTTTTTTTGCTTTAAACAAAGCTCATAAGGAGAAAAGTTCTGTTCTGTTGTCCCTGACAAACACCAGTATTTAAATCTTAAGCAATAATTTTTTTGCTTTTTGGAATCTATAGTGAAGGCAGCACTTTATAAATTTACAGCACGGACTAGTAACAGCAGGAGCCACTGTGTACTTTGGTAAACATATTAAGAAGAAAGTAGAGAAAACAGAATAAATGTTAAGAATAGTGGAAAGTAAATTTACCTAACATTTCTTGGAATTTAAAAATGGGGGGAAAGTGGAAGCAAATACCTAAGGCTTCAAATGATCTTTAAATAAGTTACAACAGAAACATTCACAAAATTTTTTAGAAGAAGATTAATATAAGGAAGATAGATAAATATCAACAAACAAATTCAGAAGGAGGATGAGAAACAGGCCAAGTAGAATATAATTTAAAAACTGTATTTAGCAGAGATAGTACAAGATAATGTCAAGAGAATAATGTCAACTAATAATGAAAAGGCAGAGATCACTGGCCAGACAGAATGCAGCTGCAATGTTGCTGCATCATCTGAGCCTGCACTGTATAAAGGAAAAGAGTTTTGAAAAGATGGTATACAAAACTGTCAATTTGAAGCTTGAGCAAAATTATTGAGAACTAATTGATAAATGTCTTCTTTATCTCTACTCTTTGCTCTGAGAAAAACTAGAAGTTATTTATCACATATACAGCATGATAGGTAGATATTTTGCTGAAAGAAAAAAAAAAGGAATTTGAGAGATAAAATGGAAGGCAACCATAATAAAAGTTCCCAGAAGGTAGAATAAAAGGAAACCCACATTCATTTTGTTTTTCCTGAAATACAAGATTTTTTTCCAGTACTTAATGCCACTATATCTTATAATTGGAGAACTCTGTTGAAATAATGCTTTTCCTTCTTTTCATAAACCTAGTGGATTTCAATTTGGTTGGTTTCAAATCAAACTGGATATGTGCCATGGAAAAATTAGTGCTAATGAATTCCTGGGTTGAATGTACCATCTCTGAATTTTTAACACTTTTTAAGAAAAGATCAACATGCGTTAATCAGGCAACATAGCAGTATTTCATTACTCTAATGTATTTTCTCAAAGAGCCAGGAAATTTAAATAACTATTGGAAGACTCAGAAATACCCCACACATTAGCAATACCTGCTTGTCAATAACTGAAGATAAACCAAAATGCTTGGCTCTCTTTTCATTTTTATTACACTTGTTTACAAAGTGATCTGACTTCAAATTTCATAACATGTGGCTTGATTTCTTGGAGACACATATCTTACATTTCTGCAATCAATGTTCTATTTTGCCTAAGTGACCACTAACTTTATCAGCACTACTGCAAGCTGCAGAAACTTGTTACAGATACTTTAGCTGTAGGATCAGCAGAATTAGGAAATACATACTAGGGCTCACTTCCCTCTCATCATGAGTAGGTAGTTCAAAATTACCTTTGGAAAAAAGAGACAAAAACAATACTGGGTGTTCATAGGTAGAGAACAACCTCTTTATGAAGCAGGAATATATATGTCACAGGAGGTAGCAGTCAAGAAATAATTTTCCCACTCTCTTCCCTTCTCACATCTTTCTTGCAGCAGCTATTGACCAAGATTCCCATTCTGAGTACTATCAGTAGCTGTAATGTCAAGGTAGAGTTGCCCAATTTTACATTGAACTAACACTGTCCTTGCTGAAGCTGTAGGTTTCAAGCAGCACTTTTTCTATTAGATCATTAGTCATTTTTCAGTGCAGGTGGATGGGAAATCCTTTCCCACTGCCTAAGACTTCATTTTCTTTTATTTCAAATCAAGATGAGAAATTAAATTATCCAAATTTTATCAATTGTTCAAGCAGAATATATTTCTACTATATGGGCTGTTGAGTTTCATTTTGATCCATTATGATCCACTACATTATTTAAATAACATCTTGTTTTCAAGTTAGAAAAAAAGATATTTTTGAACTAAGACTTTAATTTAGTATATACTTATTGCAAATTCTTTGTAATGTTCCATAGGCCTCACAAACTCTTTTATTTGGTAGACAACATTCCCCCTACAATGATGAGCAAGAACACTTTGGCTCCCTATTTTTTAGACCACTGTCCCTTTACCTTCATCTGCAACAGGGTAAATACTGTCTTGTTGTCAGTCTGTAAAGTCATTTCTGAAAGATTTGTTTAGTGTGGTTCATTACCATGAATTTAGTGTTGTTAGTATTGCAAAGATTATGTGCAAATGAGAGCATCTGTAATTCTAATGCTCACAATTTAGCTCTGTTTTTTGCTGTTAACCAGACTTATTAGCATTTTTGACTTAGAATATTATTTGTTGAATAGAAAGCATTGCAATCAATGATCACTGTTGGGTATAATAAAAAATTCACAATTTGATAGAATTAGCTGAGTAACTGTGTTCAATTTCCTTGTAGCATTGCTTTGGGTACAAAATTGCCAGAGAATGGAGTAATACCGTGTTCCAACAGTACATATCCAATGTTATAGTATCTGAGTATATCTCACCATAACATAGGGTCTTCCAAAACAAATAACTTGAGGAAAAATTTAAGTGCTTGGCTACATAATCACTGGCACTGTTTCAGAGTTCCTGTGTGTAAATACTGGCATGAAAAAATGTATAGTACGTTGTAGATGAACTTGAAGTTCAAGAATTCACTGTGGGCCAATGGGAAAAAGAGACAACTGAGAAAATAAAAATGTTTGGGTTTATAATCTCCTTTCTTAAAAGTCAGCAAGATATTTTATCCTTTTTTTTTTTTTTAATGACTGTTGAACAAATAAGAGAGAGAGGATTGATAAATGCCAATTTAGAAATACAGATTTGTTAAGAAATGCTGTTTTCAGACTGAGGCACTTATGGTTATTTGGAGAAATAACTCAGCAGTATCTGTTTGTGTGTTTAAAACTGATTAGAGAAAGTCTGAAACCACCCAAACAGGTGAGGGATCTCCACGATATTGATATCCCTGTAGGCTTTTTAGAGTTTCACCCTGAAATACTGGTTATAGATATTCTTTTACATATGTGCACTGAAGCACAGTAATTGAGTCCTTGTGTGTATAGCAATTAGAAAACCAGTCTAATTTTGAGTACAATACAGACCCAATTCTCCCTGTACTACTATATATAGTGGAAAATTTTCAATTCTCCATATTGATGTTCAAAACCAAGTCACTACAATAGATTGCTACAGATCATGCAAGAGTAAATTGCAAGCTAATCCTACACCTTGATAATAATTGCTACTTACCTCCGTTGCTTGATTTTTTAATATACTTTAAGATAAGGATATTGATTTGGATTCAAATCAATTTACAAAGAGTTTACAACTTTAAAATCCACAATTACTTTTGAACAGTTCCTATGATTTTTTTCTCATACATCAAAGTACAGGAATTTTTGATAAATTGTGCAAAAAGGAGACCCAAGGATAGAGATTAATCATCTGAGGAATGTCATCTCTTTTTGTGGACTCTGGAGGCAATGCCAATAACTACCCAACACTAGATATCACACCTCTGGATGGAAACTGTCAGGCAAAATGGATCCTCTTTAAATTAAATCTTTTCCTTGTAAAAAGCCTGATCTTTTTTACTAAACTTCTCACTAGAACAATTTTTTAAGAACATCAAATTTTATACTGAATTTGCATTGCAGGGAAGGGAACAGACAAAATTATTTCATTGTAGTTCAGTTTGACCTAAATCCATGTCTTCTTGAACTTCTACTGATGCACTCTTACTTTCTTCCAGCATGAATTCTTCTGTAGGGACTTTTTTAATATATTCCTATGAAAACAAACTTCACCACATACAACCTCTGCTATCACCTATTTTCCTCAGTTGAACCAAGACACTGAAAAATTATCTTAAGTGTGCAGCTTAATGTACTCTCATTGTACACAAAACTGAATGAGATCCAGACTCTGTTCTTCCTTCTGCATCCTCTTTTGATTCGTTAGCTACAAACACAGCTCATTCAGTCATTTTCCTAGCACAGGAATTATTTTTCAAAGTTTCCAGATCAAGAGCCAAGATCTCAAAATCAAGCACTTTTTTTTTTCCACTTGTGTTTAAGAGATCAACTCTGAGAGAAAAGACTCTTGTGTGGGAATTAATCTGGAAATTCTGCTGATGATAGACAAGATAAAACAGAACACAGCTCGTCCATCTGCAACTACATTGATCGGCAGTACTGACAAGATAAATGTGTTTCTGTCACTAAGCTAGACAGGGTGTTCAGAAGACACATAAGAAGCAGACCTCTTCAGGACATAAATACAAGTATATAAAGTTGATTTTCTGTCTACATTCACAGGAAAGGTTTCCTCCTCAAGAGTTATGATTAGCAGGTGAGTATACGCTTTTCCTAAAGTAGGTCGGTGTGTATTTTGTATTCACGCTTTGGTAACTATTCTATTGGTTCACCTGAATACAACAGTGAAAACAGAATTTTGCTAAATACAAGAAAGTCTTCAGCACAAACTAGATTTATTTTCAGCCAAAGAAAAAATTTTTAAAAAGCTGTCAAAATATCGGTGATAAAAAGTGAGCAAAATCAGATTAAAAATAAATATTAAAATTGTAAGAATTAAGTCCCTCTCTCGAACATAAAAGATCTAGCTTATTATTTCATACAGTAAGTATTTCCTGATAGAAAGGTATATTTTCAGTAAATAAGTAAATTTTCAGATGTGTTGAAAAGACCTCCTTTTTTATTGGAAATATTATAGCGATGACTACTGACTACCTGCTTGGAAAACTTGTGAATTTGTATTTTTACCTACAGGAAGACAGAAAAACTGACAAGAGTATTTACACACCTCTAGGAGAACAGGGGAGAGGAGGCAAGATACTCTTTGCCTGTTCCAGCATTCCAGTCAACACGATTTTAACTCTGAGAGGTTCACTTAACTTGATCTACTGCAAATTAATATAAACTTTTAATTCCTGATTGTCTTCAAATTCCTCCTTCAATAGTTAAACAAACTCCTTGGGAGCATCTTCCCCACTGCCCCTTCCCCAGACTCAGTCCAAAATCTGTCTCCTCCTGGCCTCAGCTTTCCCCACTTTGGCACTGCACGGTGGAGGATATCTAGGGTGTTGTCTAATGGTCTCCTTTTGCTAGTCCTTGTTGCTTCCTCTTGTACGGAAAATCACGCTATGAAAAGCCAGTGTCCAAAAAGGAGACAGAAGAATCCTGCAACTTTATTCAAATAAAGGGAGAGAGCCCATCGGGGCACATACCCACGTGGTTTTCTCCCTCGATGTTTCGGAGGGCGCAGCCACCTTTTATCCTAAACTCCCAGCCCCTCATCTTTTTCCCCATTGGCTGAGGTTCTAGAAAGGTACAGCCTTCCTGAACCGCATACCACATATTCCCCCGCTTGAGCCTGCCATTTTACCCCAAAGTTCAGAAGTTCAGGCTTGTGCAGATCCACTTGTCTTTTTCAGGAGCCAAACTGGGCTCTGTAGCAAACCTGCTGCCCAAAGTTGGTAGAGACATTAAGACCCATTCCAAAGACGTTAACACCCATACCTTCACCAATGGAATTGTTTGTAAAGACATTAGCACACACCTTCCCTATGACTCTTTTCCCACAGGGCTCCTTGTTTCCTACTGCTCCTCTGTTCCAGCAGGAGCTGTTTGTGTGTGACAGACTTGCGGGGTTGCCTGTGTCTGCCCCAGTCTGGGCAACCCATTCACAGGCCAGAGTCCTGAGAGACAAATCTTCTCGAAGGGAGCGCTTCTCCAGCTGCATCTTCAACCATGGCTCTTTCCACATCTCCTCAGCTTTCTCTTCCACTTTCTCTTGAAATATTCCTGTTTGAATACACACCCTTTTATGACCTAAGCAGAATCACAACTTTAATATACTTCAATTGTAAACGCAAGCTTTCCTCTCAGACGACAGGGATAGATTTTATTGTGTGCGGACACACAGAGCACACCTCCACCCCTCATCCCTGGAGATGACACTGTTTGGGTTAAGATTACCGCAGTTTGATTAAGCATGCCTCACAACCTTCCCCTTCAGCCTCTGTAAAACGCCAAGACCAGAAGTTTGCAAGACTTGTCGGACACCGGTGGCGATCAGCCCTCAGCTCCTGCCAGCGCGGTGCCGGCTGCCCTGCGGCTGCGGGCGGTGTCCGGGGCGGACGGCGGCGGCAGCGCACGGTGCGCCCCGGGCCCCCACGGCAGCGCCTCCGCCCCCGGCCCCGCAGGGTCTCGCAGCCCCCAGGCTGGTGCTTCCCAGCTTCGCAATGGGTGCTTCCCATGACGGGCACTGCCCACTGATGCTGCCGCGGGCAAACTTCCTCGGGTCCAGAGCTTTCGCCGCTTTAAGTTACTGCCGTGTTAACATAAAATTTTCATTCCCGATTCTGCTACTGAGAAAAATAAACAGTGGGAAACACCCTTCCTCCCCTTTCCTGAGGCTCCACTTCAATCGTCTGCCCACCCTCCCTCCCTGTATCCCAACTCCTCGGCGGGGCGAGGGCGGGAGGTGCCGCAGAAGGGTCGGCGCGCGGTGCGTCTGTGCCCCTCGCTCTGTCCCCGCCTCTGCAGTCCCGCATCTCCCCGCTCCTCTGCCCTGGCTCGGCTCCAGCCGTCCCTCCCCGTGCCTAAGGCACCTTTCTCCCAGCTCCTGGCGTGCTCCCCGCTGTGCACCCACTCCCCTGCCTGATGGAGGCAGCCCGTGACGGGGATAGGGAGCTCCCCGCAGGGCTGGAACCAGCGCAGGGCGGCTCAGAACCTCTCTCGGCACCGGGCACCGGGCACCGGACACCGGACACTGGGTGTCCTCGGTCCAGCCCGCTGACAGGGAGCCGGTGCAGCCCTGGCGAGCCCGGGGCTGGGCTTCCGTCAGAGGTAGCTTCTTTCAGCGGCATCGGTTAGTTCTGCTTCTTGGGGGAATAAAGTGCCGCCAGGCAGAGATGTGGGCAGTGATGGATGAAAATGAATTCTAGGTCAAACATAATTGCACTTTCCCCCCTCAAGCCCCCTCCAAAAAGAAAGCCAAACCTTTCAGTTTGTAATCATGGTACCTGGTCTTAATGCAGGAAAACACCATGAGGTTTTAAGCCTGTGTATTATAACATCAGTTTAAAAGCCTGTAAAGGTGAGTAAGGGCTGTGCTTGAGCCTTGGCCCAGGGCCAACTTTGAGCAGGGAAGCTTGGCTGAGACTTTGCAAATGGATTTTGCAGGGGCTCCCTCGCTAGGGTGGTCCTCGGTCACCTCCCACCCCCGTCAGAAAGCTGGGAAGATTTTGGCAGAGTAAGAAATTCTAGAACCAGGCCGTTAATGCAGCAGGGTTTTTACTGCAGGAAAGATTGAGAGGGACGCAAAAAAAACCACCCCAAAACAAAAATAAAAATGCCAAAAAAAACCTGTCAGACAAGGATAATTACAGAATTCAGTATGGAGAAAACAGAAGGGTAAATTCTGAATTGTGTACAAGCAGGAAGCTGAGGACAAAGGAGTCAAAGTGGAGAAACCAGAACATATCTTGATGTTCTCTGCCCCATCAGATAAAGGAAAGGCTATTTGTCACCACCTTTGTTAAGTAGCAGTGTTAACTGTAGAGGTAGGTACAGCTCGTGCTGGGGTACCAATGACTGCAGTAAAAATGATTTTTACTTTGAACTAGCTGTAGTTTGTTCCCATGAGAAGTACCCATTAGCAGGTGGAGAATAGTAACAATAAGGTCTGAGAGCTTCTTCTGGTTCAACTTCTCTATCAGGTTTGTGTACTCTGACACTACTTTGCAATATGAAAGAAGCACATGAATACTTCAGAGGATTAGCTTCAAAAGCATGTCCCTGATCTGCCCTGAAACATTAATGTGGGTCTTCTCTTTCTAGGCCATAATTGAAGTATAAAATCAGTCTCTTTTTAAAAAAATTTTTTAACTAAAGAAAATAAATATTAACTTTCTATTGACTTCAGTGTTCTACCATTAGGACCATGGTAAACACATATTAAATAGCATTGAATATGCTAAGATTTTTGCCAGCAAGATGTGTATCCAGCTGGCCTGGCCAGGATCACTTCTGTGCTACACAGGAAAAGAGACTTGGCAGTGCAATCCTCACAGCAGCTCTGGGTCCTCTTGACTGGTAATGAGAAACTCTATAACCTTTAGTAGTTATCAGATGTTGGGATTGTAATTTGGATCAAAATCCTGCTTACTTCAGCCTCCTTAGATCTTAGGCCACATTTCTTGCCTGCTGTTCAGGTTTTTTTGGTTAGGTTTTTTTCCTTTTGTTTTTTTCTTTGTTATTGCATATGTCTGTAGGAACCCAGAGTGCTTGAACTATATGTTTGAAGTTTGTTCTCCTGAACAGCTAACAGGAAAAGAGCTGGTATACGTGATAAAATGCAGTCTTGCTGCCATCTTCCTTGTATTACAACACAGGATCTTTGCTGAAAGTCAGCTGGGCTTTGATTTTTCCAACTTCAAGACTTTTAGTCTTAACATAATACATTTCTTAATTTTACTGCTAGGAATAGTGTTTTAGAAACAATGTCCTGTGTTTTCAACACAGGGGTTTTAACCTTGCCACCCTTTCAACCCTTGTTTTATATTTTGGTTTTAGTGCCTACATGCACATTTCCAGTCATAATAATTCCAATCTTAGCAATTTTGTTGCAAATTTCTTCACTCTCAAATAGCAATGCCCTGTCTTCCTGCTGTGGAAGTGCATCCTTAAGAGCTGCAGATGACATTAAACCTTAGCCAGCTTAAGCAGTGCTCCACATTGTTGACATGACACATCAGCGTTACCAGCTCCTGTGCCTCTTTCCTGTAGTGCCTGATGAAATGGAAGAAGATGGGTCAAATGAAGGGAAATGAGAGTTCATGTTCCTGTAATCTTCTGCCATCAGTTGAACAGCAGTGCTCACCCCATTAACTTCAGCCTTACTTATCCTATTTTAAAATGTTACAGAAAAATCAAGTCTGTGTGGTCACTTTTGAATGGTTTTTATTATTTATAAGTCGAATGCTCACCAGTTATAGACTGGATGATCAACTGGTGAATTCAGTGCAAATTTACTGGCCTAAACCAAATTTCTTTGAAACTAATGAAGATCCAGCTCAGACAATCATCTTTTGGCTTTAAACTCCTATGTATCAGCATGTATGTGTGAGATGAGTAAAAGATTCAAGTGCCATATTAAAAAGAATACAGTGTTTATGTGCTTTAGGAATTTGATGTCTGGGACTGAGAGAAAAAATAAGGTCCACTGTGCAGCTTACTGTTGTATTTTAAATTTTAAAAGGGAGATGCAGCAAAATACATATTGTAAGATGAACTTTGGAGCAAATAAATGCTCCAAAATATCAAGGCTAGTGCTAGTGCTGCTTTCCAGTAAATAAGATCGAAACACCTGAAGAACTTTAAATAATATAATCTCTACTTATTTTGGAGATACAAATTTCTCCTGTAAAGGCAGCATTTACCTGTCTTCTGTGAGCTAACTGGTCCTTTTTCTAAGAATGCCTTAGCCAGATTTGCTGGTATAGCCTATCTACACTGTGAAGCTTTGGCAAGATAGTCCTTTCTGTACTTAAGTATTCAGGTAAACCACAGTTATGAACTGTTTGCCTCTGTTGGCAGACAGATAATTAGACAGACGTATGCCAGGGAACATCAACATATCTCAGAATTAGTTAATGATCTTTTTTCTTGGATCATATTTGGAAAAAAATTGTAAGCTTGGCTGCTTGACGTGGGTAGGATCATATGTTGGGATCAAGAGCTTGACAACAATTAAGGTAATTCAAAGAATGCCTGTCTTTAAAGGGATGGTCTTCTCAGTCAGAACTCCCTTCATGTATTAGAAAGAAATATATTAATGTATAAATTAAAGGATGCTGTTTTCTTTCTGGATCTTTCCTCCGAATAAAATACTGCATTTTCACTTTGTCTTTTACTTTCTCTACATGTACACCTACTCCCAGTCCGAATTCCTATTGAATTTAATGTGGGAGTAAGGTATCTCTCTACCTAGTTGTTTCCTTTTCGACAGCAGAATTATTTCTGTAATCTTCTGTTCTGATGAACAAAGCAAAAAACATCTCCTTGTACCTTAAAAAATATAGGATTTTAAATTATGGAATGCTCACCCAAGTACTTAGGTTTCCTCAGAATTTATCACTGAAACAGATTACTTGCCTTATTTTAAACCCCACTAACAGCAGTCTATTTTTATTAATGTCCATTGCTTAATCAATCTGATCTTCCCACTGAATTAAATTATCAAACTGTTGCTGATGTCAACGGTATCAGGATCAGATTAGACCTACATATAGTACAATCAGTAGTTTTGTCATTATTAAAAGGTTTTGTTTGGTTTAGAAGTGAAAAGCTATTTTTTCAATGGATGTCCAAGAGCAGTACAAGAAGAAAATATGTAAATTTAAGACTCCATTTAAGAGTGCCAGTCTGCACTGAAAAGATTCACCTGTGAACCTGATCTTGGTGTTTAACCAGAAGTGGCATCAGTGTGTTGGTGGTTCCTTCAGCCACTGGGATGAGGTGGTTGCTCAGAGCCAGGCTGAAATGTCTCATATGGACAGAAAGAGAGGGCAGCATGATTGCTTCCTAACTGCCCCTTGCTTAATAACCATCCTTCTCTCTTACTCGTCAGGGTGCTTGGCCTCATCACGACTTAATTTGCTGATCCACAGATGTGTTTTCATTGCATAAAATAAAATAAATCAGTGATCTCCTACACCTCATGGATTTATACATCAAAGTGACCCCTTCAAAGTAGATTTTTTCTGTTAACAGAAACTAAAAATCTAGACATTTCCTTGTCAAACTTTCTGTGACCTCAAAAAAGGGATGATTGAAACTCATCATAAATTACAAAAGGGATTATAACACGTTGAAAATCAACATAGAAAAAGAATTGAAATGACTGAAACGATCTTAATCAGTGTTTTGCATCTTATTTACTGAAGCACATACAGCATCTGCAGCACTTCAGATCATCTCAAAATCACTTCAGATAGGTTCCAAACTTCACAAAAATGAAGCTTCTCTTAAAAAATGACAGCTCTAGAACCAACGTTTTTGATAGTGTCTTAGTTTTAAGTAATTTTTACAGAAACATTTCTTGTTAAATTCTGTCCTGAATCTGATTTTCTTTCTGTTAAAGTTAATAAGAAGAGAAAACATATTTAAACTACTAAATGTAAGGTTTTTCCCTTTTGAATACTTACATATGCAGTTGAAAGAAGAGAAAAACAATAGTGTTTAATTCTTCAAAAGAGTAATCATTTCTCCACATAATTTTCAACCACATTTTGTCATCGCATTTGTGTTAGGCTGAACAGAAATAGTTTCTTAGATTAGATAATTTCAACATAATGTATATATACCTATATAGCTGTGCCATGGAAAAAACATCTACTTGTATTTTGTATGCTTTACAAATTCAAAGTGTGGAATTCAGAAATAAGTAAGACATGGACCCTTTCACATTATCAGGCAAACAGAACTAATTGTTTCATATACTTAGTCAAAAATAGCAGGTTACTGTTGGGGTCCCTCCCCTGCCATGTAGCCCTGAGGGAGGCACGGGGTTTCCCTGCCCCTGCTCAGCCTCGTTCCCCATGGGTTGGTTTGTGTTCCCCTGCGCGGGCAAAGCAGCTCGGGTCCCGACTGTAGCAGTTCCTCGGCAGAGCCCGGCCATGCGGCTGGGGAAATAAACATCTCTGAAACATCTAGCAAGAATCCGTCCGTATATATTTGTTTTCCACGGGACTCCTGGTTTGATATAGCCGTGTTGCAGTATCCCCACTGCAACAATATGGTGGAAGATTGAGGGCAGAACGATCCCCGATCCCTAAGCGACTTTGTGTGAGTAAACCCTGGAAACTTTGGATTCCTCTTCTTGGTTTTGTTTTGCTATTCCATATCTAAACTATGGAGGAACCATGGGAAGACTCTTGGCTTTCAGAGCCGCATATGGACATTTATCTTAAACTTAAAATGATTCTTGAACAACGGTTTGTAAATTTTAGCTTGATTCAAGCTCAGAAAGAACTGAAACACTTCCTGGCATGGTTGTTTAAGGACTTTTTCTATGTTTCTTGGGATTTAATTCTTACCAAGAGCTTTTGGAAGACTGTTTGGACCCAGTTAATATTTGAGTCAAAATATATGCCGATGGAAGAATATATTCGTGAATATTATTTAATAACCGAGACTGTTGAGCAATGTCAGCTGTGTCCTGGCGAAGGGAAGCCTGGCTCAGGGACCGTGCGGCCTCGGCCACGTGCACCGAGCGCTCTGCGAGCAGCAGCGAGGCAGTTCCTGCATGCAGGCGGAGCCAAGCGAGCCGCAGTGTCGGTGGCGGAGCGAGGCGCGGCAGGAGCGGCGCGGCCCGGCAGTGCCCGCCCGGCCCCGCGCAGCGCGTGGTGGAGCGAGCCCCGTGAGCGCCCGAACGAGAGGGGCGGCGCGCGGGCGGCGGCTGGCGGCGGTGGCAGAGTGGAGCTGTGCCCAGCCGGAACGCGCGCTGGAGCGGGGCACGGGGGGGCTCGGGGACCCAGCCGAGATGTGGGCGCAGCCCCTGCCAGTGGCAACGCAGCTGAGAGCAGAGGAGGCAACGCACGGAGAACGGAGCGGCGC
This sequence comes from Aphelocoma coerulescens, assembly GCF_041296385.1. Taxonomy (NCBI): domain Eukaryota; kingdom Metazoa; phylum Chordata; class Aves; order Passeriformes; family Corvidae; genus Aphelocoma; species Aphelocoma coerulescens. The sequence goes on along the minus strand of NC_091015.1, from coordinate 35,163,101 downwards.
GGCCCAGCCCGGCCCGCGCGGCCCCGAACGCGACCCTGGGAAAAGCGCGCCGAAACCAGCAGCGCCGATAATTCCAACACGGGAGCGACCGAAAGGGAGAGCAAAGACACAGCGAGACAGAAAACAGCAGCCACTTGGAAAAAGGAAAAGACCATAGTAGCTAAGATCTTAGGAACAGTGAAATGGTATAATGTTAAACAAAACTATGGTTTTATAACAAGATGTGATAACCAGCGAGACATATTCGTGCATAGAACTGCTATTAAAAAGAATAACCCTGAAAAATGCATCCCAAGCTTGGGAGATGGAGAGGTGGTGGAATTCAAAATCATACATGGTAGAAAAGAGTTACAAGCATCGCAGGTCACTGGGCCTGATGGTGTTCCTGTAAAAGGCAGTATATATGCAAAAAATCGTAGTCATGTTAGACAATATCTCCATTGTAAACCCCCCCTACAGTCTCCCTTTCCTAATCCCACCTTTCCCTTTTATCCTATGTCCTATTACCCCCAGTGTATTCCCAATCCGTTTTTTCATCCATGGTTTCCCTCACAAAACCCTGCCTTTGCCAATTGTTTCCCCAAAAATCCTTTTCCAATGCCGAGTGGGGGATGAAAAGGGGGAGGGAAGAGATTGAACGCTCTCCTGCCTCAGTTTCCCCACAGGCATGTCCAGAAAGTTCTGTCTCCCTTCTGTCAGCCCTAAGGTGTTCCGCAGAATCTGTTTGGACATTTAAAGACTCAGGAGGGTGGCTTGTTTTGTTTTGAAACAGTTCTTGTTATGGTTATCCAGTTGTCTTCATTCTCCTTTTATTAAAATAAAACGGGTGAGATGTTGGGGTCCCTCCCCTGCCATGTAGCCCTGAGGGAGGCACGGGGTTTCCCTGCCCCTGCTCAGCCTCGTTCCCCATGGGTTGGTTTGTGTTCCCCTGCGCGGGCAAAGCAGCTCGGGTCCTGTGACTGTAGCAGTTCCTCGGCAGAGCCCGGCCATGCGGCTGGGGAAATAAACATCTCTGAAACATCTAGCAAGAATCCGTCTGTATATATTTGTTTTCCACGGGACTCCTGGTTTGATATAGGCGTGTTGCAGTATCCCCACTGCAACAGGTTACATCTGAGACATGCAGCAACCTTTCTTTGCCAGAAGTGATGTGTTATCTTTATTTTTTGCTCAGATTTGCTGCTAAAAACAAATGAAAGGAAGTACCATAGTACAGAATTTGCATTTAGTATCACAAGTCTCAGATATGAGGTTGAGAGACTTACTCTGTAAACCTTTGCCTCTAATAAACTGAACTTGGCTACAACTGAGCATAGGAAACCTAAGAATTTCCAATTCTTTATAGAGAGTGGGTATATTACTTCACCTACTTTCAGAAGATTTGTACCCAGTATTTTGAGTGCCTGCACAGAGTATGAGACCCTGCACCAGCTGCTGCAGTGTCAGGTCCACTGAATGGCCTGCTTTCTTTCCTTTCCACCCTGCTGCCTACTCTTCACCTTATCTCTATGGAAGTGCTACTACTGCCCAGATTTGGCTTTCTGGGAATCATCTATCCCCAAAGAATTATCTTTTTCACATCAGTTCAATGATCATCAAAGGACTCACCCATCAAAGGACTCACTACAAGTTTGCAGTCAATATTTATACCTTTATCATAATATCTAGAGGTATCCTAACCATCAGGGAAGAATCATAAACTCACTTATATTTACTGATTTGTACTAGTTTGAAAGCAAACCAGTGAGAGACTCCAAGTCAGAATTACAATTTAATAGGAGAATTAAAATAAAAGCAATAGTACAGAAACACTGACAGAGTCAGGATACAACCTGACAACCTGTCGGGCAGGGTGCTGGTAGCAGTCCGATTAGGTGGTGGCTGCAGTTGTCCTGAAGTGATAGATGTGGTTCTGTTGAAGCAGTGATCCTGTAGAAGGGTCTGGTCTTCCTCTGAAGGTCCAGCAGTGGTTATGTAGCTCTTGTCCTCTGGGAATCCAGTAGGTAAGAGCTGAGTGTGGTGTTCCAAACCTCAGATTATACCCAGGTAGGAATGCTTAGTTCCTCCCCCTGGGAGGAGCATCTCACAATGGGATGACGTAATTTTATGAGTTTTGCAGTGAGGCTGGATGGCTCCTTAACAGAAGATACCCTTCTGGAGGGAGTTATCAGGGATGTGTCACAGAAGAGACAAAGAACACTGCCTCACCTGGTTTTAACAAATGGTGACAGAATACATACTTTTGGTTACATCTTACATTGTAACCTAAGGCATGATTTAAGCTGTTACTTGTTGCCTACTGCATTTATTCCCTGAAGGGTAAAAGAGTAGGGATGTTCACAGTATTTTGTCAAAATGTTAGCAACAAATTAACAAAAACAAACAAACAAACAAAAAACCCTATCATTCAAACCAGTCAATTGCACAGAGCAGACTTTTTCTAGTTTCTTTCTAGGTCCAGCCTGGAAAAGAGAAGCCTTGCAGTCTTTCAATACTTAAAAAGAGCTTATAAGAAAGATGGAAAAAGACTTTATACCAGGGCCTGTAGTGACAGGCCAAGGGGTAATAGTTTTAAACTGAAAGAGGATAGATTTAGATTGGGTATAAGGAAGAAATTCTATGCAATAAAGGTGAGAAGACCTTGGAAGAGGCTGTCCAGAGCACTTGTGGATGCCCCATGTCCCATCCCTGGAAGCATTCAAGGTAGGGTTGGATGGGTCTTTGATCAACCTGGTCTAGTGAGAGATGTCTCTGCCTGCAACAAGGGGGTTGGACATCATGATCTTTAGAAAGTCCCTTCCAACTCAAATCATTCTTATTAATGGGTGTATACAGAATTGGATTTTTTTTGTCATGAAGAGATAGACTATTTTCATAACAGTAGCCCAATTTGAGGTTATGCAATGTTTAGTCTTCTAATATTTTAGTACAAAATAGTGAGAAAAACTTAAAAAGGCAAATGAGAGCATCTTCTACTCATATCCCATGTTAAGAAAAGTAATAGACTGATACTGGCTATCTATGAAGAGATTCTCATCTAAGGTTTTGAGCATTTCCAAACAGTAAATGTTGAAGAATGGTTAGAGGATCAGGGACATGGATCATTGATAGAGCTGTAGGGTACAGATCAATAAAAGAGCTGTACAAGCAAATGCCTGCATGAGAAAATGCCTGCATGAGAAACAAGCCTGAGAACCAAAAGGGAATTTTAAGGAGGTACAGTACTGTGCTGATAAGATGTACTGACCATGAGAGGGGAGGAAGAACTTTGATTTCACAAGTTAAAACATAAATAGTAGAAGCTTGCCAATGTAGTCTTTTATCTAACCCAATTATGTAGAAACAAGAATGCACTTTCATAAGTTTAAACCAATCAAGAACTGACAAGCATTTATACTCATACTATATAAGTGCCTTTGTATTACCAATAAACGAAGCTTGCTTTATCAGTCACACTGATTGTCTGCATGTCTTCCCTCGCCGAAGTCAGCAAGAAGTAAAAAATCACATGCCTGATCAGGACTTCCAGGTCCTCCCATTTATTTCACAAAATCACAGAATCACAGAATTGACTAGGTTGGAAAAGAACATTGGGATCATTGAGTCCAACCTATGACCTAAAATCACATTTTCAACTGGAACATGGCACTAAGTCCCATGTCCAGTCTTTTTTTAAACACCTCCAGGGACCACCGTCCTCCACCACCTTCCTGGGCAGCCCATTCCAATGCCCAGTCACTCTTTCTGTGATGAATGTTTTCCTAATGTCCAGCCTCAACTTCCTCTGGTGCATCTTAAGACTGTGTCCTCTTGTCCTGTCACTGGTTGCCTGGGAGAAAAGACCAACCCCCACCTGGCTGCACCCTCCTTTGGGGGAGTTGTAGAGAGTGATAAGGTCTCCCCTGAGCCTCCTTTTTTCCAGGCTAAACAAGCCCAGCCCCCAACCACTCTTTATAGGGCTTCTCTCCCAGACCCTTCACCAGCCTTTTTGCATTTCTCTGGACACATTCAAGAATCTCAACGTCCTTCCTAAATTGAGGGGCCCAGAAGTGGACACAGTACTCAAGCTATGGCCTCACCAGTGCTGAGTACAGGGGAAGGATGTCTTCCCTGGTCCTGCTGGCCACGCTATTCCTGATACAGGCCAAGGTGCCATTGGCCTTCTTGGCCACCTGGGCACACTGCTGTCTCATGTTCAGTCTGTTGTCAATCAGTACCCCGAGGGCCCTTTCTGCCTGGCCATTGTCCAGCCACTCTGTCCCCAGCCTGTAGTGCTGCAGGGCGTTGTTGTTACCAAAGTGCAAGAGCCGGCACATGGTTTTGCTAAACCTCATAAACCGCCCATCTATCCAGCCTGTCCAGGTCCCTCTGTAGAGCTTGACACTCCAGGACTTGGTGTCATCTGCAAATTTACTGATGGAGGGCTCAATCTCCTCATCCAGATCATCAATAAAGATATTAACCAGGACAGGGGCCAACACTGATCCCTGGGGGACACCATCAGTGACCGGCTGCCAGCTGGATGCAGCACCACTCATCACCCCTCTCTGGGCCCAGCTGTCCAGCCAGTTCTTCACCCAGTGAAGAATGAACATGTCCAAGCTGTGGGCAGCCAGTTTTCCTAAGAGTATGCTGTGAGAGACAGTGTCAAAGGCTTTGCAGAAGCCAGGCAGACAACATCCACAGCCTTCCCCTCAACCACTAGGCGGGTCACCTTGTCATAAAAGGAGATACTTAGACAGTTTGGTCAATGATGTTTTAGGAGTCCTCAATCTTCCCTGGGGAAGTAGTGAATAATAAGGTATACTGGCAACATTTTGACACTAGAAATTCACAGTGTGATTTTACTGTTATGTAATTTCCATCCAACAGTGAATTATGCATCTGTTTCTTCATATGGTTGTCTAATTAGACTCTTTGCATTTTGAAAGGGAAAGAATTTTGGTTCCTAAATGCCACAAAATATTTGGTTTGTTTGTTTTAATCAGTACTGAGAGAAACTGCACTGTCCTGGCCTCCTTTTTAATCAATGATTATTTCCTTGTCATTTTCCTGTCAACTTGCTGTAACTTCTACATTAGATTATTACAGAAGCTGAGGTCTCAACCTACTGAGGTTTCAGTCTTGGAATGATCTGTGCTTTAGGAAGTCATATCTAAGAGGGGTTATACTGTGGTAAGGGTCAGAATGACTGCTTTATTTTTCACTACTTGAATGATTCAGTGTACTTGGATAGGAAAAGATTTTTGGCCTATCAGCTGCTCATTAATAACACTATTTCAAGTCAAATATCTCTTTCTTTTTCATTCCTTACACTCAATTTCCAAATAAGTGCCCAGTTTAAATTTCCAATTTGCAGTTAAAGGTTTGAACGCAGTGCTGGAAGTCTGTGATGTTGTGGACATTCTGGTACTTGAGAAGCGAGACATGCTTCCAGGTTTGTATCCACTGTAAAAATGTAGAACTGTTGCAACATAATAAACAAAAAGAATGAAGAGCAAACAGTCCTGAACATCTGCTGTGGCTATCAGGGCCATAAGTTTCACTTGAGTATGTATTTAAAATCAGTTGTACATCAGACCTCCTCCAGGGGAAGAATAATGGTAATAATTAAGCTGATAATGCAGTTTTATATCCTCCCTCTGATGAATCTCCTCAATTGAATGACAGTGAAACTCCCATAAAAATATAAGAACTTATGGATGTGTTGCAGAAGAAACAGACTTGCCTCAGGGAACTTACATTTAGTTTAATTAATTCCCAGTTAATGTAAGTTTCTAATCGCTGATCTGTAATTGAGGAAAAAAAACCATAAACAGTTAAACACCCTTTTCCCCCCAATCACTAGGCTCAGCTTAATCTGAGCACCTCTCCTGACCCCTTTCTTATATCAGCTTCTTTGTTTTCACTGTAAGTTAAACTCAGACCATCCCAATTCCTTTGAATGTGCCATGCAGGAAGTTGGAGTCCTGTGTAAGAGTTTCTTACTGCTGCTACTAGCTCTGTACTGGGCATCCCCCCTCGTCTGTGCTTCTCAGTGTACAGCCTCCAGCACGTGACCTTCACGGGCTGCAGTCCCTTGGGAGTGTCCCTGTTTCCCCATGGGTCTGGTGCAGGCCGCTGTCCATCGGGGTATTTCTCTTCTGCATGAAGGGCCTCCTCCCAAGATCACATGGAGGCTATGGGCCTCCAAATGCTTGTCCCCCACGGGTCTTCCCCAAGAGTGGCTCCTTGGTGTCTCCTCACATCTCTGGCCCTCCTTTTCCTCCTGATACCAGTGCAGTGTAGTTCATGGCCTCCTCCCAAACAAGCCACCCTGCAGCCCCCTGCTATCCCCACCCTGCCAGGTGTGCCCAGTGTAGTATGCCAAGCTAAACATAATCAACTGGGTTTGGAAACAATTGTAAACACATTATTTTACCTGACCGACATGTGGCTTGAGGGTGCAGTTGTGCATTACCAGTGCCTCCTAAAAGGTTTAATACATGTGAGTGTAGTGATGAAAACCAGGCTGTCTACTCACAGACATAAGCAGACAATGATGGGTAAGAACCAGGTATGCCCTCACACATACCTCAGGGATACCTGGATCCCTACCACGTGCATTGTTCCGTAATTTCTGAGGTAATTCTTTAAAGTAGGATTCTTTACAATTGTACTTTCAGTTAAATTAATGCCATGATTTCCAGTTCTGGAGTGCACATTACATAGCTTAGAAATACCCTTTCTCCCTTGATTAGAAATTATCTTCAGGTTATGGGAGCCATTCCCCCACTCAACATACCTCAGGTGTAGAATTAGGGGTTCAGTGGACAGGCAAGTCTCTTTCTGCCTTTGAGACCTCTCATCTAGCACACGTTACTGTTAACATAGGGTCCATTTCAGGAAGGCCGGCTGCAGAAACTCCTCTTTTCAGCATTTTCTTTCTCAGCCTCTGAATGGGAGGCTCATTCATGCTTTTGAATACATATATTTAGGTCTTTCCTCTGTTCATCTTACATATAAAAGATTGAAAACATAACTTAAATATGGAGGAACCATGCAGTATTTTTAATGCTGTTTACTAGCATGCGATCTTATCTGCCTAGTCAGGAATCTTTTTCTTATTGTTTGTCTTGTAATTAAAAAGATACTTTTTGTAATAAAGATAAGTCAAAGTGAATTCCTTTTAGTCATTAGTGATCACACCCCATATTGCTAGTATCATACTCTTCTATTTTTTTGTGATCAGTAATATTTACAATGCTGATTTTCTCTGCTTACCATTTAATTTCTAGGGAAAAGCACAGTAGCAATTTCGTGGTTTTTAAAGTTAACCCACTTCTGGCTTCCAAGTATTTTAAGAAGGGTTTCATTGAAATTCAGTTCAAAAATGAATGTAATTTACTCCTAGTTGGTAATAAGAGATCATCTGGCTTCAGCAAGGCTCGCGTGACTGAGTTTAATAAAACATTTGATGAAATCTTGATTGGATCACACAAAGCTTGGTATTTGGGAAACATCAAGTATGATTTGTGCTTTTGTATCATTCTAACCCTAATGTCCCTTCTTGATGAATGAAATAATCAGCTTAAATGTATGTACACTAATGATGTGTTTGTCATGAAAACATAGCACACAATTCCTTCATCAGTGTCACAGGAAAGCACAATGGATTTAATTCAGTGCTAGTTGCAAAATATTTTAGTAGTGGGATGGTCTTAAAAGGCAAGAAAGCTCTTCTGAGTGTAATTTACACAGACAATAGAGTGATAAGCAGGGTCTCATAGTAGATGCTCTTATTCTTCTCATTTTACATTTGTTTTACATTTTGGAGCTGGGAAAAATAATATGCAATTGACTATAATAGGATATGGTCTGAAGTAGGGTTGAAATCACCATCACTCTTCTGTGACTGTGCTCGAAACAAATCTCTTGATGCAGTTGTCATGTGTGTAGCTTGTGAAAAGTCTGGTAGCTTAGTCTCCCCACCTCCTTTCCTTCTGCACTGGTTTCAGCTGGGGTAGAGTCAATTTTCTTCACAGTGTCTAGTATGGGCTGTGTTTTGGATTTGTGCTGAATAATATAAAGATGTTTTTGTTATTGCTGAGCAGGGCTTACACAGAGCCAAAGCCTTTTCTTCTTTTCATACTGCCACGCTGGCAAGGATGTTGGGGTTTCATGGGAGGTTGAGAGGAGACAGAGCTGGGACAGGTGATCCCAACTGACCCAAGGAATATTCCAGAACTGCCCTGTATATAGAGCTGTGGGGAAGAAAGAGAAGCTGGGGAATATTTTAAGCGATGCCATTTGACTTCCCAAGTGACCGTTACATGTGATGGGGCCCTGCTCTCCTGGCGATGGCTGAACACCTGCCTGCCCACAGGAAGCAATTAATTAGTTCCTTGTTTTGCTTTGCTTTTGTGTGTAGCTTTTGCTTTCCCTATTAAACTCTTCTTATCTCAACCTACAAGTTTTACTTCAGTCCTCCTCCCCATTCCACTGGGTTGGAGAGGAGGGAGGAGAGGGTTGAGTGAGAGGCTGTGTGGTGCTCAGTTTCCAGCTGGACTTAGAACATGACACCTTTCATGGAAGCAAAGCTTTATGCCAATATGAAATGCTTTTGTATCTCCCATTTTAAGTTGTTAATTTCAAACGCACATTTGCATCAGATGTGAAAAGAAAAATTGAAATCTTATAAAATGTTCTGACATAATACTGTTTTCATTGAAGAACTTCACCTCATTAAAATTAAAGCACCTAGGTCTCAGTAACACTTCTTTAAAGAATGCAGAATTAATTTCAATAAAGTCAAAATGTTTTAACTGATCTTTGATGAAACACTGTGACTTTTCATTTCAGAATATTTGTTCAAGAAATTTGCTATGACATTTTATGTTACTCAGTTGCAAGATAAATTAGCAAAGACAAAATTTTACCTTTCAGTGCCATCAAGCCAAGAGATTAATTTCCTTTTCCTTTTTTTTTTTTAATTCAAAGTCATAAGAGTTTGGAAGAAGGTTAAGATAAGTTTCGAATAGTACAAATATATTTACACATACTTTTGTGGTGCACACCTCTCTAGAATGGATATTAATCTTGTCATCTGTTAGCTGCAGTGTTAGAAAAGTTTTCATTTTCTTTGTGATATAAATAAATTAAGCTGGAATATCTATTTTACATTATATTCTCTGTATTTTAAATTTTTTTTTGCATTTTAATTCTGGATAGAGGTGCTTGTTTCCTGGCAGTTCCTGTTTGCTCATTGTATCCTGTAAGAAATATTTTATTATACCAACTTTTATGACTGCAAAAACAGCTAACTATAAAGTAAATCAGAATTGATAACAGACTCAAGAGACAGTTTTTTAAAAAAATTTAAATCCATATGAATCTTGGGGGGAAATGCCATTCCTCTTAGTTGTTCATTTTGTTAATTTTGTTAACCTTGTTAATTTGTTGCTAGCCTTGTTCAATCATTGCTTACATTTGTTTTTGTTTTTTAATTTACTCTGTGACCTTCAAAATTGTGAATATATTTCTTCCTGGATGGCATGTTGGCAACAGATACTCCTGGCTGGGAGTTGTGTCTTCCCTTGGTTTATGACAATATTTTTCAAACTGAGTCTGAAAAAAGCGAAATCCTGATTTCTCCATAATTTCTTTTGCAGGAAGACTATTAGGAGGGAAGACTAGGCTTAAAATGTCTTTTTTTTTTCTTTTTATGGGAGGAGACATTCTGAAGTGGAACACTTAAAGGAAGGGAACAACATTGCATCTTGCATGAACTGTTACCATTTAGTGCTTACAAAGCCTTGTGCAGCTTTTTAAAATTGGAATAACATTTAGTTGAAAGTTCTGATTTAGAATTTCTTTCATGTGTCAGTAGCATCAAAAAACTACTAAGTGGCAGGTTGTAGGTGGGAATGAGGTGAGAGCTTACCTTAGTGAACCACAATGGATGAAGAACACTCAGAATTTTCTATATTTATAATTTCTGACTTTAAATGTACACAAGATGTAATATTTGGATCCACATTTCATCTAAGATTTGAATGAACTCTAGATTCATTCAATTCAATTCTGATCTAGTATTTATAATAGTTTGGATTTCTAAAATCCATACTTGTATATAATGTGCAGTTACTGTATCTATTGGAACTGCCATGTAGAAGGTCTAGACAGGGATTGGAATTTTATGGTCATAAATTTTATACAAGCCAAAAAGGTGTCACATTGGGACAGTAACTTTTCCTGTATAATATTACAACTGATTTTAGCAACTGAAATTGTTGAAAGCTTTATAATAAATTGATAACCACTAAAGTTAATGAGAGTCCATCTTATGGAGGACTGTTTCAGCCTCAGTGTCAACCTCTACATTTCAAGTAAGTGTAGTATTAAAATTTGCAATGTCCTTGACCATGTAACTTGATAGTCACTTAGATCCCCATTTGTATGGTTCAGTTAATACTCACAGAAACATAGAGATGAAGGAAATGTCAGCAGAACAGAAAATCTGTCACTAGTAAGATTTATAGTGAATATAGTAGCCTCTGGAAACCCTCCAGCATACAACTTGCAATACTAGCATGCATCTCCGTTATTGTTAGGGCTCATGTTTCATATTCTAACTTTCTCTAGTTATGTGACAGTAGCAATGTTTTCCTGCTGTGAAATACCATAAAGTACCGAATGATTTATATTTGCTGTATTCCTAGAGTTAGAAGATTGTTTAGAGAAAGAAGATTTTTAGGGTGCTTTTGTTGCTGTTGTTCAGTGACTGTAGGAATTCAACATTCTTACTCTTGGAAATTAAGTAGAAAAATAACGACTATTTTAACATGAGGAATAACACCGTATACAAGTTCTGGTAAAAGACATACGATGGGAAGTGTTAGAAATACAGTGACAAAAAAAATCACCCAATATGCAAAGCATTGCCTGACTTTTGACTATGCTCCAGAAGGTGTGTACCAAAGCATTCTGGTGGTATCTGAGCCTAGCATGAAATGCAACTCAGAATTAAAATCACCAGTGATACTTACTGTGTGTCCACAAAATAACATTGCAGCTGAAGCACTTCTCAGGCAGTGAGAATTAAAACCACATTTCCAATTTCTCTGAAAAACTGCTGGAAAGGGGCAAGAGGAAAATCTTTCCTCTTTCAGTAAGTGGACTGATATGCAGCTAAGAATGCAAATCTTGTGGCCAGAGGAAAAGGAATTTCAACACTTTTATTGTTTTGCATCATAGTTATGTCACTTCCCTCATAACTGTAAAGAGTTTTGCCAGGAGCAATACATGGAAAATGAAGATTTTTCCCAAGAAAAAATTCATATTTTAGTTCATAAAGTTTTACATTTTTAACACTTGTGAACACTAAAAATGCAGCAATTGAAGCTCCTTCCAAAAGTTCACAATCTGTCTTTATCCGTGTATATTTTTCCTGCCACTTTACAGTGGCTTCTACAAATAACTGAATATATTTGTAATGTAGTTATTATTAATTTAGCTGTCTGGCTATTAATTAGATTTACATTCAGAGTGTGATGGTTTTGAAATATTTGTCCAGAGAGAATGTTATGTCAAGATCTGAAATATAAATTTAATTTTTACATTTGTTAAGGAAACCAAAGGACACCACACCTCTCTTTTAACCTCCTCTTGATCCCAGTAATATAATCATTACTAAACTGGATAAGAATATCTGCCAAACACTGTAATGCTTCTTAATAGTGTGTCACAAGCCAGGAAGAGAACAGCATTAACACAATTAGAAAAGCAGTTGGAGGTAACCTACTGTGCTTCTGCTGCATGCTTCCCACTTCCTATACTATTTGAAAATCTGCTTATGGAACAGGAAAATCTTTTGTTCATGAAGGTAGTTGCAGTAATTTTAGAAAGTCACTGGGGGTTTTGTGTATGGTATGAAGGGTGGGATTAACTTTTCACTAAAAATAAATATTAAGAAATATAAATCTATAATCTAGCCTAGTTTTTTAGGCTGTTTCAACAATGAAAATAATTTTCAGACAGATTTCTGACTGTATTGCCCATTTAAATTGGGCATATCCCATTTATTTTTCAGGCATGACTGTCATTAATACTGGCTTCCACATTCTTGTCCATATTTAACATCCATATACCAATAGTCTTTCAGTAATAAAGGAGTCAAAAGAGCAGGAAGTGTATGCCAATGTGTATGCCAAACTCTGTGGAGCCATTTACTGACAGTAATGACATAACCCAAGCCCTGTGTGTATGCTGATGTAGAAGGTGCTAAGTCTAATAAAATAAAACAGAAAGATAGAGGGGAAAATTAATATGGAAGGAAAATGAGTACCTAGGGATTCCACAGATCTGTGCACAAGTAGCAACACAGTGAAAAGGATAAGATAGCTCAGCCTTTGACAGTGAACTGACAGTTACTTTTCTTATTTTGTAGAAGGCAATATAATTTACTTTCTATTTTTTACCCCTAGCTTTTAAATTCTTTAAAACTGTAGTCATAGAATCATAGAATATGCTGAGTTGGAAGGGATCCAACAGGATCGTTAAGTCCAGCTCCTGGACCTGTGCAGGATACCTCAAGAGTCACACCATGTGCCTGAGAGCTTTGTCCAAACACTTCTTGAACTCTCTCAGGCTTGGTGCTGTGACCACTTCCCTGGGGAGCCTGTTCCAGTGCCCAAACACCCTCTGGGTGAAAAACCTTTTCCTGATATCCAACCTAAGACTCTCCCAACTCAGCTTCATGCCATTTCCTCAAGTCTTGTCACTGGTCATGAGAGTGAAGAGTTCAGTGTCTGTCCCTCTGCTTCCCCTCCAAAGGAAGTTGTAACGGCAATGGGGTCTCCCCTCGGTCTCCTCCAGGCTGAACAGACCAAGTGACCTCAGCCACTCCTCATACAGCTTCACCTCCAGATCCTTGTGGCCCTCCCTTGGACACTCTCTCATAGCTTAATGTCTTTTTAATATTGTGGCTCCCAAAACTGCCCCCAGCCCTTGAGGTGAGGCTGCCCCAGTGCAGAGCAGAGCAGGACAATCCCCTCCCTTGCCCAGCTGGTGATGCTGTGCCTGATGCCCCCCAGGACACAGTTGGATCTCCTGGCTGCCAGGACACTGCTGTCATGCTCAACCTGATATTGACCAGGACCCCCAGGTCCCTTTCTGCAGCACTTCTCTCCAGCATCTCATCCCCCAGTCTATAGACACAATCAGAGTTTCCCTGTCCCAAGTTCAGAATCCAGCAGTTGCCCTTGTTACGTTTATTATGTTTGGTGATTGCCAACCATACTGTTAAGAATTTTATTTAACTCAGAAGGAAATAGTGAATAATGCCACAGTCTGAATATTCCTATGACTCTTTACTCTCACTCTCCCTCAATTAGGAGATTAATTTTGTTCATCTGTATCTTGACTTTAAAGATACACATTTCTAAAAGTTCCCTTTAAAATTATCAAATTTAACTTATTTCTTCTTAGGCTATACAGAAAGAGATGGATACAAAGATAAAATATCTGATCTTTAGGCTGTAAAACATCATTATGAGCTGTATAATGTGTGGTGTAAAAATAAATGCATCTTGCTACATTCAGACGCTAAGGTTATTTTAAATGTATTTCAAGTGGTTTTCTTTTTATCTTAGCCTTTCTGCTTTAGCTTCTTCACATCTATTGCTGAATTTATACCTACAAAATGGATTAGAAGGAATGATAAAAAAATGCAAACATATGCAAAATACTACTCTGGAAAATACCAAATACTGAAAGATAACCTCTAGCCCTATACATGAATCTGAAAACATGAACAGTAGCTAAAAGCTAAGAGCTTTCTCAAATGACAGGTATCTCACCAAAGCCAGAGTATTCCCTAGTCAAAAGGGAGTCTGGAGAACAAACTGAAATTTTATTATCTGGACAGCAGTAATCATTTAGCAAATAGCAGCATTTGATTTCTAAAGTAACCTGGGATTCAGAGACATTTTCTATATGTTTGGCACTGTCCAAGTACATATTCCTAACCTTACTCTTTCCACTATTTTAAGCTTTCCTCCTCTGGGGACAGAGTTTAGCATAAGTAAGTAAACCAGTGATTTCACAGGCGCATCAAACTGTAAGTGTCATTTAGGATTTGATGTAAAAAAAGGCATGATTGTGCCTGAGCTTTTATTTTGTTAAGCACCAGAATGGTTAAATTATAATCTGGTTTCACCATCTTTAAAATGGTTATCATAAATTCTAGAGCTAAGAAATCAAAAATTGGGCTAGAGAAAATAGGAACATTAGGGAGGAGCAAGTAGTACAAAGAAACAGCTGTGCAGAAATAGAGTCAAATAAAAGCTAAACTTGGAATGCAGTAACAATAATTGATTTTACAGCTGAAATTTACTGCATCCTTGGTTAAAATATTTTCCTCAGTTTATTCCAGGATTTATTTCCCAATGACTTAATAGGCATTACCACTGCATTGTACTTCTGCCCACAAAAGTATTGTACAATATGTCTTATAGTCTCTGTAAGTGTATTGCTGAATACAGAGTTGCAGATATGTAAAGATTTAGGTAAGAGTAGTACCAACACATGTGCTATTATTCTTATGTACTCACCTGTAGTAAGCAAAAGCCATTGGCTATCATAAGAAAAACCTAACACTTACAGGGAAGAACAAAAGGGACTGCTGTGTACATTCATATTGAGAAAGTAAAACTAGATGAAGAAGTCAAAATTTGTTGGTATTATGAGAAAAAAAGAACACTATGGGGCTGCTTAAATGTGATATGACTGTGTTGTTCAACTGGTAAGCCAGGAATCACATCTCCAAAACACAGTAAATAGAATATAACGTAGCCTAGGTAAAATACAAATATTCCTTAACTGAACAAGAGTTACAGTAATACTAAAAATTAATTCTGTTAAGGCAGGTAGATACTGCAAAATATTAAAAAAGGTGTCTGTCAAAACACAGGAAACAAATAAAGAACATAAAAGTAGGACAAGGCTTGATTGTAGGTGCCAGCCCACACTGAATGATAACAATTACTGGGAAAACAAAGAGTGGATTTCCTCTGAATGAAAGATATGATGATTTTTGTTCAGAGCAAGCAAAAAATCAGCAATGTAAAAAAGAATCACATACTCTACTTGATATAACTATAATATGTATCTACTCAACAATTCTCTTAGTAGCCTCAAAATAATAATCATTAAGGCAGGGGTGAGGCTGACTGGCATAGCATCAGGGATAGCCCAGATGGGAAAGATGTGGAGGGGGAGCAGTGTTGTTGCAGTGCCGCGCTCCCCTTGGCACGCCTTTTGCATCCCCAGGGTCCCTGTAGCTGGAGGCTTTGTGGCTCCCTGAACCCTAACCCTCACTCTAGTCCTCACTTTTCTGACTAATGTTAATTGTTATCCTTATCCAGTTTTCCATTATGTATTTCCAAAATAATGAAATTAATAATTTAATTTTTAGATCAGTGCCTGGCTTTTTATATGATTTGGGGGGTTTATTTGTATATTTCCCTCATCCTTGCTTTTATTATTTGTATGTAAAAAATCAGGAAAGAGCTGTGAGCAAAATTAATTAAGAGCAGACTCTTAATCCATATAACTCTTAGGAGAGATCAAAAACACTGGTAAAGCAGACACTGGTACTTGTTCAGCTGTATCTGCTGTAAATAAACATGAAACAATTTCCCATCTTTTGTTTCCATCTCACACATTCTTTTGGGGAATTTTGAGGTATTTGAGTGGAGGTTCATATCTTTCCATCAAAATTCAGAAGAAATAAGGGTGGACAGAGTTACAGGAAAAGTAAATTTCATGACTGGGTTCAAGAGATTATGAGAATTAATAAGAGAAAATCAGAAACCCCCCAACAAAACACTGAAAAATCCTAAAAATTCTTCTGTCAAGGGAGATACTTGTTTTTTCCCGGAAGCCTTTATATCTTTGGTTTTTTAATTCTTAGCATTCAAGGTAGCAAGGTGATTTTTTTAAGAAAATATAGCAAGATTTTGGCACTTGCTTAAAGATTTGATGCTATACCACACCCTAATGAAGATTAATGTGGACAAAGTGCCAAAGGGAAGCTGAAATTGCAAGAAGAATATAATTTGTTCTATCAATCATCAGTTTATGTCAGTAAATATGTGTGACATTGTATAGATCTTGAAATTTGTCACATGCTGTAATACTCTTCGTTCTTTGGGCTAATCAGTATATTTCACATACTTCTTGTTGATGCCAGCAACTACTTCTAAAAATGACTTCCAGGTAATGATGTCAGCCGCTAGTCTGGAAGTTACTTTAAACTCCAATGGTTTGATTCAGATACTTGTTACAGTTTTATATCACTGACTTCACCTTTCAGTTGGTCTTGCAAACATCTCTTGAATATCCTGTTTCTATATGCTCACGGGTTGGGTTTGTATACCAGGCAGAAACACCAATTTAGTGTAGTGGTTTGGTCCAAAATACTCATTACTGTTTATCTTCTGTGAGATAAGAATTAGGAGAAATGCAAAGCAGGCACCAAACTTGAAAGAATACAAAGAAGTTTATTAACAGACCTAAAAGAAGGAAAAAAAAATTATACCACCTTCAGAACTCTCCTCCTCCCCCCACCTTCCTCCCTTCTCCCACTGACAATGTAAAAAGACAACCCTTAAGATGTTCAGTCTGTTTACCACTTCCATAACAACCTTGTTCAGTCCATTTAGAAAGAGAAGTCTCTTCTTGCTCGTGCTATGAAAACAGTATCACACCGAGACAGCCACCCACTTCCAAATATTGTTCAGTCCATTCAGGAAGAGGAGTCTCTCTGCTCGCATGTGAGTCCCTTCCCCCACCTTGCAGCTTTTCAAGGTCACACACAGATAGCAATTGGTTTTCCCGCAACTACTTTCAAGGGTCCACTCTTGAAGTTTTTTGGGGTACAATTTTAAGGTTGAGCCGTTCAGAAACAAAAAAACAGAGGCCCTTCTCCTTCCCTGGGAGCAAAGGGTCTTCCTTGTCTTCATCGTTAGGACTATCTCTGGGAGCATCTCTAGGAACTGAGGTTTTCTCCTTTCCCGTTTGGAGCAAAAGTCCTCATCTGGTCCATCTCTCCCTGTCCAAACTTCTCATGAAATTACAGCTGCGTCAGCATCTGCCTATCTCAGCACAGGTGCTTTTGCTCACGAGTTGAACACTCCACCCCCCATATCTTCATGAAATTACAACGGGTACTCTGATATATCATAGCTTCACAACAGACTTTCAGCTTTAAGCATCTCCTCTCTCTCTTCCCTCAGGTTTTCAGCTCTTCACAGCAATAAAAGGGTTAATCTCACCTTGGTCTTACAGCTGGAATGTGACTTATTGCTGTTGGTCACCTGACCTCTTCCGGACAGAGGTGCTGCTTTGCTGAAATCTTGGCCGCAGTGGAGAGAGGAGTGGGGGTTCTGAGCCTCTCTGGCCGCCCACAGCCCTGCTGGGGGCGTCATCCTGGAGCTGTGACCCAGCCTGGCCTGGCCCGAGCAGGGCCTGGCTGGGCCTGCTGGCCCCTGCACGGGGCCTGCAGCCACCTGTCCCAGCGCCGGAAACGAGAGAGAGCTTGGGGGGGAGTTTGTCTATTCTTAAGTGTGTATCACAGAGGCGGTCACAACTTTAAGTGGCTCAAAGAATTGTCCATATTCAAACTGGCCAGCTGATAGCTTCTATCAGGTCCCAGAGGAAGCTGTAAGCACCCCTTAGCAAGGACATCCCTTCCAGGACTATGCTTGCTAACCTATGACACTTCACCTTTCAGCTGGTCTTGCAAACATCTCTTGAATATCCTGTTTCTATATGCTCTGAAAGTGAGAAACTGTTGGGAATCAACTCTGTAAAATAATTTAAAAGTAGTAGTGTATTGTAACTGCTGGACTCTGCCTAGCAGGCTGCTGCAGCCTGAAAGCTCAGCGAGCATTTCCTAGGGCCATGCGATTAATCGCATCCCAGAGTCCATTTCGGACAGCCCCGCGATCTGGCTCCAGCAGCCAGCAGCATTACAATGCAGTGGATGGTAAAGAAAGTAGAGAAGGGTCTCTCATGAGGGTTTGAGATGGCTTTAATCACAGTCCCTGCGATGTTCAGAGGTGGAGAGACCGTGTGGTCTGAGTGCAGGCTGGTTTTGTCAGGGGCCCAGGGGCGGTCCCTGGGCGGGGTTGGGGTACAGAAGCAAATAGGAAGAAACCGAGGGAGGGGCCAAGGCTAGAGAGGGAACAAGGGGAACATGTGAAATACAAAAACCAATGGATTAACAGATCCCCACAGTAGTGAGTGTTTTTATAGACTCAAAAGTATGAGCTTTAGGAGGAAACATAGAAAGTAATTCTTTTTATTTCCTGCATCTTTTCTGTTAGCATTTTAAATGTCAGTGTTTGAATGGAAATGGGGTATAGTACTTCTATGTTGTCAGCAGTCCATCACTACAATTATCTAGTCAGAGAACGAGAAAAAAGGCTGTTGAAAAACAGGCTTTATAAGGAATCCAGAAAGTCAGGGATATACCCTTTTTTTGAGTCTATATATCCTCCTAGGATTTCTTTTCAACTCTCTGGGTCGTCACTGGATGGTATTAATTATTGTATTATTTCACCAGTAATATAGTAGTTTGTTTCTCAGAATAAACACTACATTTGTGAAATATATAAAGAAACCTGAAGGAAGATTAAAAGCTCTTTTTCTCTAATCCTGCAAATTGTTCTTTGGCCACTAAATGAGAACGGTGGCATTTAAATTCCAATATTTAATTTCTAAGCATCTACTTTTTTTTTTTTTTTTTTTGCTTTAGGGTCAAATTATCTCGATGCATCCTGTCCACAGAGTAATGAGCTGCCTGTACAGGGTGGTTGGGAAAGCTCCAACTTTTGGTGAAACAGCAGGTGAATCAAGTCATTACAGAAAATCCTGGGGTACTTTGCCTGGTGGCTGCTGTGCTTAATTTAGACTATCCAGAGGGGACAACTGTAAAGCAAATAATTTTAAAATTCTTACCCTTATTCCTTTGTGTGCTCTTTTCCAGGTTCATAGCATGTTAACTGAACTTGGAATTCAGCTTCTTTTGACTAACCCCTTTAAAAAGCTGCAAATTGTCAAGTCATTTCGAAATATTTATTGATACAGGCATAGCAGCAGTACAATAAAACTGTAAAAGAAAGCTATTGAAATGAATGACTGTGCAGATTTGTACTTTCTAAATGTCTTGGATGAAAGCTACAGTCTGGCTAAGAAGAGTTCAGAGCCAATATTCAGAGACAGTCTCCTCAAATCACCATAACACTCGGAGCACTATAGCCTCCTCCTGAGTTTGAACAACCGTAAATATTATGAATTCATCAATTTAAAAAATATGCAAAAAAAAGTTTCTAATTGAAATAAAAAGATAAATAATAATTTAGCAAAAGGTCATTATATTTGTTTTCCAAAAGCATTCTAAAAGCACAATCCTTCAGTGTACTGCTTTTCAAAATTATTTGAATTATTATTTCAAAGGAAGATTGAAGAGTTTGATGTGACTCTGTTGCAGACATGAATTACAGCTGTACCAGGTTTTGAGTGAGCGCTCTCCTGTTACTGTGTTCGCATTTGTCTGTGTATGGCCAACAATGTGTCTAGATATGGCAAGGATATTGTTTCGTATTTTGTTTTCTCAACTGTGGAAGAAACAGTGAGGAGTTACAGGAAGAATAGTGCAAATATATGAATTTTCAAGTGATAATTTCACCTCCATCCTTATTAAAAGAGAAAGCACAGTTCAGCATTTGACCATATCCCCAGATGTACAAGTAACCCTTGATTTCAAGTACATATAGTTGCCTATTTGAGGAAAAGTCCTTTCAGTGTGAGAGGCTGAGAAGTGAAAAATGCAGTGATCCTGATGCCCTCTGTATAAAGGCTACATTTCAAGCAAGATACTTCCTACCATCCAGTCATCTCAAGTCTCCTCCTTTTTTACTTCTCACATGTCTGTTTTCTCCAGTACATTTCATGGCCTTACACATGCCAGGCAAGTCACTCTTTTATTCCAACTCTAATTTGACAGATCATCTTGCCATGTTTTGGAAAAACCAGAGTTCCACATCCCTGCTTTTTCTGATTTTCTTTAATGTGACTTGTGTCACATTTCTGTGTCCTAAACTGTTTTTAATTTAAATATTTTCTTCCATATTTCTATCAGCCTCTTCTTCCATATTCTGCTAGATGTCTGTCTATATACCTAAGTCTCAAATGTTTAAGGTACATCCATTTCAATTTTTCATCATCAGAGTTATAAAAAATAGAAATAAAATATTTCAGAATCATATACCTTTTATAGTAATAATATATTATTATATAATATATTATTAATATTATTAATAATTTATTATTAAGGCTAATATTTAGCCTTCCTATTTCTTTTTCCTCAGGTATTTATGTTCTAAATATATGTTTTGCATTTCCACTTTTAATAATTTGTTTCACTAGAACTGTAGTCTCTTTGTTGGTCACATCACAACCATTACCCATTAGTCTGTCTTCCCCCCTTCCAGCTTTATCTTTGCCAGTAGATTAAAGGGTACTGGGAGACAGATCTAGGCATAGGGACATTCTTGAGCACTGAGACTCTCTTTTGTTTATACTTACATTCATATAATAATTCTTGCCCAGATTCCATCCAGCCCAAATAGGACTGTATTAGGAAATTTCAGGGCACTGAAATTAAGATGATCCATGAACATAATATTAAATCCACTGGTTAATTTGGATGAGACTACCCTCTTGTAGAAAGTATTTGATTCAGGAAGATCCTAATTGTACCGGTTTGGCCAAATTTAGAAATATATACTCTGAGAGAAGGCACAACCACCCCTCCCCCCCAGGTTCGGGAAAAAAATAAATTTTCCTCGAAGGAAAGTGAAGAAGATAAAACTATTTATTTAACAAACACACGGGAAAGGAAAATGAGGTTAAATGGTAAAATCTTTCGCTGTGGAGGAAAAACCTGGGATAGCGTTAGAGTCCTCCCTTTGGTCTCCTCAGAGCTGGGGCTTGGCCCAGGGCCAGGCCCTCTGTGCCCGATGAAAAGTCCTCCCGATGTGCTCTGAGGTTGAAAGCAGTCCAGTAGAAAAGGGAGAAAATCCGGAATTCCAGAGAAGAAAAAGCAAAGTCCAACTCTCAGTCTCTCTCTCCGGAGAACAAGAAACTGAAACAACTGGCCAAAACTGACTGGAACACAGCAAGCTGGGTGCTTCCTCGCTCCCCTGCCGCAGCTGGGGGAAAAAAAAGCCTCCTATCTTTATGTGACCTTGAACAAGCTGCAAACTGCTTTGAGAAAGTTTTGCTCAGTTTTTTCTTCTCCCTCTCAGGCTCAGTTTAGAGGCACAGAAAGGCACAAAAATTAATTTCTGGGCATAGGCAGCAATATGGGATACACATCATAACGTCACCCCAAGACATTCCACCCCTTATCCCATATCGTTGGCTCAATGCCCAAACTAAGATATTCTAATTCTACACACACATTAATACATATATATATATATACAGCTATATATGAACAGTGACAGTGACAATCAGCAAGCAGGGGTATACAAGCATTTCACACAACAATCAGATCTCCCTGTGGTACACAACGTGTTGTTCCGTCTTTCTGCATTACCCACCATGTGCAACCAGGTCCCTGAGCAAAGACAACCCCACGGGTGGGTTTGTCTGTACTCGAGGCAGAATTTATCCACACAGGCTTTCCTAACAGACCTCTGACATGCACTACTGGGACCTTATCTCCATCTGTTGTATGCAGGGATTCAGATTGGGCTGGACCAGCTCTATTGGTGGAACCTCGGGTGTTAACTAACCAGGTGGCCTTTGCTAGATGCTGCTCCCAATTTTTGAAAGTTCCCCCACCTAGTGCCTTCAAAGTGGTTTTCAACAATCCCTTGCACCGTTCCACTTTGCCTGCAGCGGGTGCATGGTAAGGGATGTGGTACACCCACTCAATGCCATGTTCTCTAGCCCAGGTGTTAATAAGGCTGTTCTTAAAATGAGTCCCATTGTCAGATTCAATTCTCTCAGGGGTACCATGCCTCCAAAGGACTTGCTTTTCAAGGCCCAGGATGGTGTTCCGGGCAGTAGCGTGAGGCACAGGGTAGGTCTCCAGCCATCCTGTGGTGGCTTCTACCATTGTGAGCACATGGCGCTTGCCTTGGCGGGTTTGAGGCAGTGTGATGTAATCAACCTGCCAGGCCTCCCCATACTTGTATTTGGACCACCGCCCACCGTACCACAGGGGCTTCACCCGCTTGGCCTGCTTGATCGCAGCGCATGTCTCACAATCATGGATGACCTGGGAGATACTGTCCATGGTCAGATCCACCCCTCGATCTCGTGCCCACTTATAGGTGGCATCTCTGCCCTGATGGCCTGAGGCATCATGGGCCCATCGAGCTAGGAACAACTCTCCCTTGTGTTTCCAGTCCAAGTCTACCTGTGACACTTCTATCTTTGCAGCCTGATCTACCTGCCTGTTGTTTTGGTGTTCTTCATTAGCCCTACTCTTGGGGACATGGGCATCTACATGGCGGACTTTCACAACCAGCTTTCTTACTCGGGCAGCAATGTTTTTCCACTCTTCAGCAGCCCAGATTGGTTTTCCCCTACGCTGCCAATTAGCATTTTCCCACTTTTCTAACCATCCCCACAGAGCATTGGCTACCATCCATGAATCAGTGTAGAGGTAGAGCTTTGGCCACTTCTCCCTTTCAGCAATGTCCAGGGCTAGTTGAACAGCTTTGAGTTCAGCAAGTTGGCTTGATCCACCTTCTCCTTCAGTAGCTTCGGCAACCCGTCGTGTGGGACTCCATACGGCTGCTTTCCACTTTCGTTTCATCCCTACGATGCGACAAGAACCGTTGGTGAAAAGAGCGTAGCGTGTGTCTTCTGATGGCAGTTGGTTGTACGGTGGAGCTTCTTCAGCACGTGTCACTTGTTCTTCTTCATCAGCGAGACCAAAGTTTTCACCTTCTGGCCAGTTTGTGATTATTTCCAAAATCCCAGGGCGATTCAGTTTTCCGATACAGGCGCGCTGTGTGATGAGAGCAATCCATTTGCTCCATGTGGCATTGGTGGCGTGGTGGGTAGAGGGAACCTCTGCTTTGAACATCCACCCCAGCACCGGTAGTCGGGGTGCCAGGAGGAGTTGTGCCTCAGTGCCAATTACCTCTGAGGCAGCTTGGATTCCTTCATAGGCTGCCAAGATTTCCTTCTCTGTGGGAGTGTAGTTGGCTTCAGATCCTCTGTAGCTTCGGCTCCAAAACCCCAGTGGTCGACCTCGAGTCTCACCAGACACCTTCTGCCAAAGGCTCCAGGACAGGCCATGGCTCCCAGCTGCAGAGTAGAGCACGTTCTTCACTTCGGGTCCTGTCCTGACTGGGCCAAGGGCTACGGCGTGAGCGATTTCCTGCTTGATTTGGGCAAAAGCTTGTTGCTGTTCAGGGCCCCAGTGGAAATCGTTCTTCTTGCGGGTAACCAGGTAAAGAGGGCTCACGATCTGGCTGTACTCAGGAATGTGCATCCTCCAAAAGCCTATGGCACCTAGGAAAGCTTGTGTTTCCTTCTTGTTGGTTGGTGGAGACATTGCAGTGATCTTATTGATGACCTCAGCGGGAATCTGACGCCGTCCATCTTGCCACTTCACTCCCAGGAACTGGATCTCTCGGGCAGGTCCCTTGACTTTGCTCTTCTTGATGGCAAAACCAGCTTCCAGGAGAATCCGGATAACTTTCTCTCCTTTCTCAAACACTTCTGCTGCAGTGTTCCCCCACACAATGATGTCATCAATGTACTGCAAATGTTCTGGAGCCTCACCCTTTTCTAGTGCAATCTGGATTAGTCCATGGCAGATGGTGGGACTGTGCTTCCACCCCTGGGGCAGTCGGTTCCAAGTGTACTGCACACCCCTCCAGGTGAAAGCAAACTGAGGCCTGCACTCTGCTGCTAAAGGAATGGAGAAAAATGCATTGGCAATGTCAATAGTAGCATACCACTTCGCTGCTTTGGACTCTAGCTCATACTGGAGCTCCAACATGTCCGGCACAGCAGCGCTCAGTGGTGGAGTCACTTCATTCAAGGCATGATAGTCCACAGTCAATCTCCATTCTCCTTCAGATTTGCGCACAGGCCAAATGGGACTATTGAAGGGTGAGTGGGTCTTGCTGACCACCCCTTGGCTCTCCAGCTCACGGATCATCTTGTGGATGGGAATCACAGCATCTCGAGTTGTCCGGTACTGTCGGCGATGCACTGTCGAGGTAGCAATTGGTACTCTTTGTTCTTGCACCTTCAGAAGGCCGACTGCAGATGGGTTTTCTGATAGCCCAGGCAAAGTGTTCAATTGCTTACTGCCCTCTGTCTCCACAGCAGCTATTCCAAAAGCCCACTTGAGTCCTTTTGGGTCTCTAAAATACCCGTTCTGGAGGAAGTCTATGCCCAAAATGCACGGGGCCTCTGGGCCAGTCACAACGAGATGCTTCTTCCACTCAGTTCCAGTCAGGCTCACCTCAGCTTCCACCAAGGTCAAATTTTGTGATCCACCTGTTACACCAGAAATAGAAACAGATTCTACCCCCACATGCTGCGATGGAATTATTGTACACTGTGCACCAGTGTCAACCAAGGCATCATATTTTTGTGGTTCTGATGTACCAGGCCAACGAATCCACACAGTCCAAAAAACACGGTTTTCCCTAACCTCTACCTGGCTAGAGGCAGGGCCCCTCTATGCCTGGTTATCCTTCTTTCCCTGGGCCTGTATCTTAGAGGTTCCTTCATGGGAATTGGACATGTCATCCTCTTTTCCATCATTTCCAGCAGTTTGGCTACAGGCAACTGGGGCTACTTCCTTTTTGGTAGATCCTCCTTTCTGAGACTTGCGCTCCTTCAATTCACGCACTCGTGCTGCCAAAGCAGAAGTGGGTTGTCTACCCCAGTTCTTCATGTTTTCCCCACTGTCACAAAGGAAATCCCACAGCTCACTTCGTGGGATGTGCCTTCTCTCTGGGGAACGTCCGCGGAGAAGGCACTCTTTAATCTCCTGGTGATTCTTCTTCATTTCATCTTCCATTTTCTGCATACGTGTTTCCACAGCTGCGATTCTTGCATGTGTTGGGCCATGCACGGAGTCTGCATATGCTCGGAGCTTCACTGCCATATCCTTCACAGTCTCATTCGCACCATAGTCCGGTTTCATTATTGCTAAAGCAGAAGCGTATTCTGGTGGCCCAAGTTGTATGAGTTTTCGCCACATGTATGGAATAACTCTGGCCCGGTCTGGACTCCTCAATCCTGGGTCATTTGCGAAGACAACCTCTACCACCCCTAGTTCTCTCAGGCGTTGGATCCCTTGCTCTATGGTCTTCCACGGGGTTTGCTGCATGTAGAGATCATCTCCACACATATATCTTTCAATCACACCTGTCAAAACTCGTCTCCAGACACTGGTAGAGTCAGTCCCCCTTTTCATCGCTTGGTCAATCACTGGATCATGTGACAGGGATCCCAAATGCCTCGCTTCAGCACCGTCCAGCATCACATCATCACCTGCCGCATCCCAAATACGGACCATCCAACTTATTATGGATTCGTCGGACCGTCGGGTGTAATCCTTTCTTAGGCTGTGAAGGTCTTTTATGGACATGGACTCAGTAATGGTTTCTGTGCCTGAGTCAGTTGGTGGTTTTGAGGTTCCTTCCCCTGCATCTTTTGAGGTTCCTTCCCCTCCATTATCCTCATCTTTCACTGGGCGATCAGTTTTGGTTATGTGCTTTTTCCTTGTAACCGGAGCCACTGTCAGTGGCTTAGACTCTCCATCTGGTTTGGGCTTGCTGTCTGGTTTATCTGCAGCCTGAGTGACTGGGGTATCTGCAGGCTTTGCTGATTTATCTTCCTGCCTCTCTACCCTTACCGGCTGCAGTGTGCGATGGGCATATGCCAAGACCCAACATATTGCAAGGAGCTTGTTCGCATTAGAATTGTCATTGTATTTCTCTTTCAGATATTTCGCCACCTCAGCTGGTTTCTGAACTTGTTCAGGGGAAAAATTGCAAACCATTGGGTCAGAGAATTTCTTCAGGATTAGGCCTATATCCTCCCATTCCCCACACCACTCA
Source organism: Aphelocoma coerulescens (assembly GCF_041296385.1). Classification (NCBI taxonomy): domain Eukaryota; kingdom Metazoa; phylum Chordata; class Aves; order Passeriformes; family Corvidae; genus Aphelocoma; species Aphelocoma coerulescens. Next base: position 35,136,948 of record NC_091015.1, on the reverse strand, counting down.
GGATGCTCCACCTCTGGGTCAGGTGTCTCATCAGTCACCCTGGAAATCTGAGCTCTTATTCTAGACAAGCTGCAAACCACATAGAGGAAGATTACCAGATTAAATACCAGGAGGGTGGTCTCTTTAACATCCAGGGGAAACTGAACACTCTCAAAAGAAAACCTATCAAATTTAAAGGGAAGGGAAACCCCGACTCCTCCTCCTCTAACAATCTGGGTGCAGTTACTAATAAATTCCCAAAACAGGCTACTGAAGCTAGGACTGGGGTTAGGAGGGAGAAACCATTTATCATACACACTTTGAACAGATGCCTGTACCTCTGTCAACTTCTTATAAATCATTATCACCGAGCACAGCAAAATAGAAATCTGAATTCGTGTCCCTGCTCTGCAAAAATTCCTTATCAAGGATAAGATCGGACCAAGTTGTGGATAGGCAAATAAGCCTAGGGACCAGAAAGGCACTAGTACCTTAAACAAGCCTACAGACCAGAAATACATGAATATATCAAGCCAGAGAAATGTTATGAACTCAACCAACATGATGACTATTTTACTCCAGCACAGAATAAGTAAATTCAAACCAAAATGTAATTAGCACAGGTTTTTCACTTTCCTTCAAGCCCCACATTGGGCGCCACTAAATTTGTACCGGTTTGGCCAAATTTAGAAATATATACTCTGAGAGAAGGCACAACCACCCCTCCCCCCCAGGTTCGGGAAAAAAATAAATTTTCCTCGAAGGAAAGTGAAGAAGATAAAACTATTTATTTAACAAACACACGGGAAAGGAAAATGAGGTTAAATGGTAAAATCTTTCGCTGTGGAGGAAAAACCTGGGATAGCGTTAGAGTCCTCCCTTTGGTCTCCTCAGAGCTGGGGCTTGGCCCAGGGCCAGGCCCTCTGTGCCCGATGAAAAGTCCTCCCGATGTGCTCTGAGGTTGAAAGCAGTCCAGTAGAAAAGGGAGAAAATCCGGAATTCCAGAGAAGAAAAAGCAAAGTCCAACTCTCAGTCTCTCTCTCCGGAGAACAAGAAACTGAAACAACTGGCCAAAACTGACTGGAACACAGCAAGCTGGGTGCTTCCTCGCTCCCCTGCCGCGGCTGGGGGAAAAAAAAGCCTCCTATCTTTATGTGACCTTGAACAAGCTGCAAACTGCTTTGAGAAAGTTTTGCTCAGTTTTTTCTTCTCCCTCTCAGGCTCAGTTTAGAGGCACAGAAAGGCACAAAAATTAATTTCTGGGCATAGGCAGCGATATGGGATACACATCATAACGTCACCCCAAGACACTAATCCACAAAACAAAAATCAACATTTATTCATATGGACATGGTTTGTTGGTCTCATTGCAAAAGCTTAATCCCAGACACATTTAATTTATGGGCATATATCGTCTCACATCTCTTCTCACTGCTATTCATTCTGAAAACTGCCTATATAGGTCCTACCCATATAGTTCATCCTATCAAACCTACCAATTCTTCTATGTAGTTGTCGCCCAGTATTTACTTACTTTTTCTTCATTAGACACATAAATCTCTTCTTACATAAATCTACCTTTCCTTTTTTTTATATTGCTTCACACATTGAGAGGCTTCCCAGATTCTCTTCCCAGCTGCTCTGCTTTACCCTGTTCGCTGCTGTGAATAACCACTTCCCCTGAGTGGAGCTTGGAAGACACTTTGTTTTCAAAGTGCATTCATCACTTCACACATTGCTTCCTTATTGCCTACAATACCATTTGATTAATGGTGATTAATACTGATTTGAATTTCCTGTCCTATTTGACTTTCCTTTTTTCTTGCCATGAACATGTCACAAGTGACATAGAATACGTCTACAGGGGCAACTCTATGCTACAGAGGTACTTCTAGTGTTTACAGAGTCTCTATACTTGAAGTGATACAGCACAGATTTGAGTGTAATGCTGACATGCCTGAAGTTTGTTTTTCTTTCATGATGGAATAGATATGGTATAAACCAGGGCATCCTGTGAGCACCCTTCCTGCAGGGAGGACACAAGATCCTCACACAACCAGTGCTCTGTGCACACATGCATGGTGTGTGTGCCTCGGACAGGCAACTTTAGCCAGGCAAATTCATTGCTGGTAAAGACATCCTGAGTATAGTTCTGAACTGTAAGTAATCACAACAAATCAAACCTTGGTCCTTTCTTCTGTGCATGGCATCTGTTTCTTATATAGTCAGCTCATAGGTATTGGCTCAATAGCAGGAATCAGCTCATTTGGTTTTGCATTCCAAGTAGGAAATGTAAATATAATAAAAACTATAAATTAATTAAAATTTATATAAACCTATGCATGCACAGCTTTTCTTCATTATACATGACAAAACATGAGAAATAAAGAACTGAATTTTGGGATCAAGTCAAGGTCCATTCTTACCTTGTTTCCAGCAACAGAAGGTGAGGCAAGATTATGTGAACACCATAAATATCTCTTGGTTCTACAATCTCCTAGTTTCCAAAGTTTTTTGAATTAGGGTCTTCGTGAATCAAGGACCATGTCTGGTACTTAGCAGTCTCCAATAGATTTTTCTCTCATAAATACTTTCAGAGTCTTTCCAACTTGTGCTTCCACAGTATTCTGTGGACAAAGCCTTTGTTAACTATCCAAAGGTGACCAGGGATTCTTCTTTAGACCTCCAGACAAAGACAAGGCACTGTGACTTTGAAAGAAACACTAATGAAATCACAGGATTTAGAAGCTGTAGTTTAGTTTTATTAAGTAGCATACCAAAACCCCATCTTCTGGTGCAGACACAGTACAGAAGTACATTGTACCCACTACATTGCAGGCTGAAGTCTAAAGCAAAAAGTGTCTGTCCTCACAGATTTCCAGGAGAGTAAGGGAACAAAGACAGAGAAATAATTTGTTGACATAAGGTAGAGAAGGGGAGAAAAATTAGAAGGATGGGTGTGCAAGACTAGATTATGAATATTTTGATGATTTTGCATATATTCATAGATGTTTTACTGTGTCAGTGAGATATTTTTGATTTAAACAAAGATAAGGCATATCATCAAATGGAGAAAGGTTTCTGATTTTATTAGTGAATAGACGTCTAGGCAGGTAATTATGCTTAAAAGCATAGCACATAACTCATAGTATTGACATGAAAAATTTCCAGCCTGGAAAGTAAAAAGAAGAGTAGAAAATAAGAGTTTAAAAGTCTCCTGTTAGCTGTAAAGTGAAACCAGAAAGTAACCTGTGTAAGAATGGGGTGCACTGCCACAATTTATTGATCTTCAGTGATATCCAGGCCTTGGAGCCAAAATAAGGGAAAATGCCAGTTTAATGCAGTGGTTGGCCAGAGTGCCTCCTGAGAGAGGCTGTGGCTCAAGCAGTGGAAAGGATATCTGATGGTAGTGACTAGCAGGAGCATCTAATGAAATGAGGTATATAACAAAGAGTAGCTTGAAGAATAAGGATCCATAGAGAGAAGTGAGTGACAACTCCAGAGCAGAGCAAGGAGCAGTCAGAAGAAGGAGAAGCTATTAGAGAGGAAGCAAGTCACACCACAGGAAGACCTGACAGTCCTGAACTGTGAGTAGAATAGAAAGCAACTAGCCATCCTAGCCATGTGATGCACTTAATAGCAACACTGAAAAATTAATGTAAAAACTGAAACTTTCTATTATTCTGTACTGTTTTTTTTTTCTTTTCCTCATTTAAATTCATTCACCACTTCCCGTGGGCAGGCAGATGTTCAGCCATCCCCAGGAGAGTAGGACTCCACCACATGTAACCTTTATTTGGGCAGACAAATGCCATGACTCTGAATGTTCCAGCTTCTTTCTTCCCCCAGCTTTATACTCTGAACATGATGTCATATGGTGTGGGATATCCCTGCGGTCATTTGGGATCACCTGTCCAGAATGTGCCTCCTCCCAGCTTCTTGTGCCCCAACCCCCCCCCCCATCCTGCTCACTGGTGGGACAGTATGAGAAGCAGAAAAGACCTTTTACTCTGCCCAACAATAGCTAAAATATCTCTGAATTTTCAGCACTGTTTCCAGCACAAATACAAAACATAGCTCCATATTAGCTACTCTGAAGAAAATTAACTCTCTCCCATGCAAAACCAGCACAGGATAACAGCTCCAGCCACTGTTTTCGTAATGGCCTCTTAACGTTTCAACCTAACCCTTATCACAACCAGTGTCTTCTTCACAGAAAAGTTATGGCAGACCTACAACTACCACAGATGTCTTTCTGGGCTGTAACATCCCCAAGGCACATCATTGTGATTGCACCATAGAGGTCTTCCCTTTGAAAATCATTCATTTCTTAACTCTAACTGTAATAAGCTTGAAGGATTCGCTATCATCTCTCCATTAGAAAGAACGGATGTCGAAGCATTCATGCACATAGTGGATCGTTACCCGGTGATAAAAACAGTCTCTGTTAACACCCAGGACTCATACATCATACAAATTGAATTATTTCTAAGGGTTAAAAAGAACAAAGCTATGAAGCTTTGACCTGTGGATCGATAAGGAGCTTACATCTCCAGCAATGTGTGGCTCTTAATCAAAACCATGGCTGTTCATTTATACCAAAATAAAAGGTCATTGATGCACTTTCAGAGAAAAGATTGACAACTTCCCAAAACACCTTCATTCTCTGATCCTTAAAATCTTTTAATGAGCAAGAAATGTACAAGAGGAAGTTCTGACTGAAAAATACAATAAGAACTTAAATAAAAGACAGCAGATATGAAACTGCAAATAAACCTTTCAGTCCTTTGACTGACAAAGCTGACATGAACAGAAACCTTTCTATCCATGTTCTCTTTAAGAGCAGTGACAGTCTGAACTCATCTGGTGACTCTACTAGGAGCTAAATTTTAATACAACTGACATCTCATCAATCTTTAGGTAAAAACAATTAAAAAACACTTAACGTTTAAAGTAATGCATTTCTGAACAAATGTTGTTGTTCTACACAGCATTAATCTGGTTCTGTGTGAGACCACATTTTATTTTTCATTCTATCAGTAAATGTCAGAATAATAACCACAATATTTGTATGGTCTTGACATAATTGCAATATCTGTAACATAAGTATTTATGAAAGTTATGCAGCAATGTCAGTAATGAGTTTCAGATTTATTCTGTTAAGAAATTTATAAAAAAAAACCTGCCTTCATGTAAACAAAAAAACACATCACAAAGATCTTGTTAGTGTAGTTAGCCAGTTTTACTATGACAACTTTGTCAAACTAAGAGTTAAATAAAATTTCTTTAATTGTGGAGTAAAATTTGAAAATTGATATAAAGCATTCAATTTCCATAAGAACTAAACATACAAAATATCAGTGGTAAAAGTATTGTATCATATTTTGGTCATGCTCTATTGTACAATAGTCAGTATCAACAGGGAATTTTAAAAGTGTTAGAAAGTTCTGGCCATATGCATATCATTTCTAATACATGCAGTGGTGGTTTTTTTTTTAATAACAATAAAACATGCATGAATATATTAACATAATAGACCTTGTAACATGTAAAATTTAATCTTCAGATTTTTTGTCTATGAGAAATAAGAACATAGATTTTAAATGAGCACAGATTTCAGTGACTCTGGAGGGGATGGATTAAATAACAATAGCAACAAATGAACTTTAAAAAAAAAGATGATGAAAAGGAAAACTATGAAACACAAAAAAAAGGACTAGAAAAAGATTAGAGAAAGTAGGAGAAGAAGGATTGAAAGGAGAGTAATACAAATGCCATACACTGATATATGTAACATGAGGAACAGACAGGAGGACTTGGGACTCTGTGAAGACAGAGGACTATGACCTCATGAGGATGAAAAGTGAGTGTTGGAATATGTCACAGGACTGAAGTGGCGCAGTGGATGGATATGTGCTCTTTGGGAAAGATAGAGTGAGAAGGCAAGGAGAGGGTGTTGTTAGAGGGCAGCTGGAATGTATGGAGCCATGCCTGGGTGTTCTAGTTTAATGCTGGTGGGCTGGTCAGCCCCCTAGAGCCACTCACTCACTCTTCCCTCGTGGGATGGGGAAGAGAACTGGAAGGACAAAACTGTGAACACTTGTGTGTTCCTATAAGGACAGTTTAATAGGTAAAGCAACTGCCACATGCACAAGCAAAGCAAAACAAGGAATTAATTCACCACTTCCCATTAGCAGGCAGGTGTACAGCCATCTCCAGGAAAGCAAGCAATCTCACATTCACCGGTCTAGGCCCATGTTCTGGAAGGATAACACAGATGAAAAGAAACATTTCTGAAAGAAAGATTTTTGGAAGTATCAGTAAAAGGCTATCAGTAAGGAATCCATTTCTGATGAATATTCTATCATGGCAGACAGTACATCAAGTGGGCAACAGGGAAATACTATGGCATGGGGGATTCAAAGAGAGCAAGAGGAAAAGCTTCTTCTGTAGGTGAGTAGTAGAGCAGTGAAGCAGGTTGCATAGCTGTGTGGAAGTGGAAGTTTCTGGAGGTTTTCAAACTGAGCTAGACACAGCCATGGTTAACCTGAACTGGTATAGTGTCAGTCCAGCTTAGAGTGGAAAATTAGACTAGAGGATTTACAAACATCCCTTCTAACAGGTATTTCTATAATTCTATGTATCCTCCATGATGAAGACAAGCATTTTCAAACCCACAGGTCTGTAAACCTCCTTTTCTACCTGCTGCTATTTTGAAATACCAAAGCCAATCCCTTATGTGATATTCATGAGTCAGATAGCAATGCCTAGACATGACATGTTATTTCATCTTTAGAGAATACAAAATAAATTCTTTTGCTAAGCTGATAAGAAATAAATTACAAGGAACATTACAGCTCAGGAAAACATTGGCCTTTTTTTTCTTAAGAAAAACCAATCAAATAAACAAAAGACTTACCAAGTTCCACCACAACCAAATAAACCAAGGCTTAGAGCAACATTTAAAAAAATTATGTAGCTTTTGTAGTTTTTCAGTGACATATAGCAGTTCTAAGGAATTAAAAATACCTTTCATATATTCAAGCCACATCTTTTGATTTTCTATTTACCTTCTTAATATATATTGCTTGTAAAAATTGCATTCTGCTTCCTGGTAAAGAATATGTTACATTATTTTGATGGTTTAAAATGCAAATTATGTTTAAGTGAACATTGTATTTCATTGTATTTCATATTAGATAAAAAGTTTTGCTCAACCTGATATTTTTTCCAGAAGTTTAAAGAAATACGTTGATTTCCTTTTCATTATTTCCTTAGAAACTTTATGTAATTTCCTTTCAAGAAAATCACTATGTTTAGACGCTTGTGAGGGTGACAAAGACCACACTGGCATCATTAGATTAACCCTGTTTTATACATATGTATATCAGTTTTCTACACAGCAGGATGAAAGTTTTATTTTAATCAAGAATTTTATTGTTTCATACTCTAGAAGAAACATTGAAGAAGCATCATGCAAGACATGCCAGAAGACTCACATCTTAAAAGAATTATCAAAAATACTGAATTTTGGCCTGACAAGATATACTTTATCCAGAAAAAATACACCTCAAGTAAATAGTTTAGCTATTATTGAATTTCAATGGAAAATGAATACAGCATCTTCCAGAAAATTTGGAATGTACCCCCATGAATTCACAGTACGTATTCCTGTGGAAGAAATGTAGTTTATTCTCTTGGGACCAGTATTTTCAATGACAGGTACTTTGAATTTGTTGTGGATAATTATTAGAATTGTGTTTCTGGTTTAAGCTTTACAATAAGACATTTCATGCAACTTATTAAAAATTCACTGCTTTGTCCAGTTTTTTTTAATTGATCAGATCACAAGAGCTTTCACAAAAAGAGCCTACCAATAAGATGGAAATGTGTGAAACTAAACCAATTGTTTACTTTCCTAAAGGCTCCAACTTTCCACATACAAAACAAGATGTACAGTTAAAAGAGGGTGAAATATTTGCTTGTGTAAAATAAAAAGAAAATTAAGCCCAAGGATTATTGCACTGAAATCAGTCATGGAATCTCATGTAGCAAGACTGGTAGACTGTGTTCTGAGTTTTGGCCCCCTCATTGCTACTTTAGTACTTCTTTTCCCTCGCTGAGCCAACAAAATACCTGGTTGTATTTGTAGGCATTTTCTTCATCTTTTTTTGTTGTTGTTTTCTACTTTCAGATTTACCTCATGACATTTAAAACTGAACAGTTATAGGGATGTAAAATCCATCTCAGCCACTACATTTTTTGTGAGTTATATTAATTCCAGATAGTTCAGACATTAATAAATAAATTATTGGTTGCTAATTTTGAACCATTTCTGCAAAACACATGTAGCACTCAGTTTGATTCCCTGCATGCAGTTCAGTCAGTGCTGTGTAATACTTCATATTCCTCTAATGGTCATATAAAATGGGAATATAAACACAAAGGAAGACTTGATGCACAATTAATTAGTAGAGTAAGGTGTTTTGCTTTCAATTTGTCCTTCTTAGCAAATTGTGATATGGCATCAATTTTTTTTTTTTTACCTTATCAAAAGTCAGCACACCTGTTTTTTCCTGAAACGAAAATTTTCTCCCAAAGTCATTTTAGGAATGGCACCAGTACAGGAAGAAAAAATATCCTACAGTAAAGATCAAGGGCTTAAAATTTGTGTTCATATTCAAAGATGTGTTCTGAGAAGTATGTTCATTGTAAGTTTGTGCTCCATGGCTTCCTCATTGAAGAAAACAGGGACACCATATAAAATGTTGCCCTGTCATAGCCTGTATTTAAACCTGCAAAATTAATTCATCTCTCACTGCTTCCTCTTGCCTACTTGTCAGGGAGTAATTCCAGCTTCTCCAGAAGAGAAAAAAGGAAATTTTCAGGACATATTCCAGCTGTATTTATGTAAAACAGAAGAACAGAAAAATATACTCTTTTCTTATTAGGATGGCAAACTGGAAGGCAGTAAAACAGGGTGGAAGTTTTCTGTCATGCCTGATCCTTGAGCAGTGCAGGTATGTACCAGTGTCACAGAACCTCATTTTTAGCATAAAAAGTAGCTGTTAATATGATCTAATTCAGTAGAGCAACCAAATCACTGAAATAAGAACCATGTGTACAATTATTTATCCATTTTAATTTGTCCTTTTTAACTCCTAAATTTACTTTTAATAACAAAAGGTGAAAACAGAGACTTTTGATGTAGTCAGTAAAGCTGAGTTCTTTGCCCACAACAATTCATGCAAAACCAAAGTCTGAGCTGCTGTATGTAAAGAGTGTTGTGGCTTTCTTTTGGAAAGGAACAGCCTGTAGATACTTCATCTGACATGGAAAACCCTCTCACACATCTCATATCTGACAGTCCTGTATGGTCAGTGCTGAGACAGTAGCATGGCACAGACTACCATTAAGCTCTAATCCTGACATAAATCTGAGTTCACTGTATTACAGCCAAACACTCACAGACCAGGAAAAAAATGAAGTTCCTTTAAAATTCTTACCTTCTTTTATCAGACCACCTCCTAGTTTTCTATCACTGACTATTTTAGCCTCAGTAAGACAGACCTTATGTGACAATAAAAAGTCTGACAGTGTCTTGTATGACAATCTTTATACATCCATCAGTCTCTGTTCATTGGTAATATTCTGAGCATGTCTGCCACCCTCCAAGAAATCCAGGTCTCTTAGACTTATTTCATGTACTATTTTTCTGTAATACTTCACTATGTGGTACAACTCTGTGGCAAAGCAGCAGTAATATTCACATTAATCCCTTCTGATTATTCTCTGGGTATGTATTTATGATTGCTTCTTTCAGCTGACAGAAAAGAAAGGGATTTCATTAACATAGTTTAAATTACAGCTCCATCATGTCACGAAAACCCACCATCAAACAGATAGTTTACATTGCAATATCATTCTTTTCTGTACAAAGTTTGTTAAAGGCAGTTAATCAAGCCAAAATAAGTAAAATATTAGCAGAATGGAGAAGGCTTAAATCCTTTATTTGTTCTTAAACACGTATGAAGAGGTCATAAAACAAAGCAAGACTATCAATGTCTCATACAGTCATTTGGCAGGAAGTTCTGTGAGCTGCTTAAAATATTGTCCTTGTGAATTACTTGTGGCATTTTTCAAAATGGTCCTTTTCTGTTCTCATTTTCTACACCTATCAATTGAGCGCTTCAAGGAAAGGCATTTTTTATTGCTATACTCATCCAAGAAAAAGGGGAAAAAAAATTAGTGACAGACCTTGAGAGAAATAGAAAGCAGCAATAACTTGTGTCAGTCTATTTGAGAGCAGATGAATAAAAAGACAGTAAAACCAAGCTGGTAATATTGCCCAGCTAATACATTATGCCAACCACAACTTTATACAGTATTACTTAATGTAGCTTTCACACAACTTTTGGGAGTTTTAATGTACCCATTTTCCTTTCTGCCTTAGAAGATGAATCAGCAAAATCTCTCTTAAGCTCTCAATATCAGTATGGTAAATTTTGGTGCAGATTTTGCCTTTAGCTGTGAATCTAAGTTCCAGACTAATCACATTTTTAGGCTGTTATATTTTCTGCATAATATTGCTGGCTGAATAGATCCAGAATATCGGGGCTCCTCTTTTACCCACATTTTTCAGTACTTCTTTAAAATACTGGCACGTTTTCCCAGAGTTGCCACTAGTTTGGCTGATGGACTGTGAGCTGTGAGCACGATAGTTGTTCTGTTGGAATCAGCTGGTGTCCCACACAGGACAGCCCCTGGCCTCTTAACCACAAGGCCACCCCTCCAGCCAGACGCCCCTGCCCCAAATCCCTTGCCACCTCTACCTGATACACCAATATGGGAAGAAAATTCCTTATTATTCTATCTGTGAGATCTGGACTCAACACAAGATTACTTTCTTTGGGACATTTAAAATAATGTTAAAGAGGAGTTTAAATACAAATTAAAACAACCCTTACAACAAAGAGGTGAAAAAGACAGTCAGAGTAAAGTAAAATTAATCTTGTTGCCCCAAGGCACATCCATTTCTTAATGAAAAAAATCCCACATATGTTGTTGCCTACATGAAGTTAGGTTTGGCTGACTTTTAAAAGTTTGGAAAGTGATAATTATTTTGCTGTCAAGGAGGATTTCTGACTCATCAGACTTGATGAACTTGCACAGAGGACTTACCTAGCTCCAGTATGTTAGACTTATTGCTCATTTCAGATCAGCGAGGTAGTACGTGAGTAGGAAATCTGATATCCTTGCGTGTTTAGTCTACTGTGCTCTGACAGCTTGTGGCCAGGTTGTAAATCAAGTTAAATAAGAATAAACTAATCAAGCATCAAGGAAAGCATTGATTAACTTGGTAAGTAAGTGTAGTCCTTCTGTCCTCTTTGGCTTACTGAGTTTGGATAAAACCTGAGTCAGAACTTGGGCTAACTTCATCTAGACAATATGCCATAAATCTTTAATTTAATGTGTTTGTAGGATTATGTAATGGATGGAAGTGCATAGAAAAAGTATTGATTAATGGCTGTGACAACGAGACCTATAATGGACATTGACAATGCTCTGGAAGTACTTAATTTTGCACACAGTGACAAAGTACAACTGTCTTGATAAAGTAGTTGTTGTCAGCAGAAAGAGGGGAGGTCAGACAGGAACATAATGTATTAATTACCTCTAAGTCAAAGACAGGCATGTAAAAAATCTCTCTAAAAGCAATATTTATTATTTAATAAGATAAATTTATGTCCAAGCTTTATTTTTGTGGCTTTTTAAACAATGGCCTGAGTACTTTGGTTCTATACAAGCTGTATCATCCTTCAAAAGTTGTAGAATAATGTTTTCCACTGGGATCTAAATGTGATTTTTTGTCAGGTGTGGTCATGCTTTAACTTAATTCATAGCACCATAACATCAGCAAGCTTATACTTAAAAAGGAATTATTTTAAGGGCAAAAATCTTCTAGGAGCATTTTTGTCACATTAATACATACAGTACACTGCTAAAGAATATGAAGAATGGGAATTTAAAGTGAAACACATTGCTTTACCCTGAAAATAAATATTTCTTCTTAAATATGAAAACCAGTATCTTTGTTCCTTCGAGTGGAAACTTTGTACTGAAGAGAAAAGGAGAGCAGAATACAAGACCTTCTTTTATTCCCTTATACCTATACAAATTCCCTTTAGCATCAATGGGCATACAGCAAATAAAGTATAATGAATAGAGTGAATTATAATGAAGAATAAATCCTATCATGAACAATTTAAAAATATTATTTTGAGCTAATATACTCTGGAAAATCTTCCTGAGATCCAATCAAAAGTCCAAGAATCCGTAGTTATACCACTCCTGCTATGTTTCCATTGCCTGACATACCTTTTTACCATGCTTAATTGACTCTAATGTTCATAGGGAAAGTGGCAGAAACTCTGCTATGTTGAAATTCACATCTCCAAGGCAGAAAGAACATCAACACTGTCAGTGCCAGTGCTACTTACTTTGTCAGTTTGATGTGAAACCTGGGTAGACCACATCTTCTTAGAAGGCAGAAGGTAACTCTGACAATGTGAACAGCACTAGGAAGCAGATGAGAACTGTAATTTCATTTACAGGCAAAGGAGACATCACTCACTGCCAATGAATGTGATAAGGACCCACTTCTGCTCTGCCTGTTTGGTGCACAGTCGGAGGGCTGTGATTAGTGTAGGTACCACAAATATATAAGTGTCAGATGCCCCATCTCTAGTTTTCACAGACCTGTCCCCTTCCCAGCAGCCTCAGGTGCCATTTTCCCTGGAAGTCATTCCCAGGATGAGACACTCTCTACCAGTGTACCAGGAAGAACACCAGCACCAAAGTCCCTTCCCTTCTCTACACAGCAGACTGTCATATGTTTCAGCCACCATTTTAGGTCAAGGTGTCTTGTCTCCCTTTTAGGATAGGTAGCTGTTCCTTTGTTAAATGTCATCCTGCTCTATGACTAGCTGATTACCATTTCTTGGTTGATTACCATTTCTTGGCATCATCATACCCACATGTTCTCTGAGATTGACTTCCCACTTCTTTTGGACCAGGAAGTGTTCAAATATAAATATGTGTACTTCTGTGTAAAATAATAGTTTTTTTTAAAAAGTATATGTATAAATCATATTGTATTTAATTACACATAGATACACTATTTACATAATATACACATCTATATATAAATATATGTGCTCTATATATAAATTTATGGAACTATAGAAATTAACTAGATATAACCATAAAATCTTAGGCACAAAATGGTTAAAGCAGGTTTAATAAGAGCAAAAGGAATGGATAATTAAAGTTTAAATACAAATAGCAAGTCATTAAACAAAAGTAGAGGGAAAGTTGCCCCCATTTTACCAGGTTGCAGAACAAGAGATGGCATATCTGAAGTGTGGGAACTTCAAAAGAGTGGATGGGTGATGAATGGGATAGGGGACAGGGCACAGGCAAGCTGGAACAGGACTGCAGACCTCTTACTTGGAAAGAGCCCAATCCAGTGAGCTGGAGTTAGAGATCTCTGCATCCTGCTGCAGCCCAACAGGATGAACATGTAGTTTTCATGGGGCAGACTTGGTCCTTTGCATGGTGCTGCAAGGCACATGCAAAGCAGTCTGAAGATGGAAAATACAGAACAAATGCTAACTTCAGAAAAACTTGTATGTACAGACAATAAGAGAAAGGCACAAAGGGATTCTCCCAAAAGACTGTTTTCTTTTGCTTTCTTTTGGTGTTCGCACTGACATGTACTTCAGGCTTAAAAGTACCGTGTAGGTGGACTGGATGGGACAGTGAAGAGATTTAAAATTAAGCTGGCCTTCTGTGCCATACAACTAAGTAATTGGTGCACTTGGTGGTTACAATCCACTGCATAATCTTTTGTTTCCAAAAATTCTGGCTATGCAAGTACAAATCTGTGTAAATAATCAAATGCACATTGCAATTAGATCAAAACTGTCTGAACAGAACTTAACTTCGCAGGTTTTTCTGGTGGAGATAAAATTTATCCAGAATGACTAGATTTATGAGCTGTTGGAGTGCTCTAAACTAGCTAATATATCTCTAAGTACAGAGCCACTCAAGAATCCATATGCCAAGATGACAACATCAATACCAACACCATCAATACAATATCAATAGGTTCCTTCATTTCCCAGTGTAACATCCTAGAACTGAGTGTGATCTTTCTTGGTTAGAGTTATGCTACCTAGAGTACACCAGTGAAGATTCTTCCTTTTCATGATTGGAGAAGCCTTTTGCAAACTGAGACTTCTACTCCTACTTGATTTGCAGTGGAGAGCATCTGGCTTGTATCTGAAATAATAATTATCTTCTTCTGACACATTTATGAGTTTTCCCTTCATTAATTTTTATCTGGGAAATATTCACTGCTATGGTAGGGTAGTTTTAGAACAAACACCTGGTTTTTACAACTCTTATCAGAAATTTGCAAGGTTTCAGGCAGGGAACAGCTTAAAATTAATGAAGTGAAAAGCTTAACCCTTTGGGCCTCCTTTGGAAGTGTCTCAGCAATACCCTTTCCGGTAGCTTTGAAGGGTAATTTTTCCCTTTACTCCATATATGTTATTCTCCCTCAGTGACTCACAGCTCACAAGGTGCCACTAGTTTCTGCAAACCAGAAGTAGCAGAAAGTGAAATGTAGAACAGAAGTCAGTTCACCTGAAAGATCTGAAACCTTTCCCAGGATTCAAAATTTATTCCCAATTCATTGTGTTTCTGAATACAAATAAAGAATGAATTTAGTATCTTTGAATCCCCCTGTGGTCAAGCCTCTATACATTCCTGTTAACAACCTCTAAAAAAGAAACCTTGGTATTTTTTTTTAAGATGGTTCACAACATCTGGCAACAACCATTAAAGGTATTTAGGCTACCTCCCTTAAGTCAGTAAAAAGTACTGTGTGAAAAATGCAAAATAGTTACTCTGCGAGGGGAACAGAACTTGCCAAAATAATTTATCAGCTCATAAAATAGCAAACAAATTTATTTGGAAAGTGAACCAGGAACAATCAACCTGATTGGATAAGTATTTTTTTTTTTACTTCAATCACCATGTGAAATATACAAGACTGCAATCTCTCCTAAAGAGAGAATCCTTGACAAATAGAAGTACAGAACATATTAAATTGATATAAGTTCTAATGCATACAGTCTCATAACACAGCCAAATTATGGTAGTGTTCAGCATTCAACTTACTTTCCATATTTATTACACACACACATACATAGTTTCATTAAAAAAAAAAAAAAAAAAAAAAAGAAAACAGAAAAAACCCCTTTGATTTAAGTCAAACATTTGTTTTCAGAGTTAAGGTATAAACCATTACAAAACCTGATATTTGAGGAAGGACTGAAAACTCACTGTCTTGGAGACAAAGCAGGCTTTCATTATCTGAGTCATGGTGCAGAGATCTTTCTAAGAGCTGGGAGAGATATTGTGTATTCTGTTTTGAACAACTCAACTTTTTTGTTGTTGTTGTTTTTTGTTTGAAAAATATTTCTCAATGTATGTAGCTAAAAATTTTTGGTTTGATATTTTAAAATGACAAGTTTTGACTCCAAAATACCTCTTTCCAAAATTTATCTATGAAAGTCTCATGAAAAAGTAGTGGCTGTCTTAGCACACATGCACACTGCTAATATATTTAGATTGCACAAGGAGCTACAGTTCCAGCACTTGCTAATCTTTCTACACCTAATTTTGATATTAGCTGATCATTTTAACTTTCAGAATACAGTTTTCTATGCTTCTTATAAAAGAACAAGAAAGAAAAAATTATAAGAAAATAAGAAGAAAAGAATAACCTCTTTAATCAGTTGACACATCTCATGCACTACCAGCACAATAAAAAAAAAACCCAAAACAACCAACATTCTGTTATTCATAAAGGATTCTTGTAGTCCCATGCAAAGGCGCTTTGTGTCTGCCACTAAAGAAATTCATTTGAGCCCTTAAATAAAATTTACATCTTTCTCTTCCACGGATATGTTGTTTTAAATTACAAGGTCAGAAGAAATTCTCATTATAGTTAAATGAGTGAAATTCCACCCATGTGCAAGAAGTCTGTATTTATATACCAAGTCTATATATCAAGTCAAATTAGTTGAAAAATCTTTTAGCATTAAAAACATCTGCTGTTCCCTACTGTGCCATACTTGACTCTGTTTGCAAAAGAAAAAGACACACGTTTTGCCTATTATGTAGGAAACGTAGATGCAAACACATCACTTTTAAGAATTAAAAAGAAAAATAAAAAATCCTAGTGTTGCATTATTTCTTTAATTTAATACACAGGGCATGTAAAATTGTTTCTTTTTAAAAGCCTACTACAATGAGAGCAAAGATTTGAACAGTTTGATGTCATAAATGTAAGTCCCTAGTTTCAACTATGAACAGAAGAATTTACCCTTAATAGATCAGAACTTTACACCAAAAACTGTAGGCTGCATACTTAAAAATCCTAACTTTTAAATTTTTCAGTTCCTGCCACTGGACTTGCTTTTAATTGTCTTCTTGCTTCACTGAAGTAGGGACTCTAAACAGAAACATAAAATCCTGAACAGGCTTAAGATCAGATAGCACCTATTAAGTTGCTTTTCTTAGGGAACAAGAGGGTTTATCCCCAGCTAATGTTTTTCAAACATACTAAAGAATTTAGCCAAATTTTGCAGAGATCTTGAATATTTCAGGAACTGTATAGGATCTTATGGAAATTTGACTGTGCAGTTCTATTTTATTTATGCAAATTATATTAAATGTTTGAACTAATAATTTGGCCTCTTTGAACTGAAACATAAGTTGATGATTTCATGCTACAATTCCACCGGCTTACTTTATACCAGGAATTTACAAACAAAATTCTATTTGTTTGGACTTATTGTGAACTGACTAGTTTATATATTTGTCCTTAATTTGAAAAGATACAAAAAAATTTTTAAAGAATTTCTACATACAGACCATATATATGATCATATATGTTAATGTTTTGTGAAATGCTTATGAATAATTATGGAAATAACCATAGTTATATTTAATTAAAAATTATTGTCTCATCTGCAGAAAAAAAAAGACAAAAATACATTTGTGACAATCAAAAAATCTAAAGATCAGAGAGCACTTATTTCTACCTGAACTAGCAGTGTTCATGGCTTGATTAACTGAATGACCCAGTATAATTCCATCACTTCATTTCTCTTTGCAAACCTTTGTTTACACATAAAACAATATGCTTCTAAAGTTATGAAGATTTTCAAGTTCCATAAATTAGTTTTTAAAAAAATCAAACCATAAATGTTCAATTACTTATCTTGTTCTCTTTTATCTTTCTCTTTTCATGATAATAGATTGGAGACATTTGTGTGCATATCTTTTCTGCTATATCAGGTGAAAAGATGGTAGAAGATAGTGCAGTTCCCAGTTAATCATGCCCTGTAACACAATACTGTTATGGAGGTTCAGGTACCACCCTCCGTACCTGGTCTTATACAAAGTGGGAGCAAGAGTAAGTAATAAGTCAACACTGAGACAGTTCTCAATCAAAGAACCTGTTTCGAGGATGCAGGTTAGACTTACAAAGAGCTCATCAAAGCTCATCATGCTCAGGCTATAGTAGTTGACCTAACCATATAAATTCTAGGTTTTGAAAAAGCCATGTTGCAGACTGCACCGTCGTGTACAGAGACACAAACCACTCATAAAAAATAGCATTGCAAGACTTGTATTTCTTACATATTAATGTGTGTAACACAGCAGGTCACAACCAAACACACAGACAGTAGTCCTCTATATGGAGAGAAGGGGTGCCATCCAGAGTGACCTTGGCAGGCCTGAGAGGTGGACCTGTGTAAAACTCATGAAGTTCAACAAGGTCAAATGCACTGGAATAATCCCAAACATAAATACAGGCTTGTCAGAGAATAGATTGAAAGCAGCCATGTGGAGAAGATCTAGAGGGGTTGGTAGATGACAAGCTGGATGTGATCTGGCACTGCACACTTGCAGCCCAGAAAGCCAACTGTATCAAAAGGTCAAGGAAGGTGATTCTACCCCTCTACCCTTCTCTGGTGAGACTGCACCTGGCATAATGTGCCCAGCTCTGGGGCCTGCAACATAAGGGTATCACTCAAGTTCAAGTTGCAAGCAAGTCCAGAGCAGACCACAAAGATAACTGGAGGGCTGGAGCACCTCTCCTGAGAGAAAAGGCTGAGAGAGCCAGGGTGGTTAAAGACTGGAATAATAAAGGCTCTGGGGAGACCTCATGGCAGTCTTCCAGTGCCTGAAAGGGGCCTGTAGAAAGCAGGAGAGGGACTTTTCGCAAGGACATGTATCTGATGGCTTTAAACTGAAAGAGGGTGCATTTAGATTAAATGTTAGGGCAGAAATTCTTTGCTCTGAGGGTGATGAGACACTGGAACAGGTTGCCCAGAGAAGTTGTGGATGCTCCCTCCTTGGAAGTGTTCAAGGCCAGGTTGGATGCAACCTTTGAGCAACCTGGTCTAGTGACAAGTGTCCCTGCCCATGGCAGGGGGTTGGAACTAGATGATCTTTAAGGCCCCTTCCAACCTGAACCATTCGATGAATCTATGACTCTATATCCTTTGCTTACAGAGTGATAAGAGGAGAATGCAAAAAAGTAAATATGTGGAAGCTAACAACATTTACCAAGAAGAACTGCTCTAGCAAGTGCAAAGAGAGAAGAAAAGGCTAGAGGGTACAGGAAGCACGTTCCGGAGATTTTTCCTGCCCAGGGGTCTTGGTAAACTCTATTTATATTAAATTTTTTACAGACTACCAAGAACAGACAGCCCACTAGAACACATTTTTACAGGGCTCTGTTTCCAATTTAGTTACTGCATTTGAAAACTTCAGGGGTTCTCCTGTTGGAGTTTTATAGGAAGGATGGATAACAAAAACCTAATGTGCTTTGTGTCAGGTGCTTCCTTACCATCCCCTCAGCATAAGTCAGCACAGTGACACTCAGCTGCACATAGCTGAACGCACATATCAATGGAAACAAAAGCATGTTCCAGAGCACAATTACTGAAATCATAAACTTTGTTTTAAACAGATCCACTCAGTTTTGTTTATGAAATGCCTTTTATTTTTATTAGATTTCTTTTGTCTTCTTTTCCTTCATTTTTTTTGTGATTCACTACTTAACAGTTTGGAAACAAAATTCTCCTTTGCTCACACACCATTGGAAAAGTGAGATTTTTAAAAAGCACTGAGTGTTGATCCAACTGTGTCTATTCATGCCAATATGACCCTTACCTCTGACTCTGGTGGAATGGATTTTTTTTATATTT
This sequence comes from Aphelocoma coerulescens, assembly GCF_041296385.1. Lineage (NCBI taxonomy): Eukaryota > Metazoa > Chordata > Aves > Passeriformes > Corvidae > Aphelocoma > Aphelocoma coerulescens. The sequence goes on along the minus strand of NC_091015.1, from coordinate 35,117,614 downwards.
ATTGTTTGCCTTTCCTTCTAATTGAAGGTCTTTCAAAAAAAAAAGGCAAAAACTTCCTGTGAGAGAAACGAGGTTGGAAAGAATGAATTCAACAAAAACTGGGCAATTCAGCACTAGAAAAGTAAAGAATTAGCAGCTAGGAGGAGTGGTAGTTCACATTCTCTGGTCCAAGAAATAGCTTTAAGTGTAGTCTATTGAATACTACGCATTTCCTGACCTGGTTTCTCTACCCTTTGGTGCCAGAGATTCTGCGGGTGATTAGCAAGTCTTCTCTGTCTACTTTCCTGGCCATCTTTTGCCGTTGCCATATAAATAGTAACTTTGAAAACCCAGTATGTTTTTGTACAGCAGTAAAATGTCCAACACGATGCAAACCCAGTTTCACTTTGAAACATGTAGACACCACTATATTACAAACTAATAATATTAGGTGACAAAAAATACATATGTGTTCAAAGTTCAGCAGATGAAGCAATGGAAAAAAATAACTTGAGAAATTGTAACAATTCTGTTGTTAATAATTTTCTTATTGATCTCAATGAAAAAAATACTTTAGTAGCTAATTTATGTTAAGGCTCACGAGGAAAACACCACACAATAATTTTCTTAGAGAAAATGTAATTTTCTCAAATTTAAATTTTCTATAAAGCTTTGTTTTGAGGAAAAAGTTAATTTACATCTGAAAATGGAACTAAGAATTAAATTTTCAGTATATCCAACCTATAATTTTAATATTTTTCATTGCTGTAATGACCTAAAGGGTCCCAACTACATTTCTCTAAAAGTAATAGGCTCTGCGAAGTGTAGACTCCTCACACTGAAGTTTTATATGTCCCAGAGTAAACTGGGATATACCCAGTTAAAAGAAAAAGGGGCATTCACATACCTCATAACAAGTCTGCTAAAACTGTTGTGTACATACCTTTGCCTGGACTAAAGAAAACTTAGATTCAAGCTTCTCTTGTCTTATATGGAGAAACCTGGCATGAAAAATTGTAATGGGAAAGAGACAGTGCACAAACTTGTCCTGCATGTAGCATATTCTTGCTCAGGACCTCTTCCAATACATTTTCAGCATGGTTTTGCTTTAAGATAATTCTGTTTTCTCTCTCCTTCAAATATCTGGCTTTGTTCTCAGGAAAAATAAAACATATTTTGGTGCCTTTAGTTTTGCTTTGGAATAGAATTGTCATATTCATTTCAATACTCATTACAATATGTTTTGAGCTAAGAAAACTACATAATGTTAGGAAATCCCCTAGCAGTATGTACAAATAAGATAAAACTCCAGTTATATAAATCTTGAACACTGACTCTTAATTTCAGTAGCAAATATATAAAGCTCTTTTCTCTGTTTTGAAAGGTTATATGCTAATCAGATTATGGTTCCCAAATTTATTCTAATCAGAGTTATTGCATTATAACTCTTGATACTTATTTTAAACCCCAAAGAACTTGTATATACTTAAATTCCTTGAGAATTTTCATGTCCCTTATGAACAGAAAACATACCATTAGCAAAGAAAGCTGTTTCATGAAGCCCATGGGGTGTAGAATTACTAAAAAAAAAATCTGAAATATAGCTTATAAAGTATATTAAACCAGAAAGAAATTTAGTCATATGAATTATGAAGAATGAGCAGAGGAAGTGAGGCATAAAAAGAGAATATTGCATTGATATTAAATATAATTTAGTTTGGGTGGGGTTTTTTTGGTTGTTTTTGGAGTGTTTTTCATAAGGATGTCATGAGATGGCTAATAGGAATAAGTTTAAAGAAACAATTTCATAATCAGGTGAAAGAAAATTCAAGGTGCTTGCTATACTCAAGCATGGACACCAAGTTTTGACAGTACTAGGTTTCTGAAATAACTGCAACATGAAATCAAAGATTCCAAAAAAAGGGTATAAAATTATGTCAGGTCAGCAACACTGTTATACAACAATGGAATGACAAAATAGTACCTGCATTTAGGAAACTAATATGAGTGATATGATCTCTATAACACACAAGATATTAATATGTATCACATGGTAAAGGTTTGTATAGAATGAAGATAAATAGAAGAATAAAATGCTGATTTACCAGACTGAGTCCATGACAATAAGTTCATAGATTTCTCTGAGCAAGTTAGTAGCTTTCTACAGAGAGAAAATTTATGTTGGCTGCAGGTAACTTGAGTCTATCATTTGATACTGGTGGCCATATGGGAAACAATTAGGAAGCCAGAAATGCTGGTTGATACAAAAATAATAGGCTGAACAAGCAACCAGTTAAATGAAGAGCTGTAAGGCTAAAAAAAAATTTAATTAGACTATTAAATTAGACTTTTAATGGTAAATAGTCTGGATGTATTTTCTGTACAGAAGAATGAAATACAGGAAAACCTGGTGAAGAAAGCCATAGGAACAAGGTTTGAGTTTTCCTTCACTAGAATTCAGCTGGTCTAAATCCTCGAATAGTAATGTGTCAAGTACCATAAGTCATGTCTAGATTCCATCAAGATTCTGAGAATATATACTGCCCTAAGTGGTTTTCTTGCATTTCCAACAGCAACTTTTTTTTTTTTTTTAATGATATATAGGTGAGGCCTTGCTCAATGATGGAGAGTTTATTTTTTCCCTTTCACTGCAAACTCAGTGGCTACCACAATTAACAAGTATATGAATAGTCAAGTCTTTTGAAGGAGATATGAACTTGAATTCTTCATTTCCTATGCAAACATCCTTTTCTCCCATTTTAGATTATTTTAAGATATCACTTTTGATCTTTCTTAAATGAAAATATGAAAGAGATTAAGACAAAAACTTTACTTGAATCTGCTCGTATCACAGACTCATAGAATATCCTGAGTTGGAAGGTACCCACACTGAAGTTCAATCCCTGTCCCTGCACAGGAAAACCCCAAAAATCACACCATGTGCCTGAGAGCATTGTCCAAAGTCTTCTTGAACTCTCTCAGGCTTGGTGCTGTGACCACTTACCTGGGGAACCTGTTTCAGGGTCCAACCTCCTGCTGAGTGAAGAACCTTTTTCTAATGTCCAACCTAAACCTCCTCTGACACAACTTCAGGCCATTTTCTCAGATCCTGTCACTGATCACTGAGACTGAAGAGATCAGGGTCTGCATCTCCTCTTCCCCTTCAGAGGAAGTTGTAACTGCAGTGAGGTCTCCTCTCAGCCTCCTCTTCTCCAGGCTGAACTGACCAAGTGACCTCAGCTGCTCCTCATACGGCTTCTGCTCAAGGCCCTCCTTTGGACACTCTCTAACAGCTTTTTTTATATTACATACCCAAAACTGCACACAATATTCAAGGTGAGGCTGTACCAGCACAGAGCAGAGCAGGACAATCCCCTCCCTTGCCCAGCTGGCGATGCTGTGCCTGATGCCCCCCAGGACATGGTTGGCCCTCCTGACTGCCAAGGCATTGCTGACCCATATTCAACTTGCCATTGACCAGGACCCCCAGGTCCCTTTCTGCAGAGCTGCTTTCCAGCATCTCATTCCCCAGTCTGTCCATACATCCAGGATTGCTCTGTCCCACGCTCAGAATCTGGCCCTTGGCCTTGTTAAACTTGATAGAGCTGGAAATTTCCCAGTCCTCTCATTTGTCAAGGTCTCTCTGCAGGGCATCTCTGCCTTGGAGGAAGTCAATGGTTCCTCCCAATTTAGTATTATCAATAAGCTTAGTAAACCTTGAGTCCTGCATCCAAGTAATCTATGAAGATGTTGAACAAAAGACTTCTGTCCTGTTTCCTTCTCTGGTTTTTTATTGAATGTGTATTTTTTATTCAAATATTTAATTTAAATAAGAATTGGGGAGCAGTAATTAGAGCTCAAGATTGCTCTTTCCTAGCTAAATTACTGAACAATGGAATATAGAGTCATATTTAGTCTTGTAATCACAAAAACACTGGATTTGGAAGGGACTTCTGTAGGTCCAAATCCCACCCTTAATCTTGACAGAATTGGATTGGGTCCAATTAGAGCAGGTTGCACAGGGCCATGTCCAGTTGAGTGCTGAATACCTCCAAAGATCAAGGTTTCATTAACTAAAGTTGAGAAAAAAAAGAAATTTCTTTATAAAACTGCCTTGTAATCACTCTCTGATCCAGTCCACATTTTGCATTTCTGCCTCTTTGTCAGGTAACTTCAACTATGAGTAGAAAGTGATGTACTCATATATTCTACTGTCCTCTGGAGGAGCATCATCAGGCTTAAGAGCATTCAGGTTTGAATGAGTGTGTTCCATACCAGATTATTCTGTATAAATTGTTGATACATGCTGCCTGAAAAATATATTTTAGTTTTTTTTTAAATGCATGTGTTTATGAGTCTTTAAATGTTAGGAGTTTTTGACATCTGACTTACAGAAAAGTTCAAGAAGGTTGAAAAGGAGAAGATCAGGTTTATTTACAGGCAGTCTTAAGAGAGTGGCTGTGATAAAAATACAGTCCCACTCTCCTTGTTTGCTAGTTTTGGGCAACTGCAAGCTAAACGGTTGTGAACTGGCCCTTTCTACTGAGGGCCTTTGCCTTTGAAGATGCCAAAACTTTCCTGCATATTGTTATTGAAGCTGATGCACTACAGGCAGATTCCTGGATCTCTTTCTGATGTCTCTTACCTGTTACTATACTGAAACTAGATGACAATTCTTTAGGAACTGTAGTCTTTAGAGTGACTAAGGCTCCTGAACTGATGAGGTGATAAGAAAGAACACTGATTTGATTTTCTACCAGTGGACCACAAGGCATTTGCCATACATAAAGTGTTTTAAAATAAAGCCCCTCAACCCATTAAAATGCTTTTCCGTATCTGTTGAAAGGATTATATGAATCCTAGCAAAAAGTACCAAACTTTAGCAGTACTTTGTGCCTTTCACAGTCATCCTAAAGAATGACTACTGTCACCATATAAACAGAATTAAATATTTGTGAAGCAGGATAGGAGACTACCTTTCCACAGTAAGGGTGATATTGTCTCTATACTTAGTGGGAGGCAGGGAGGGAGGGAAAGAAATATGTGGCTGGGACATTTGTCTCTTAAATTCCCTTCTTGTAGTCATATTGTGATATCTAGCTCCTTTGTGGAAGAAAACTAAACAAATTAGTCATAACAAGAATCAGTGGTGGGAAGTGGGAAATGTGGGCATGGTCTATAATGTACTACTGAGATTCATTAAAATTGGCAGGTTTATCTGATTTCCTTTTCTTCATTTTAGTAGCTACTTCTACTGTTATGTTTGTATTTAAAGAGATAAATTGCTCTGAGGATAATTTAAGTAATTTGATATTTTTTAGATTTTTTTCAGAGTGAGTATTCTTAGGACATTGGATGCTATGTAATCAGCTGTAATAGAAACAAAGTTTTAGTTAACATCTTTGTTACTCCATAGCAAAATTAATGCACAGCATTCTTGCTGATAGAAGACCAACATCTGTTTTACAGTAAAAGCCTGTAGTGTATATGCTTCTGAATTTTCTGTTTATATCATTGTGTTCAGTTTGTCTTTCAGTTTCACACTTCTTCCTTATATTGTGTGGTTAAGCTAACAGGAATCTTAGTTTGAAGAAGAAAATGTTTTTCTCTCCCTACTTTTGGGAAATTTGTTTTCTCCTTCCCGTTTTTCTTAGATAAATAAGGAAAGCACTGGACTATAATAGCCGTGTTCCTTTCTAGAGCAATCATAAATATTCACTTTTTTCCCGGCAGTGAACACAAAATATTTTGAATATTAAAATATACCATGATGACCATAGCCTCCTGTGGTTTACTGGAGAACTCCTACCTAGTACCTTGCTAACTGTTCCTTTTAACTTCAAGAAAATCTCCAGAAAGATAAATTTTTATAACTTTTACATGTGATCTGTGAATCCCTAGTCCCCTGAAACTGCTTGAACAGGGTTGATGATGATGATTCTCTACTGCAACATGGAATAAAACCACACTCAGAGTAGTTTTTGCAATGAATGTGTTTATTTTACAAATGGACCCATGCATGCTGTGTTACAACAGGCAAGTGGTGAAAATCTCCAACGGAGGAATGCCCCTAAGCCAGAAGGTCTCCAGGATATCTGATGAGTGATCTCCTGTTGCTTTATTTGGCTCTTGCTGGTACCCATTTCACTGCTGACTGGACAAATGCCATTCAACAATAAAATATTCTCGCCCGGAGGACTTGACACAGATGGGTCTGGTCAGATTAGTCCGTTTAAGGGTAAGGAATCAAGCTCATGACCTTTTTTATTGATAATGGTTTTGTACATCATACTTTTCCCAGAACAGCTGCTCACAGCTGTTCACTGTTTGAGTTTACATTGTATTTCTATTTAATTTTTACTTCTTTGGGTTTTTTTTACCTGGCACTCCATATGATCATAGATCAGTGTATGGAAGCCATAGATAATATAGTATTCTTCTATGCCAAATATAAAATCCACATTTTTTGCCTTTTGTTTTCTTGGACAGATGCCACTTTTAACAAAAACTTGACTAGTCAGTACGAAGATTATTATATCCAATCCTTAAAAATAATTTTATGGTGATTGGATGTAAAATAATTATTATTCCTAGCAAACTGTGACAAAATGTTACAGAGCAACAATTCATAAATTGCCGTGTAACAAGATGGTAAAAACTGGTACACCAAGCCATTTCTCCTTTGACAATAATATAAACTTAGACATATTTCACATATTAAAGGAGAATAAAGTTGCTATGCTACCATAAGCCTTATCTGTGTAGAAATGTGATGAATGACTAAACTCAAAAAGTTTCAGAAGTTATCAGAAAGTAGTTTTTATTGATCATATTATACATGTTTCGCTCTTCTAACTGTCTCTTTTTCTTTATTGGAATCATCTTGCAAAAGTAATCTTTATAGTCATATGTAAGTAGACCCAAACACATTCCTGTCTGTGGTATCTAGAGAAATATTTTTTTTTACCGTGAGGGAAGAAAATAAATGTGATTCTATAAGACATCTTTCATAGTGAAAGTAACTCTTGCAAAATGATTTCTTGAAGCTCACCATTACAGAATTCTACAATTTGTTGCCATGATATTTTGTGTTACATCCCTCTGTTTAGCAACCAGAAATTAAGGAAATGAACCCAGGTTTAACACTGTAACCGAATGTATCAGGACAGCCAAGCCACAACTGTTGGATTATAAAATAACATCCTATCCCATCACAGGACTCCAGTAGTCTGGATACCCAGCTGCAGAAGTCAGTGATCCAGCAGAAGTAATTGAGACAAATATCACCATGCGATCCCAACCATAGGCCTAGGCTAATCTCATCCTAGAGGAGAATGCTAGAATCACTGGAAATTTTGGTAAATACCTCTGTGAATTGCTCCCAGAGTTTTGGCAAGCACTTGGGGTATGCAGTAAGGATTTTGTGTCTCTTGGCTAAGGATAATAACTTTGCTCTTGATCATGTGTCATGTAGGTCAGGAACATAAGTCCCCTCAGTAGACAGTTATAAGGGGTTATCTCACAGTACACCATGCCAGAGTTTTGGTATGGCCAGGTAGATTTACTTGTAAAGTAAGGTAAAATTGAATATAAGGATCTAATAGGGACCTAGTTTAAGAAATTTCAAATGTGCACGTGCGTAGTTCACTAAAAAGGCAGAGTTTTCCTGATTACTTGCTCATTATGAAATGTTTACCCAATTCTGATGATTAGTCCTTGGTTGGCAAAATTTAATCTTCAGAAATACTAGAAATATTTTTATGTAGATGCAGCACAAATAACTGGAATGTAAGTTGCCTCGCTTCAATGTCTGTACATCTCAGGTCTAAATTGTTACTATAAAGTAGTTTTAAATTAAAACTTGGAAGTTCAAATTGAAAATTGTCTTGTATGTTGTAATCAGTTTTTGAAAAAGGTAATCATAGCACAAGATTCCATTTAAATAGTTATTTCCTATGGTGTAATTACCAGTGAAGAAGAATAGAGTGGCTAAACTACAGTGAGATTGAATTGACAGCAGCTAATGCCGCTCTGCTTCAGAGTATACTGTTGGCTGAAAGGCAGACGTGAGATCCCCCAAGGTTACAGGTTTTAAGTCTCAAAACCTCCAGCAGATTACTTCCTTCATAACCACGTTTCAAAGAGCTCAGAGGCTTGACTTTGTAACAGAAGTATGTATCCCTCAGAGAAGGCACCATTACATGATATTCAAGAAATTTCAACATTAAAACTATGATATGTCAACATCTGTTCAAAGAAAAATATTCCAAACTTTTGTCTAACCAAACATTTCCCATGTGAAAGGTATGTGTCTCCTTATGGCTTTTAATAAAATTCCAAATGCAGATCTATAAAGAGAAGGCTGGAAATACAGCCATAATGAGCCATTAGTAGACATGATGAGAGATATGTAGAGATGTCTATGCATCTCTGATTATCTCTGTATCTTCAGACTTGTTTTATCCATTAATAGTAATATGTTTTAATCCTATTTCATCAGTTCATTTTGGTATAACAACCCTATTGTTCCCTACACTTAAGATCACATAGGCAATCTGTAAGATGATGAAAGGAGCGCTGTCTGCATTGTGTTCCACAGTTCTCTGCTCTATTGACCAGGACCAGTGTAGCTTCAAGAAACTATCAAGCACACAGATGTCCTTTCCCCTGTAGTTACCTTTTGCTTACAAAGGAACACATACACCTTCCTAAAAAGTGGCATTTCCATAAGCTTAGGACAGAATATATGTCAATAAAAGCACTGCAGCTGCTGAACATGTTTTTATATATTAAAGCATTTTAAGATTGTGGGTATATTGCAAGTAAATGATTTAACTACATTCAGCTGTCCTGTAAGTTGTTTGTAATTACTGATTTTGCTTTTCAAATATGCATAATAAAGTTCTCATTGTAGCTCTTTCAAATGCAGCAGCAATGCTGACTCTTCAGTACTTGATAGTTCAATCACACAGGATATCTTCATATTCAAGTGAGAAAAAAATTAAAAAGAAAGATAGAGGCAGCACAAGGTAATGCATGGTATTATTAGTGGCTCAAATTCATTTGCTTTGCAATGATAGCTACAGTTTTTGAAAAATTTTAATATTTTTAATCATATCTCTGGCAGTAGTCACAGCTTTAATATTTCAGCAAGTCTATAAAATGTTTCTTTCATACATTGATAAATTTTCCTACATAGTCTAGACTAAAAGTTTCTTTCTAGTCAAAAATTATATCAAAATATCTTATTCTAAACAAGTAAGATGCTCACACTGCATAAAAACAAAGCAAATTTTCCAAGTGTCAGAGTAAGCTAATTTGGCATATACTCTGTTCTCCAGTAATCACCCATTTGTACCACAGCTTATCACCATGATATTCAAGCACCTGGTTTTTTCCATTTTCCCCAATAAGGCATGCCTTTTTTTTTTTTTTTTTTTTTTTATTTCCTATAGAATCAAAGCATAGGCATTCATTCCCTATATATGTCTAGCTGTTGATAGCATAGCAAAACAAAATAATTTGTGGAGCCCTCTAATTATAATTAGTACACTAAAACTTCCTTTCACAAGAAGTATAAGCAGATAGGCTGACACAAAACAAATTGTGATTCTGCCAACACATTCGTCAGGAAATATGTGAAACCACAATTTTATGAAGTAGCAAGAAATTTGATAGACCAAAAGATGAGAATTAGAGTGGGACTGAGGCCCAGATAAGCAAGTACAGCACTTCCACTCAAGCTGAGAAGAGGTCATGTAGAAGAGCTCATCCTGAACAATATGTTTAGCTTTGAAGAATGATATTTTTTTTGGTTTTTAATTTTCATTTAAATTAATTTTCTGACAGATGATTTGACTTTCAAAATGTCTCTTTCCATTTCTTTTTTGAAGATGAGGGTCTTCTGGTGGAAAAACTTCATCACTACCTCTTTCTAACTCCACTTCCATTTCTTCTACTCTTCAGATGTCAGTAGAAATGTTTATCTTACTTTGATTGGGAAGCAAAGTTTTGCATTCTGTGTGATGAAAACCAACTTTTTCAAACTAGAATTGGAATTTTACTTAAATCACCTCAGGAGCTGTTCCACAAGTGAGAGCACTTTTCAATCTGCTTTAATTTGGTGCCAGAATATACACATAATCTGAAATAATAAGCTTTTTTTTTATGCTTATGAAAAAGACCAGCTATACAGACAAATGTCTTTTGTATACCTGCAGACCGTGCAGCATTAAATTGAGTTTCAGGAGTTAATTTTAAGAGGACGGGAATTAAAATGGAAAGTAACGCAAATAAATGCCTTTATTTTCAAAGACTCTTCAAATTCTCTGCAAATACAAAGTAGCAATTATGAAGACTGCTTTGTCTGTCTTCTCTATAAGAAAGTTTTGTGATCAGATTTTTACACAATATGCCCTTTTCTTGAGAGAAAACTGGTTTTTCAACTCTCTGCACTGTTCCATGAACTTGAATCCCCACCATAGTGAAGTGTGAATGGTTGAATACAGGAGTATTTGAACAGATATCTTCTGTTCAGTGTGCTGTATGGTTTAATCTGTAGGTAAATATATTTTAGAGAGATAAAACACAATGCAAAACTAGGGCAGGGGTTCAATAAATTGAGCTCTAGTTGTTCAGGTTTTTGGCCTGCAAAAGGCAACCCCTGAGACAAAGTATCAATGTTTATGTTCTGACTCAACATCTTTGTCTAGTATCTGGCATGAGGGAGTTTCCTTTCTGTCTTAATATTCTCTGGCCAGAGTAACTGCTTGAAAACTTGTTAGAACACATCACTGTGCTGTTTATGGCTACTTCTGTCCAAAGAGTGGTTTATATACTACACAGTAACTATTTATGGGGGAGATAAAACCAGAACGTGCATCCTCAATAGGCAAACTGTGGTCCATCATAAGCCACTGCTCATCAGAGAAGCAGAAGTCAGTTAAGCTGTCCCTTTGAAACCACCACTGAGACTGTCTAAACAGGTATTAACACTTAAGTGCACCGAATCTTCTCTTCAGTTTAGTGTTGCCAGAACTCCATTGAAATTCAGTGAATCAGTATAATCACAACATAGAAGACGGACCTAACCTAAGAAGTGGCTGTAGACACTGGTCTCTTTAAATGTTTTTTTTTTTTTTTCTCATGTAATGCACCTAGGTTCACACAGTTCCATTAAAACGTAGGATTTGTCTTGAATTTATTCACTTGCTCAAAATTTAAGTATCTAGGTGTTCTCTTTAGGAAGACACGCCTCTGGAGAGCAAGGAAGTACTTCATACCTGTGAGATTCTTTTGTAGTTTGTTTTGGTTTTTTAAGGCCCAGAGACTATTAAGAACCAAAATGTTTAGGTTTAACTGTGTATTGACCCTCTAGATAATTATGTTGACTGATGTGAAACCTTTCAAACTCTATAAGGCTTTTCCTTATTTTCATAATTGTATATTTCTAGTCCTCTCTTTTTACTCGCCTAAGTATTCTGATCTCACAGTGCTATTCCTTTGATACTGCCATTGATTCTAGGTTTGACAGCACTGGTTCACTAAGAAAATCCTAGTAGTCCACTAGGGAGGCTGAATGAATACTGAAATTCCCATTTAACTGCTTTTTCTGATGAATCACTAAACTTTTTTCATTTGGAAAAAACTTATCTTTTTTTCTACTGTTTATTCCAAACCAAAATATATTAACTGCCAACCTCACATGAAATATTAAATTCTACTCTAAATTATTCAACCCCTTTAGGTCCTTTTTTGGGGGGATGAAAATTATGGCTTTCATTAAAAAAAGAAATATTAAACTGGTCAGGTTTTCAAAAATGTTGTAAAAATCAACATAAAACATAGCAACATTTCTAGAAATTGTGTCATATTGATGAGAGAGTCATCAATGAAACTCAAATTTAGGAATAGTTTCAACATGGTGGCATTTACTATTTGCTATGAGGTCAGCATTCAAACCCATGGCTGAGTTAACACATCCTGAAACATTACACGGATCAGATGAACTGTCACACTTCCATGTGAGCTCCCCATCTGTGGTATACTCCACCAAGGTAATTAGAATGAGTTTAAGCTGGGGAAAATGTGACAAGCCTGAATCTAGTAGTGGTCAATGCCATAACTTGGTATGGAAGAGTTACATGCTATTATAACTGAGTCCTCAGATTAGTTACTCCTGTGAATTGCAATACCAACATTTTTTTTAAGTCTGTTCCACTGCTTTTTACTATTTAATTTTACTTAGAAGAGAGAAGGAAATTCTCAAAATGAAGGCTAATATACAAGAATAATTTAAAAAAAAAACAAGGAACAGCAGCTATTTAAAACAAATGAACATGTAACAAGCTTACAGCACTGTAGCAGCAGGATACAGAAGAAAAACATGCAAAACTAGCCACTTCAAAAAATTGTTTATTAGAGCACTCATCTCCACAGCAGGAAATAAGAAAAATACTGGAACAACCACCTTAAAAATAATTTATTAAAAAATGCATCACCAGAGATGTACAGAAAGAAAACAGTTTACCAGCCAGCTTAAAATAAATTTATTCAACTATGCACCAGCAGGATATACTATAAAAACCAAAATTTCCACTGTGTGAAATAAACAAATAGAATTCTTTTCAAACAAGGGTGAAAAAAAAAAAGTCCTTTTAAAATAGTTTTATATAGCTTGCTTTGCATTAGTTGAGCATAAAGACAACTCTATTCACCAGTGGCTTTATTCTTCATGATGTCACATTCCCTGGCCCCATTCAACAAGCATGTCCAATATGCATTTGAACAGAAGCATGTGAGAGGCCCTTGCGACCTCAAGTTTAAATGTGGATAAGCTCACCGACTTTAATAGCTCATCTATTTAAATTAAATTATATTTTAAATTAAGTTTATTGCAAACCTGTTTTTGGAGAGGGTGATAAAGCTGTTCTAAAACTTTCTTTTCCAGCCAAGTCACAATTTTCACTGGGAATCGGTCATCCTTCATGGTATGTCTCAGCTGTATTTCTGTGAGGGTGGTACCCAAAGTTGCATGGAAGCACAGTATCTTTAAATAAGCCAAGGGCTGCCTAATTACCAGGTAGGAGTACGCCAGGGGCTCATCCTACTACAGTGTTATGTCATTTCACTGGCCGCAGTGGGGCTGGTTCTGATACACAGTGGTAGAAGTGACAACTCAGTCAAACCAAGTTATCAACTTGGTTTTGCCATGGACTTGGTAAGCTCAGATACACTTGTTAGCCCCACAGATCATGGTTACTTGTTTTTACAAACAAACAATGATCAAACAGCTTTGCTGCACTAAGGTGGAGCATTTAGGATCTTTATTCCTGGCCACTGCCTCCCATGCAAATAAAATGAACCTCATAAATACTTATTCTTTCTCTCACTAGGATTTTTGTTCCACCACTATGAGCTATGTTTGTTAACCCAGAGAACTTCTAGATAGTCCAAAGCTCCCCCTGTGTTTAGGAACAGGCCTGGGGCAACAAAGGACACAGTGATTCTGCTGTGTTTCAGCAGACCTAGATTGGCTACATGCTTTATCCCTGTGTCTTGGGGTGACCTTATGATGTGTATCCCATATCGCTGCCTATGCCCAGAAATTAATTCCTGTGCCTTTCTATGCCTCTAAACTGAGCCTGAGAGGGGGAAGGAAAAAACTGGCCAAAACTTTTGCAAAGCAGTTTGCAGCTTGTTCAAGGTCACATACAGATAGCAATTTGTTTCTCAACTGTGGCAGGGGAGGGAGGAAGCACCCAGCTTGCTGCTCCCGGGACAGTTTTTTTGGCCAGTGGTTCAGCTGCTTTGTTTTCCAGAGAGAGACTGAGAGTTGAATATTTCCTTCTCTGGAATTTTGGCTTTTCTCCCTTTTCTACTGACTGCTTGACTGCTTTAACATCAGAGCACATTGGGAGGACTTTCCACCGGGCACAGAGGGCCTGGCCCTGGGCCAAGCCCCAGCTCCGAGGACACCAAAGGGAGGACTCTAACACTTTCCCAGGTTTTTCCTCCACAGCGAAAGATTTTACCATTTAACATTATTTTCCTTTCCCATGTGTTTGTTAAATAAATAGTTTTATCTTCTTCACTTTTCTTCGAGGAAAATTTATTTTTTCCCGAACCTGGTGGGTGGAGGGGTGGTTGGGCCTTCTCTCAGAGGATATATTTCTAAATTTGGCCAAATTGGTACATCATGCATTTCCCAAGCCTTGGAAAGCCACCATGCCTACTGATGCTATGCAAAGAGAAAAGTCAGATTCCGTGACTCCTCCCAGCAGCATTCACTTCTATTCCAACGTGCCAGACTTTCAGTGGTAGTAAGAACAGGAAAACTCTACTCTCAGACCTGTTACTCTAATAGTTATTCTATGTATCTCTGTACTTCCCCACTGAGCCCAGGAGAAGTCAGGTCCTGGATGATCTTTCTTGATGTGGGTGAAACAATCACACTGATAAGAAGCTCTAATCTGTTTGTATGAAGAAAAAAAGACAGGAAAAATGACATGAAAAATATCTATGGTCTTAGCAATAATGATAAGGTGAAAATTGAGCCTTCTAAGTAGCATCACTATAAAACCAGGGAAAATAAACTCACATTATATACACAGTAACTACTTCCATAAATGTAAATAGCAATTTTAAGGTCATGGCCATTAGGGGTGACTTACACCTCTATCTTATGCTTTTCCTGTTTTCAAATACTTTGTATCTACATGAAAATATCAGTAGTGACACAGAACACTATGACCTCAAAAAATAACAAAGACTTCAAACAAGAGCAAATCCTTGTAGATTCATTTTAACACCCATATCTAGTACAGTAATGTTTACTAAGGATGCCAGAGATTGGTAAATTGATACAAAAAATGGTGTTCTCATTTCTTCAGCAACTTTCTACTCACCAATCTAATGTTTATCTGCCTATTGCAAGAGATAGCTGGCTAGTATAGGAAAATTCCCACAGTAATTCACCTGCATAAAATAGTAAGATCTGAGTCATCAATATAAGGAAAATTTCAGTGTTTCAGGTATTAAAACTTCCATTTAGAATACTTCATATCTCAGTGAGAATATTGGACATACCCTTTAGTTATGCTGCATACTTTGTCTGTGCACTACCAAATACTCTTTTTCCCATAATGGATTTGGAAAAGGAAAATGTAATGTTTTGTAGTAGGGTTATAATAGGTTCTTATTATTTTTGATTTTTTTAATAACAGCATTCAGGAGATATTATTGTTCTCCTTTTATAGGAAAATTCTTTTTTGGTTGTATTAAAAATCATTCATCTAGGGAGTTTAATAACGTTCCTATATAAAGAAGTTTTTATATTAATATGTGTATTTTATGCCACTTCAGCTGTAGTTCTATCTTTAATTTCATATAAGCTATTTGGAGTTGATTAACTACTATATAATCTCTGCCTGCCAAATACATGAAAAGTTGGTGGTGTATTTTTAATCATCTATATTCAGGGCTGGAAATTAATTTTACTTTGATTTTTTTAAACATCTCCTGATTAAAGCTTAAGCAGTCAAACATCTCAGGCATTTAACTTCAATGTTGTGTCCTCCTCTATCAGAACAAAATTGGGCATTTTCCTATACACAATGGAGGAAAAAAAGCAATTACTATCAATCAGTGACTAAGCAACAGATTGGAGTATTTAGAAAGAGTCATTCATACACAGATTTGCAGCAGTGTTCAGCTCTTCTGATTAGATTCCATAGATTTTAAATTGTAGCTAATTAGGCTGTCATAGGTTCATTAATGGCTCTACTGATTCAGCACTCCCTCACCTGCATGCATATTAAAGCTCATTAGCTCCCTTGTCTAAAATACCACCTGCATTAATTGCTGCTGATGCACTAGGACTCTTCAGAAGGCTCTTCTGACAACTAGTCTACCTGCTTGTAATACCCACTGCCCCCAGAGCTCTTCAGGAGACCAGGCACAAAAAGTTCATAGTGTTTCACACATTGTAATGCTGCAGCTGTTGTGAGGGCAGTCAAGCCTGTTTTCTGCTTAACAGCAGGAAATAAATAATTAGCAACGCCTATACTGTAATGCTTACCACAGGACCAGTTTATTTGCTCTGGAATCTCACTACTGTAACCTACCTAACAATATCATGTACTAATGAAGTACTGGGGGAGATCCAAAGACATAAATAATCTATTATGACCCAAAAGAATAGATGACTTCAAATTTGACTATGTCTGATATTCTGTGACCTCTTTAGATTAAATGTTTGGTGAATTATCTGCCATAAATCCAGTGGGCCTGGCCTGAGACACAGTTCTTGCAAATCCTTTAGTCATTTGTTGCACGTTGATATCCTCATAGGTATCAGAGCTAGATTATGTACGACAGAGCCTACAGCTGGAGTGATAAGGCATGGCTGTACCTGACTGGAAGATCGCTCTAAAGAAGCAGTTCTCCCTGGCTCCTGATTTCCAAGCAGTTACAATCACAGGTGGACCAGTAAGCTAATATATATCATAAATTCAGAACACACTTGGTAACATGACTGACAGCAACTTGCTTTGCTGAAAGGCTGTTAAATTGCAGACAATGTCTTGCCATGTCATAGAGAGTTCTGGGATAAGCAATGGTAACGTTTCATAGAAGGCATCACCAAGTGTAGTTTTATATTTGTATTAATTGTGCTTAGGAAGCTTTAGTTTTTTCTCCCAGGAGTTCAATATCGCTCATTTAAAAGTAGTTTTTCATATTTATAGTCATATTTTCATACATACATACATGATTGTATTATCAATCTTCCAAAGTTTTTCTCTCTTCTTGATATAAAAATAAATTATTAACAATATTTTGAAATAAATATAATTTATTATGCTGAATTTATGAGAATTAATTTAGTGTTATCATTATTTCATTTAAATTTCATTGAAATAATTTAATTTTTAAAATGCTGAAAGTATAACAATTGATTCTTTACATTTTCTTTCTTAGCTGGTTTATGTGCACATATATATGTATGCATACATGAGCATCTGTATTCCCCCAGACTTTTATGTATACTACACAGGCAGAAAATTCACAAAATTTTGCTCAGCTTTTGTTTACTGTCAAGATATTTGGGGGTGAGAATGAACCATCCTGGCCTCTTCTTTCCCTTGGAAATATTCAAAATATCTCCCGAAATTTCCTATCTTTTGCCTAATTTTGAATAAGATATTTGGAAGAAGGAACACTACAAGTGAAAAAACCTCTCTGTTTCACATCCATTACTGCAAACTTACCATACAAGCTGACATTTCAGATTTAATTCTTCAATGTTGAAGATCTGTGATGGAACAGAGAATCCCTGTACAGTAAAATCTAAATCCTGTTTTGGTAAAAATCACTGTCAATATATAGACTTAAGTGATTAGTGATTCCTCAAATAAATAGAAAAATATAGAAATGATTAGTACTTTACAGATACTGTTTGAAGCTCTTCCTCTGAGTTCTTTCTTACCTGTCCTTTAAAAAAAAACATTAATTATCAGTGAAAAAATCACTATTTGAGTAAATTCTCAGTTTGCTCAACAGGCACTGCAGTAGTTGGAAGACACAGAACTGTTAGAGCTTTTACAGTTGTGTTCCTTTGCCCTTTTTACTGGACACATTCTAGTGTTTGATGACACACGCCACAGTTCCTGTTGTGGATGCTTTTACATACTGTTACTTTTTCTTTTTTTTCTTCACTATCATAAAAGAAAGAAGGAACAAAATGTTATTTAGTTCAACCTTCTTTAGCCCACCTGGGTCCACGTCTTGAGTGAGACTGAGTACAGAAAAAACAAGTCCATATTTTGAGTATAATTTTGTTATGATCAAAGGCAGTATCCATAATTATAATCGTAGTGTCACTATGGTGAGAAATGAATACTTCAGAAAATGTCCCAGCCCATCAGGGGTTAGTGTAATGGGAATCTAGATAGGCAAGTTAAGGTTTAGGGATAATACTAAGCCTTTCACTGAATTTTGATCAATACTTTGATCTTGCAAGTCTGAGTGTCATTCTGGGAAAAAAACCAAACAAAACCAAAAAGAAACCACTGTATCAACAGCAGGTGGCTTAAAAATACCTTGCATGTTCACTGAGACACAGACAGATGGAACCAGCAGAGCAAACCCACCTATGATGTTTCAGAGGCATTTTGGCAATGTACGAATATAATCCCTTCTTCCCACCTGTGTAACTGTGGACAGATGTCAGCAGACCTGGGGTAAGAAAATGAGAGCTTAGTTCCCCACTTCTTCCCACCTTATTCATTCTTTTCAGTTCTGCAGAGCTCCAAAGTGTGACAGGAGGAGCTTATACTACAGAACTTCATGTTCTTACTGTTGTCGAAGTGGCGGCAAGTGAGAAAATGACTCCTTAGTCTGCATTTTCCTGTATGTTTTATTCTTTCTCCTTTCTATCTGCTATTAATTAAATGCACTTGTGGACTGAAAACAAAAATATTAGCTCTTCATTTTTCAACATTTATTTAGAGCCTAGTCCCACTCCAGAGGTAATCAGATTTACTAATTTCTTTGGATTGTATTCTTCTCCACTTTAGACTGGCACAGAGACATTTTTTCAAATGTGGTTATGATCATGAATCGGTTTCAGTGTATATGGAAAAGTCACTAATTCTCAGGTATTTTTCCATTAAGAGTTTATTTTTCCATGGTATGTTATAACACATACCAAGTAATGACAACCAACAACAATTTGCACCCTTACTGGCAGCCTCAGCTGAGTGACTACACCAGAGAGAACAATGCATTTCTTTATCCTTAGATGTGGGAATTGGGACACAGCAGTTAGCAACATGAAGATAGCTGCTGCTTTTTACCAGTCAATGAAGGGAATTTTTTTGACAGTCTAGTGTTCTCAGAATATATTTCTCTAAGAGTTTTTGAAGTATAAAACCACTCAAACCGCTCTATTTCTTCTATCTCTAGTGCTGTGTAGAGTTTCTGATATTTCCCAGAAGTGCTGTCTAAGAAGATCTGTCGCATCACAATAGACTTCCCAAAGGGGAAATATGCAGGTGCTCCCAGCACTGCACAGAGAATAACAAAATATATATTTTGTAAGCACATACAGGATCAAATTGTCACCCAATGCTATACCAGGAAGGCATGTTGTTGGAAAGAATGTATTTCTTAGCCCACAAACAGATTACCATGCTCTATCCCGTGCAAATGCTTTTATATACAAATCACAGACGTATTTATCTACGCTGAACAAAAGGATTATTTTCTTCCACTCACCTGCACATACACACAAACATCCTTTAATTTTGGAAGAGAACAGTTTGGAAGAGGACAGTTTGAAAGATCAAAAATTCTTTTTCTCCAAACATCTGCCTTTGAGCACTCCAAAAAAAGTGTTGTGTGAAAGAAAAATCAGAGGAACTGCTGGCAGGGAGGATGTAGCTATTCCTGACACTTTTTCCCATAGAGTTCATACTAAAACCTCTCCTTAAACTTGGGATTAGTTATTACAGCCTGCTCACCAGGGCACAGATAAGAGCCACTGGCTGCCAGCCAGGAAGCACTGTGGCCACCTGCCAGCTGCCTGGCCACTGCTGGAGAGATGCTCTGTGGGGGTAGTGTGCAGGCACGCAGAACCTGCACTGGTGGTTTTGACATGTCCTGCAGCTTTCTGTGGGCCCCAACTGCAGTCTCGTTTGCTCCAGTTCAGTCCAAAATATTGACATTAGGAAATATTGTCATTGTTCATTAGTGTCAGTGGGAACTGGTTTTGGATTAGACCTGCAGATTTTGCACTCTATTGGAAATGAGCATTTCTTTCCCTCATTTTTCTTTACATAGGAAGAGAATATAAGGGCCCGTCATTTTTGTCTCTTATTTAGTGACCTGTTCAGCCAGGATAACTAAACCAATAGATTAATATCTATTACAGTCAGGTATGAAGCAAGAACCAGTTTTGATGCACTTCTGTATTCTATATATATAAATACTTCTATATTTGCTTTAAATAAACTAGAAATGCTCCTACTTATCTTAAAATGTTTTGTCCGCTTATCTTTGAAACTGCAATGTTAGCAAGAAAAAGATCCTCTCAAGTTCTTGCTGTAGTGTCTTTTATTATTCTTACACAAAAGGGAGTGCACAGTGCCTTTGAGACCTTAAAGAAACCTGACTAACAGGACAGGCCTTTGAAGTCTAAAAACATGTATAATCTACTTTTACTTAGTCTAACAGAAGAACCATATTTACCATGCTCATGTCATTATGGATTTTAGGTTTTTGTTCTGAGTACAAGGTGTATGATAGTCTGGAGATTATCAATTTGGGATACATTTGAAAGTTGACTTTGATCTCCTTAAAGCTATCAATCTCAGCTTTGGAAGGAACAAAGAGATAAGAGAAACTAGAAACCTAATTTGCATCTGATACCTCTGGAAAAAAAGCAGAGAAAACATGGAACTAAATAACTAGAAAGCCAAAAGTCTTGCTCTGTGCACTGCAGGGTCTTTGTAAAATTGCTCGTTTTATAGCTAGAGAGACACCCAACAGACTGAAGCGAGATAAAACCCAGCAACTCAATTATAGCCATGGGCAGCCTTATTCTTTATATGGCTCATAAAACAAGGATTTGTTTTTAATGATGAACTAGAACCTGTGTCTTCTGCAAGATATAAGCGTGAAGCCACACAATAGGGGCATTTATTTGGACCTCAGAAAGAAGCCTGATAAAAACTGGATGTTAATTATAAAAGGGAATACAGGAATACCACTCTGTTAAAAGCTTGGCTTGAAAGTGTGTTTTGATGATTTTTCTTTTGAATCAATTTCATCCACTCTCTTATCACATCACACTACATCTTCACCAATGATTCAATACCAACATACAAGTGCTACATGCCTTTCTTCCCATTATCTATATGAATGAAGTGCCCTACCAGAATGGGTCAGGAAAGCCATTGCCCTCTCCTTTTGTAATTGTTTCCTGAAAAAAAAATACTTCTGTTGTCTGCAAGGAAATGACCGGGTCAACATACACTTCTTCAACCTTGTAAATGCTAGCATAAAAAAATAACAGTGTGTACATTGGAAAAAAATGCCAAATGCCTAGCACAGCTGAATGTTTTACTACACACAATTCTCCCCTAAGAATAAATGCAAGGTATTTGAAGGAGATGCTAGCAGTGTCATTTAATGCAAAAGGACCCACAACTTTCCCTGTATGGCACTCAGAGTCTTCAAATGGCTGAAAGACTACAAGACACCGCACACAGTTGAGAGGATGAAGAGCTCTGGGGATTGTGTGTGAGTGGATGCACAGCACCAGTTCCCCAGCCAGCTTAAAAACCTGTAGGGAGGGATGGCTGCAGCACAGCTAAGCTCTAGGATGATCCAGCCTTCCCATTCACTCCAACCACTTCCTTCTGCACCTAGAGCCCAGCGTGCCCTGTAGTTCACACTTTGTAAATTCAAGCCCTCCAGGCAAAAAGTAAGAGCCTTCATGTCCCCGTGTATGAAAATACCTGTGGCCCGGAGCGATGGCTCTCTGTGTCTTACACCTCGATGATTTCAGCCAGTGATTAGAACAGAATAGACTCTTGTCAACCTCATTTAATTATCTCATAAGGGAATTGCTCGTGGATCAGTGGGCATGAACTGGGGGACATACAGACACCAAAATCCTGTTTTTACACCTACTGCTAATTACAAAACTCTCACTGATAGAACCGGGGGGGGGAGGGGGGGGGGGAACGGACGGACAAATTTCATCAATTTTAACTAAAGATGGAAATCCCTGTAGGAAAATGAGAAAGGGTCACATAAAGGAAGGACATTTGACTGTCAAGATAAGTCAAATAACTTGTAGTGTATAACACGATCTGTTCACTTAGCTGAGGCAATACATCTCACTTCATTCCTAAACAGCTTCTGGGGGCAGCGTGTGTGTGGGTGTGTGTGGGTGTGTGTGTTGGGGCTTGAGGGGGCCTGAGGGGGTTCATTGGAAGGAGGGTGTGCTCTCTTTTTTTCTCACTAATGGGAATCTGTAGGTTATTTAAGTCAGATAAGGAACTTTCCCATTTTTTGCTTAATATTCATACTGTCAAATTCTGATTAGAACCTACAGGAATTTTAATGGCATTTGGTCTGTATCAGATGATGCAAATAACATGCTAGTTTTAGTGCACATTCTTTTGTTTTGTGTTTCGAGCATTCCTTTATTATCCCTGTCTTGTGACAGAAGAGTGCCTTTTTCTCCTCCATTCTGTGAAATATTTAGTGAATAAAATTCTTGTTATTTCAAACTGTTCTACAGCAGCGAGATCTAAGTACTCACTGGTGTATTTGAAAGCTGTGTAAGCTACTGTCTGAAACAAGGATATCTAGGGTGTAATGCATTGAAATATGAGACCTTATTGTGGATGTGGAATTCTATTTCTTTATTTTTATATACGTTTTCTAAACTTAAAATTAACTCTATCTGGCAGTCTTTCATTAAACTTTTACATATTTTCTGAAGATTTCCATTTATGGAATTGATCACTGAGAATATTTTTCTTCTTTTCCAATGATATAAATGAAGAGCAATTTTGAAAACATCTGAAACACTTTTGCACCTTGGGAGCTCAACTACTTTTTAACTCATCTTGTCACTTCTGGTGCCATTCAAAACTGGGTGCAAAATAACATCATACTGACAAAATTTTGTTAGACT
Source organism: Aphelocoma coerulescens (assembly GCF_041296385.1). Taxonomy (NCBI): domain Eukaryota; kingdom Metazoa; phylum Chordata; class Aves; order Passeriformes; family Corvidae; genus Aphelocoma; species Aphelocoma coerulescens. Next base: position 35,094,927 of record NC_091015.1, on the reverse strand, counting down.
TCTATGAATAACTAGAAGATTAACTACAAGAAATTTACTGACCTGAAAATTCTTTGGGTCTGTTTATAACCACAAGGATCATGTTCTTTCAGTTCTGATTACTGCTGATGATCATTTCATCAGTATATTTTACTTCTTTACTTCTGTAAGATATGATGTTTTAAGTTTTGCTATCAAATTCCTCATTTTTGGTGTGAATAAACTTCAACAGATCTGTACTCTAGTTTCACCCTAATAGATTTTTCTTGCTGATTTGTTTCGAATGAAATCTATAGAACCAATTCAATAAAAAATGTTGTGATTGGTAAAACAGATCCATGGGTAAATTCCACTGCAATCAATGAAGCATTTCTGTCAACTCTGTATTGTAATTCCAGTGCTGGATTTCAGTGAACCACAAAGTATGACAATGAAATATAATGTGATTATTTTAAAGGAAATAGGTACAGAAATGGAGAAGAGTAGAGGAAAAGGACTGAGAAAATAATTCCTTAACAAAGATACCATTCACTGGGGGCCCGATTCAAAGCCCCTAAAAACCAATGGAAGCCCTGTAATGCCACACAAACTGGCTTCAGATGAATATTAGGTTTTGTCTCAAAGATGCAAAAGTTGAAGCACAATGGATATCTATTTCTGGTTTACAGACAAAATGTTTATTTCTTTACTTGGCATGGAAGAATTATCTAAGATCTACAGTATTATGGATTATAACATAGTAAGACCTGATAATTATTTACAAACAAAAACAGTGAAATACTGATCTCCTTCCTGAGTAGAATAAATAGAAAGTTTCTCCCTTTGATGAATAAAGTACTTGGTTCTTATTACGTTATTCATCTTTCCTGCCCTTTTTTAATCCTTAGGCCTTCTTTTCCAGCACAGTTTTCTGCTCAAGTTTCAGTACACCAGAGCTGAACAAGCCTAGCAGGCAGCCTTTAAGTTTCAACAGACATGGAAAGAAGATGATGCACTGCAGCAGAAAATTAGGTAAGCTTTATTCACACCCCCTGAAATAAAACACATTACTGACAGTGAGGACTGAAATGTGCAGACCAGACCTCCCAGAATGAAAACATGCATTTCCACTAAGAACTAAATAGTCTCTTCCAGGGAAACTCTTGCTCCCCCAGTTGTTGTGTCAAGGATGATAAAATATATCACACAGATTTATTGAGTCTAGTGCTGTGCTTGTGAGTAAGGAAAGGAAAAGGACACAAAAAGTCATGCCTCTCTGCACTTGCCTTGCAGCAGCATTCCCATACTGAGCAGTTGTTAAGATTGCGAAGACTGCTGGAAGCAAATGCTGGCATTAATTAGCCTAATCAAACCGGGTCAGGAAAAGAAGAGGGTTATGACCACATAACCTGACATCTTCTGGTAAGAGATTAGGGGTCAAACAAGCCTTTTGTAATCTTTGCAGTTGCCTGGAAATCAGTTGAAAATATTGTTTAGTTCTTACTAAAGATTTGACATGAACCAGACATGAGGTGCTATGATAGTAGTACCTGTCTAGACATACTGCACAGATTCAATAAGAGAAAGCCCTGGAAACTTAGTAAGTACAGTGAAGTTTCTGAAATAGCAACAATGGTTTGGTTCAGCTTTGTTTCCTGTTTCTCTACACTTGGTATTTTATGGAGCTGTGCATGGATAAGCAGCTACTTTGTAAACCTGAAAAAATGTATCAAATAACACATTGAAAATAGATCATAAAAAATGAGTTTCTATTGTACTGTGGTATCCTACTCTTACAAAACTAATTCTCAACACTCACTAAAGCTAAATAATCTTAATTTATTTCCAGTTGCATTTAATCAGCAAAATACATTTATGATTCATCATTTTTTTGAAAATACTGGCCACCAAAATTCTCTCCCCAAAAATAAGTTGGAGATTATATAGTAGGAGGACATTTCTTATAAATCATGTTAAGAAATATTTTTTCTCATGGAACCACAGGCTCAGAAACTATCTTTAATTCCATATAGAAGATACAGTAAAAAAGTAAGAGTAACAATGATGGAAAAGAAGGACAGGAAGTTGAAGTGCAATCTCAAAAACTAGCAGATTGCAGGGAAGTTTAGCAATGCCATTTAAAATAATCTTTTCCTCCTTTGAAGTCAGCAGTCTTGAGATGTTATCATGTGCTGATTGTGAAATCTTATGTGATCATATTCTGATTAGGTTTTCCACTCCCCATGGATCATTGCTTGCATAACAATGTAGACTTTTCTAGGTTGATTCAGCAAACTATATATAGAATTAGATTGTAATGCAGAATAATTTGTTCTCTCTATCTTTCAGGACAATCCCTTGTGGGACTGATCAATCTTATGAAAACAATTGCTTTTGTCTTAGGTGAAGTGGTTTTTTAGTTAAACAGGAAATTCAATCCATAAAGTATTTATACAGCAGCTTTTACCAGTGTTGAAATCAGTGGTGCCATTTTTTTTTTTAAAGACAAGAAAAAAAGTGCAATATTATATTATTTCATCTCAATACAATCTCTCCTGAGATGGTGTGCCCATGTCTCATGTAGCACTTGTAAACTGACCACTGCAATTTTGTGTTGTAAAAGAAGCCATATAAGGATATTAGGAGAAAGATTCACTTTCACATTCATAAAAATCACTATTATATTAATTATTAAAGCTTAAGCTGTAAAAGTACATAAAGGCTGCAGTGATTAATCCCTTATGCTAGATATGCATGAACACCTAACAAAGTTCGTAAAACTTCTTCCAAATTTCAGTGCAGTCAGCAGAGGAGATAAAACCACCACTACTTGACATTTCAGAAAACTTGCAAGTGAGAAGCTGCATCAGAAAGTTTTGGCACTATGACACTGTGGAGCATGCCAAGTGGCAGTTGTTTCTTCTAAGGTTTTCAGCTAATTTTCGAAAACTATAGAAATATCTTGCTGATGAAGATGCAGCACTTCAATGAGTATGCAAAATGTACTATTACATATTTGTGGTTCATCTATCACCACACAACATCTGACACCTTGATAAATCATCATTTATTTCTAACTCAGTTTATGCATGATTTTTCTGCAATGCAGCTGATTATACGTGTTACAGATCCTAATTTTCAAAGGTTTGCAAAAAAGTAGATCCTTATCTACAGTTTATGTCAAAGAAGATAGTAGTAATGGGACATTTGTAGCATTTCATCTCAAAGCTTGCAATTCAGCTTGGGATCACATCAGAAGAAACTGAAGTTATAACTGTAACAAGTTTTGATCATCTCCACAAAGTGAATTTATGGTTTCCATTTAGTTCCCAGTGTCCTATGTCAAAAAAAATAAACATATGCAGCTTTCCAACCCAATTTCTGGCATAATTTCAGTGAAAGGATATTCCTTTCATAGGCATAAGCATTTCCTCAAGTCAGAACAAGTGTAATAAAGAAAAACTGAAAGTATTTTATTTCCCCCTAAATTTACAGACAACATTTTCAATACATTTAGCTTATATTGCAGTCCATGCTTTATTTTGGAGTATGTCAATAATCATTGCAATGACTGTATCTAAAACCCTAGGTGTGTATTGATTCCTTAGGTTTTAACTTTCATATTTTTCAAATCCTGTACTTCCTAGTGTATAACTCTGAAGTTTCTTGTAGCCTGTTAACTTCTGCTCTCTCGTGCCAGGCAGACATAACAAAGCCTCTCCAGGGCTTTTCTCCAAGGACGCTCAGACCATCCTAGGCCCAAAAAGTGTAAACCAAAAGCCTCTAAAAGGGGGGCAAGCTTGGGGAAATTGCATCATTAACTGAAGCTTTAATTGGAGAATTAACCCTGATGTGCAAATGAACCAAAGTTACAAAAGTGTGAAGAACTCGTGACCTGCCATCCAACTTGGGGTCTATCTTGGCAGTAGCCTCTGGCTCCCCAGGATGTACCTTTGAAGGCCCTTCAAAAAAATACCTACCTTTATTCCCTTATTCTTGTCTAGTCTGTTTTTAGGTGGCCACTTCAGGCATCAGTATGACCCCTGCTATCAAAGAGCTGTAATCACAGAATCACAGATTTTTTAGTGTTGGAAAGGACCTCTGGAGATCATCTAGTCCAAACCCTCTGCCAAGGCAGAGTCACTTGGAGCAGGTGGCACAGGAATGCATCCAGGTGAGTTTTGAATGCCCCCAGACAGAGAGCCTGGGCAGCCTGATCCAGTACTCTGCCACCCTTAGTGTAAAGTTCTTTGTGTTGAAGTAGATTTTCTTGTGTTTTAGTTTATGGCCATTACTCCTTGTCCTGTCACTGGACATCACTGAAAGGGTGTGGCACCACCCTCTGGACACACACCTTTGAGATATTTATATGCATTAATGAGACCACCTTACAGTCTTCTCCAGACTAATAGGTCCAGCTCCCAAAGTCTCTCCTCTTGGAGAGAGATGCTCCAGACTTCAGGAATTTTATATGAGTTAAGATTTTATATAAGAGTGAAGCAATTAAAAAAAACATCACTGATGGAAGTTCTACAAGGATAAAAGTGATATCATACTTAACATAGTAACACAGAAGTAGAAAAAGTATGGGTATTAACCAAAAATAACTGAGGGCCTGGCATTCTGTCACTCTTAAAATATTAACACATGAGGAAACAACTTATATACCAAGTATGCTATGCTTGAATTTCCAAGCATATACCATAGCATCTTTTCATAAGACTGCTGTGGTTTAGCAGGGTGGAGGGAATAACAGAACTTGCAATGCTCACAGAGAGTAAGTTTTTTTCACAATGGAGACTATACCGAAACAACAGTAAATAAGTATTTAATAATTTGGATGCACTTTGAAACACACTGAGGAGTTCCCACACACATTGTGACTTGTTTTTAAACATCACTTTCATAAAAGTCAATACATTTCAGGAATTGCCTGTAGGTTCACACTAGTCTCGTAGCAGCATATGTTTCCATTGCACAAATCTAACATGATCACTGCTGTAATACCTATTCCCAAAATATTTCTCCTTCCACGACTCCCTTTTCCCCTAAAGATTAAAACTAGTAGCAAATTCCAGTCTCTACCTGCAGAGAAGGATGTGTTTCGAAGGATGATGGCTCTCTTAGGCAAAGGGAAAAGAACAAAGAAGAAGCTGCAAGTGAGCTGACAGCATCAAGCAAGTACATGATGCTTGATCAATGCTTGCCTTTGTCAGAGACATTCTTTAGGGAAATTTTCCATTGCAGATGTCAACACCAAATGAAGTGGAACAGAATTAATACAGAACCTGCGAGACTAACAATGAAATTTTCAGGCTTGCTATTCTTTGTTGCTTTTCTTCTATAACTGCCCTTTAAATTGTTTAGATTTAGGAAATAATTGATATACCCTAGCTGTAAGCATTGCTTATTTAACCTGCTTATGATCTCAAACACACATTACAACATTGATTTGGTTTTAATTGAGGAAAACCCCAATGAATTTTTCACATACTCATATAGAACATTGATACCAATGTATAATAAAAAATGTCGAAATATTTTTGCAACCAGCCAGAATGGCAGCAAGACAAACTTGTTTTAGTCCTTCTGTGCTTTTTTTTTTTTTTTCTTTTTTTTGACCTAATACAGGTAGGGGAGATTGGAGAGAACAGTGATGGAGATATACTACAAATTTTGTGATAAGGAAAGGGAATTGTGTAGGGTTTTTTTACAGCTATCCCCAGGCCAAGAACAGAAATAAGGCATCCTTTAGATAAAATGCCATAGAAATTTAACAGGTAAATCCATATAAGTGGAGGATATGTAACGAGGAATAATTCCATCATCAGTACAGGTAAGTAATAAAGGTGATAGAATTTTCTCACGTTATTTTATCAAATCTAACATCTTGGTCATGATCACTTGCTGGTGTTGTTGCTTTCCTTGAAACACATGGTGACAAAAGAGATTATAATAAAATACTGGCGAACAAAAGGGTGCTTATTAAATACTCCTTCACACAAAGAGCCGGGCATTGTCTTTTGTGTGTCGAATCAAAATGTTTAGTAATCATTTCCACACTCATGCTGTGATGAGCCTTTTTTTCTTTCTATTTCTTTTCCTTCCCTTTTTTAACAGGATATTTCATTCATTTCTAATTCCGCTTAGGACTCACTTTAGTAATACTTTCTGCCTTAGATTAATTACCCTGATCTAATTCATTTAGTGGAGGACAGCTGTGGTACGTGGGTTGCCCACTGATGTATTGTATTAAATGACGCCCATCTGTCATTGCAGCGTATCAGCATGGATGCAGTGTCATCCACTTCATTGGCTCTGCTGAGATGTGAAGTACAGCTACAATGTTTACCGCTGTTGTTAATTTAATATCTACACCTTTAATAACCTGACTGCTGTCATTTGCTGAACAATGATACATGATGGCCAGCAAACAGCCAGATAGAAGGCATTAACATGGCAGTGGAGTAGGCCATTTGGTATAGTTAATTAGAGAACTACTGGGTAAACTTGCTGTTGGGGGTCTTGTAGGGCATTCCCATGCAAAAATGCCATATTGAAAATAAAGGTAAAAAAACCAACTTTCTTGTTAACAGGGATTTTTACAAGTATGGTCATTAGCCCATTCTCTCAACTCAAAAGTGGTACTTTTAATAATGGCTACTTTCTCTTATGACTGAGCAGTCTGCTGCTCTTTCCTCTTGCCTGCTTCTTGTCTCCCCTCATTTCTTTTCCCCTTTCTCTGTCTGAAAAATGGAAATATTTGGGTTGCACATCCAAACACACACTGTCATTTCAGTGCAGTGGTTTATAGACCTGTATCCAAAACCAGTGCGGATTTCTCATTGTACAATGTCAAGTTCAGTCATTGACCCTTTAATGAATGTGAAGAAGTAACCCAATCAAAGGATTCTATTGGTTGTTTTCTTTCTGAATGGTAAAAGTAACATCAAAAGAAAAATTGGTAGATACTTATCACAAAAGTTCTCTTACACTGTAGATAAAAAGATGAAAATTGATGTTCAAGTATTCTGTAGAGGGATACTTTATATTGCCATAAGGGTTTATCTGTAGGCTTACATGAAGGCTTCACTGAAGAACAAAAACTTATACTTATGAAAAAGTACTGTGTGCTCTTAACTCACTTTCATGTATCTCTGCAGACAGAAATAGACACACACGTCTGACCACGCTGTGCTTATCATTTGCAGGGAGCTGGGGAAACCCATGTGATTGTCTGGATCTGGAAGTGTGTGATTAGTGTTTTAAGATTCTTGGCTGTGTGCCTTGAGCAATCCTTCAGCTTTGGAGCAAGACTCCCACCTGTTACACCAACTTGAAAAGCCTCAAGACTCACTCCAAAATAATTTGGAGTATTATTCCGAGAGGAACCTTGTTGAGTCCTTCACTTTGGTTCTTTTTTAGGATGCCCTATATAGGAAGAGTGCCTCAATGGTCTCAGGATGGGAAAAATTGTTCTTGCACATATTTCCTACTCAATTTTACATTGCCCACAAATAGAAAGATTTTTGGGTTTAGGTGTTTTTAGGGATCTGGGACTTCATGTTTGTTTCAGCTTTCTAGTTGCAAATTTGGGACTTTCCTATCTCAGCTGGCATTGCAGTAAATGCCTCGAGACCTTCATGTACAACACAGAGGGACAAAACTGATTGAGGCCTGAGAGTTTCTAAAGTTCCATGTTGGGTGAGACGTCTTACCTTGTCCCCAGGCTGGTCTAGTTAAGATAAGCCTGTAAGCTTCTGTAGACAAATATTAGACAAATATTAATTCACTGTAGTCAACACTGCAGAAATGATATAACTACATTAAAATTGAGCTACTTCTCACTATTTAGTCTAAATGACCCATTTACAACTGGATTAGGGTGGTCTTAGCAATGACTCAGAAGCAAAAATTAAAATCCCTCCTGCAGTATGAAGATCTGCAGCGAGAAGCCTGGGGGTATAGCAACAATAGAGGCTTAGAAAGCTCTGTAAAAAACAGCTTCATGCCGTTCATGAAAGAAAGATATCGTTCCCCATTTCCCCCTACTTAAATCAAGTAAGCCCAGTATCTTCCTGTGGAGATTGCTTTCCCAGAACTTGCAAGAATTTTTTTAACATATTCCTGAAAAATAATGATGTAATATTAGCAATGGTCTAGGATTCACAATACTGACAACAGGAGGTATGATATATTTTGAAAAGTATATACATTGCCATGCTTTTTACAAAGCAAACAAAATAGTTCTAGCTGCAGAGCTTAGGGTTAATTAATATCAAATCTCTTATTTCAACCACCCAAAATACCATTCGTCTACTACTCTTCTTTTGAGAAACAATCTATAAAAAATCAATGTCCACAAAAATTTTAGTACGCCAATTTTTTAAATGAGCATGGTTTTTATTTTTAATTAAAAATCTCAGATTAGCAGAAACATCACAGAGAATGAGTTCCAACTGATAATATCCAACTGTTATTTTAATACATTTTCTACCTTTTTCCCTCATATAAAGAAATATTAGAAACTACCAAATTGTGAATAAGGTTTCTGTGAAGATCCTGAATGTGAAGCTGAAGAGTCACTCCACATACAAATACCTTTGCTGGTTGCTGTGAAATGTACATAGTCAACTGTGGATGCAGATAAAAAGCTCCATCAGTACAGTATAGTCGAACAAAGCTATCAAATTCTGCTCCAAACCACTTATATCTTGACAATGAAAAATTTACATGGCTTTGAGAAGAAACATGGTCCCATACCTTTCAGTTTTTAAGGCCTATAAAATGGCACCGTGCTTATGTTAGCAAAAAATAAACTTTTTTTTTGTGTCCTCCTACCTTTCTCTGAAAGAATAAAATAAGATTAATAATAGTTTTAATTGACTGGGTGTTCCTTAGGTTCAACTGAAAATAAGATTTTTCTTTAAAGCAGTCTTCCTGAGATCTCACACACAGGCACTTGGAGACAGACAAATAGAGTCTGGAGAAAGACAAAGAGGCAAGTGTATTTTAATAGGCTCAGTTTTTAACTTCTTCCTTTTTCTTTTAGAGTAATAATAAATCTTGTCTGACAAAAAATATAAGCAAGCTGAGTCAAAGGAAAGCAGACAGGTCTTGGAGAATCAGACACAGGAAAAGGGATTAGATTCAAACCAGACATGCAGTCATTCTTGACTGTCTTTAAGACAGGTAAAGGCATCTTGGGTAGTATTAATCTGATTTTAGAAAATATACATAAAAGTGGACAGATGAATAATTCCATAAAGCAAACTTAGCTCAAGAGAAATTCTACCCCATTGTTCCAATGGAGAAAAACACTTTCTCCTTGGATAGTAAGTTCTCCACTTATTAGGTAGAAGATTTCTAAAATTTAAAGCCAAGAAATCTCTGTGGGGCACTGTGGAAGTTATATTAAGAATATATTTGCATCTATACCACTGTCCATGTGACATATTGCTTCTGCCATTCTTCCCACTTAGAGCTCTTTGTCTTTTACTTAGAAATCTCATGCAGTTTAACAAGACCAAGTGCTCCAAGTGCTAGATACTACACCTGTATCACAACAAAGACCAGTATCAATACAGGCTGGGGGTGAACAGATGGAGAGCAGTCCTGCTGAGAGAGAATTGGGGGTGCTGGTGGAGGAGAGGCTGGACATGAGCAGTGTGCACTCACAGCCCAGAGAGCCAAACGTGTCCTGGGCTGCATCTAAAGCAACATGGGCAGCAGGGCAGGGGAGGCTATTCTGACTCTGCTCTGCTCTGATGAGACCACACCTGGAACACTGCATCCAGCTCTAGCATCCCAGCACAGGAAGGACATGGACCTGTTGGAGCAATTCCAGAGGAGGCTACCAAGATGATTAGAGGGATGGAACACCTCTACTATGTGGAATGGCTGAGAGAATTGAGATTGTTCAACCTGGAAAAGAGAAAGCTTCAGAGTGACCTAATTGCAGCATTCCAGTACCTGAAGGGAGTCTACAAGAAAGTGGGAGAGAAACTTTTCACAAGGACGTGTAGTGCCAGGACAAGGGGGAATGGCTTCAAGCTGAAAGATGGTAGGTTTAGATTAGTTATTAGGAAGAAATTCTTTACTTGATGATGAGGCACTGGGACAGGTTGCTCAGAGAAGCTGTGGTTGTCAAGTCTCTGGGAGTGTTCAAGGCTGGGTTAGTTGGGGTTCTGATCTGGTCTAGTGGAAGCTGAAAGCAGAAAAATGCTATGCAATGAAAAGCAGACTTTTTCCTAACTGGTCTGAAGATGGAAGCAAAAGTTTTTAGGAATGGCACATGCATGCATGGGATGCAGCAGGGAAGATATATAAATAGAAAGTAACACCCATTTTCCAAAGAGACAGCAATGTGTTAGCATGAGACAACTTTGACAAAAATGCAGGTCCAATCATCTTTCTTCAAAAAATTTTTCATTTAAGTTGCAACAATCACAGGAATGGTCCACCAAGGTATTGATGGAACAAAGCACCTGCAAACTGAAGTAAGAAGACTCTGCATTGGAGAGTATCCACACTAGAAAATATAATGGTAGAAAAAGAATAGGAATGAATTAAGGAGGAAAATCCTCTATTTGATTCGAGGTTAACATTGGTGCATGGGCATAACTGCATAAACCAGCACAGATAAATTAGGGCTGGAAGTTACAAAATGGCTCCTGATTATTAGGGTCTCTGCCACTGCATTCCAAGAGGAGTGACTGGAGCTAATGGCCTACCAGATTTTAGTATGGAATTTTAAAGATTTAAAACTAGAATTGGAAGAGAGAAAAGAGACCTATCTGTCTGGACTGTGGAATGGGTTAAAAGAATCCTGTGCAAAGCTAGAAAAAATTTTATGTTCCTTTGGCCTAGAAATGCTAGCTCAGATTTCCTAAAACACGGTTATGGCACTGCCATCCTGCTCATAAGCTGTCAAACTGCCTCTTGTCATTTTGCAGGGTTAAATGAATATTCACTGTGACAAATACTGAAATTGAGGAGCCTCATCCCTAACTACCCAACCACTCAACGATTGTTCTGAGATTTTATCTCTTGCCCAGTCTTAACACATTAAACTATTTTCTACAAGAAAGAATGTCTTGTGCAAGGTGGAGTGATGTATATCTTCACGTCCACAATGCAGAACATTTGATTAAGCCATCACAGAGGAGTGAGAGCTCTTTGTTCGAAGCATTAAATCAAACAGAAAGTAGTACCATTGCAGTACTTAAATTTTTTTGAATATTTTGGATTAAAAGGAGTTATTAAGTGGGTTTTAGCAATGAAGTAGTTAAATGCAATTATGTGCATAGGCACAGTGAAAAATAGATCTAGAGCCCGTTTTACCAAGCAAGATAATTGCACACCTCCTGTATGTAATTTGAATGATTTTACTGGATATCAATGAACTGCTAAACTTTGGAATTAGATTAATTTTGCTATTCTTTTCAGTTCAAAGATAAAGGAAATACGTAAAGAAAGAACTATATGGAATAGACTTTTTGTTACTTCAATAAGTTTTTGCTTTTGGTAGTTTCTGAAAAAATACTTCCCCTCCAAAAAAAAGTCACCCTTGCTCATACATCCTAGTTACTTTCAATTTAACACTGTATATCATAAAAGCAAGAACAATCTAAGGTTAAGAAAAGAAAGTTCTTCCTTTTCTGAAAGAGATCTGTGAACAGGGCAACAGCCCTTGAAAGGGCCAGTTTCTTAATCAGAAGCAGTTCCATCAGAACTATTGAGGGAGGGGGGGAAACAACTTGGAAAATCAATGAGACTTTAAATACTTTGTAGTTCCTTCCACACTCAGCTGGTCTATACAAGTTTAAGGTTAATTTTGCAGACAGCTTGCTGGGTTTTAGAACTTATCATTTTCAAAACATATGCAATCCCTTGGAATTCCTACTTGTATATGCTACAAAACAGAAAACAAAAATTAGCAACAGCAAAAATGCCAACATTTCTATGCTACAGATGCCCAGCTGGGCTTGTTGGTGGTCTTGGACATGACTTGATGTGCAGTCAGTTCCTTGATCACTGATCATTACATCAAGTCTCAAGAGAATAAACATATGAAGGTGTACAGAGTGGTATCCCTTTTGTTTCTTAGGGCAACATGGGACATGAAAACTGTTTTTGCAGCAGAGCAGGAGCATCTAAGTATCTGAGAGATAGTAAAGCAAGCCTTTGAAACTTCAGTTTCTCTCTAGGCAGGAGACTGAAAATGTGTCCTTGGCCAGCACTTAGCCAGCACTTGGCCAGAGGCTCAATCGCCACCAGAAACCTTGCACATCTCTCTGCCAGATTTCCATGTATTGAAACTATGCTTTCCTCCAGGCTTCATTAAGGTTTTCTGAGCCCTGATGCTGGGCTGAATTTAAAACAGTAGCATGTATTGATCATATCAGTCTCATCATCTAACAAACATAGTTATTTGCTCATGCAAATAAGCTAAGCATCACAGAGAAAATCATATGTAAATGCTATGAGTTCACACAGTTTTTGCTGTGCATTTCCAATGCTAAGTTTTCATCTTCTCTTTTAAACCCAGCTAGTGGCAGCAGGTGTTGCATCCTGCCTAAAATGACCTGTCAAGATGCTTTCCTTAATCTACAAAGGAAAATAAAAACAATATGCACAAGGAAAAGTTATGCTTAGAGTTGTTGGAATGAGAGATTTACAAATTAGTAACAATACTACTGTAATCATTAACAGTATTTTATTTGTGAGACTACTGGTTTTGTTCACCTTACTAGGTTGGAATATCCTAGTTCAAAGGCATCTTTGACTCAATGAAACATTAGTTTTACAAGAAAGAAGAAAATTGTATATTTCTTTCTTTCTTCTTGTAAAACAAGGCAACAAAAATCCCTCAAAAAAGAGCAAAAATCTCTTATTTAGCTAAAACTAAATTTGGTTAATGCCCAATTATCTGTATCATGAACAGGATTCACACCCACCCTGAAGTCAAATTCCAACTTTAAAGCCAAACTCAGACATTAATGAAGCATAAAATGAAGAAAAAACCAAGCAAGTTAATATCATGGGCTTCACAATAATTTTGGTGGATTTTACATAAAATAGTCTTATGTGCAGCCAACAGTTGTAACCAAAATTAATCGAATTCTTCATAATGACAAAAGGAAGACATTTTGTAAAATCTTGCCCTTTATGTACATCCATTCTTAGTACAAAACCTTGGTCCTTTTAAAGAGAAGAACCCTCTTGTTCCCTTCCATGAGTCAGGTAAAAAATCAACTAAAGACTAATTTCCATTCACCCTTGCTCATCTACATGTGATAAAGTCCTCGGCCAATTCAGCTGGGTATAATCTGATTCATATCAATGAATCTATGCAGGTGATGTCTTCAAAAATTCAACTTTTTTATTAGCTGTAAGACTTCTTTTTCATTTGTATTTTGTGGTGTTTGACATATATTAGTGACTAAATACTTCCTAGAAAAGAATTTTCTATCCAGTGTCATGCTGACAACTTAGATCTCATATTTTAAAAAATCAATGCCTATATGTTACATTAAGCAAATGAAATTATAACATATTTTTGAAGTTTGTTTAAGAGATCTACTGTAAAATAAAATATACGTAATGTGATTTGAACTCTATATCCTTTCCTCTAGAATATATTTCAGATGTGTAGTGTCTTTTGGCTCTTTGGGATTAAGTATACTGAAAACAGAAAAATTATTAAAGGTTAAGTACTGTATTTTTCATTATAAATTTCCTCTGCACAGTAATGAAAACTCAATAAGCAGATTAAAAACTGATTTAAAAATTAATCCTCAAATCTCTTCTTCAAGAGATTTTGGTCTTCAATTAGTAACTCAAGATTTATAAAATTCACGTTGTGGAGACCAAGATTTACATTATTGTCATGGCTGTTGCAAATAACCTGTGTATAACTGACATGAAATGAAAATATTTCCTCAATCCTATTTTAATATCAGACTTAATGTGTAAAATAAAACTAAATTATGTATTAATTTTCTCACACTAATACTCATTGAGAAGAAATTGTTGTCACACTAACTTATCTCAAAAAATGTTATTTCTAGAAGAACAAAGTTTTTTCTAGAAAAAATACAGTTCTGACAGATTTCAGATATGAGAAAATTCAGAAGTAGGTTTTTCTTGACTGAATTTGAAATACTAAGTAAAATCACAATCCCACAGAAGACTATGGCTAAATGTTCAATGATTGAAGTAGCTTATTTTCACCTGTATGAAGAAAAGTTTATTATGTCTGATGCTTTTGAGAATCTCATCTTTTTCTTCCTCTTTGGTATGAAAAATTTGTATATATCATCTGTCTAGCAAAATAACTCGGAGATAATTTTAGACTTTTTACTATTTACTCTTTTTCTTGTAAATCTGAAACAAATTTCTTCCCAAAAGCATTGAATACTTTGGTAACTAAAACACATTAATGCTATTTTGGTGAAAATACAGAAACAAAGGTTGTTTGGTGAAAGTACAGAACCAAAGGTTGTTATTGCTTTTAAAAAGTGAATGTGAATCTGGATGTCTTAACAAGATGGTTCCTTTGTACCTCCAAGTTTTACAAAAGCAGACTTTTTAAAGAAGATACTTAGTTTATTTTATTTTCCTTATTTATATTTAGAGCTAAGCTCAGGAAAACAAACAACTAAATAAACAACAATAGAAACAACTTGAAAAAAAATAAAATGCAGAGATTGATTTCCTGCTTAAGGGCTATTATCAGTTATCAGTTCAGTAGACACTGAACACTACAGCTTTTCCTAAAGTGCAGTCATTTGGTTTTTTGATAGCTGTGGGAGTGTGGTTTAGGTATACTAAAGCACAACCATATCCAAGTGCCTCAGATTTCCTTCCATTTTCCTATCTGCCTCTAGCAATGTTTTACAATATACAGAACATGACTGCTCATACAGATAGATATAGATAGAGAGAAAATGTACTGTCTAGGTAATACCCTTCTCCTTCTTAATCCAAAAAAGCCATTGAATTTTCATACTGACAGACTGCACTGAAATAGAAAGAGTGTTCTTTCTTTTTTTCTGGTCCCTTTGTTCATTCAGTTCCAGACCTGGTCCATTCAGAAAAGAAGTGCAAAGTTGTGGGTTACAATTCAGTCATTCAGTCAATGGGACTTCTACTCTTCTGGGAGACAATAGGAGCTAGGATCATAATTTTCAATTATGTTGTCAAAAATGCATCACATTCTTCCTCTGAAAGAATCTCCACAGGAAAAAAAAGTCTAACTTGGCCCAAAAGAGTACCTCAGAAGATCTGAAAACTCCAGCTCTGGTATCGAGGCTAGTCTAAGAAGAATTTGGCTTGTAATTTTGATCCATTTCACTACCGCACTAAAAAAATGAGGCATCTCACTTCTTTTGCTTGTACTCCAGAGTTTTTCACCCAGAGGCAGACCTGCCTAGAAGGCAGGTAGCCTTGTTAGTGTGTAATGTTGTGCATAAATGTATACATTGTCTTCAAACCCATCAGATTAAGTAATTGAGTGGTGAAAGAAGGGGTTTAATATTCTGGACATGGCAACATAGACATATGCCTTGCAAACAAGCTGGTTTATGGCTGGTGACTCAAACCCCGGAGAGAACTCAGATCATTTTTGAACAACCTCACTAAACCTCCTGAGGTAGCAAGAATCGTGATTTTTTTCCCCCTGGGAGTTTAGGGTAAAAAGACCTCCACCACTGCATAATGTAGTCTAACTTCCAATGCTGTAATAATATTTCTTTCATTTCAACCATACTGAGTCCATTAACACATCCTTGGTGGGAGTACACCCTCCAAAAAAGGCTTATATGAAGATGTCAGGAGAGGGACAACCCACCATTTCATTTGATTCTTTATTCAACAATTAACACCATAACTGTAAAAACCCCCTGTCTTATTTTGGAAAACAAAAATAAAATCAGCATAGTTTTGCTCTTTTGGAGTATAAATCTGTGTCTACTTGCTACACGTACTTCAAAGACATTTTAGACTATTAATTTAGGTTTGTACAAAAGTAGTGATTGAAGGAAAAGTAAAAGGAAAACTAAAAAAACAAACCCAAAATCATTCTTTTGTAACAGTTTAACTCTTCTTTGGAGATAGAAGATCAGATTTACCAAAATAAACTTAAAACATTTACCATTTTAATTTCCCAGCATAATTCTGTATTTAGTTAGGACTCCCCTTGACTTCAGAATGGAGCCATAAGAAATCTTGCTGTGAAGCAGATTCTCACCTTCTCCAGTTTAAATCTGAGTGTTTGAAATCCTATAGCATCAGTTAGATAGCCAGAGTGGTTGAACAATATTCTTCATCCACTTACTTTTCTCCCTGAACATTCGAGTTATGTTTCTTGATAAGAAGGGCAGTAAGAGTCCAGTCAAACCTTCATTATTTTATATGTACAAAATACATGACATATTTCAGCAAAAGATGGAAAAAAAATGTACGGTGACATTTGAAATGCACTGTGGATGATTAAAAGGAATATGTAGCGTTCAATTGCTTTATCACAAAGACATAAGATCTGGCTGCTGAAATCAGCACAGTGTTAGGGACAGAAAATCACTGACCAAATGCAGAATTCAGAGAAGAGAACATTGCCCTATTTACCAAGGAATTATGAAGCATGCAACTCATTGCAAAGTATTGATTGTTTTAAGGGTTTTTGCTACCCTCTCTTTGCATTATCAGGAAAAGCAACTATCTTGAAATGACAACCTTGAAGTGATTTGGAAAAAAAAGCATGTAACCTTTTGGTTTTGACATCATGAAAGGAGGTCAGTAAGTCATGAATCTATTTTGGCTCTTAAATGTTTTCTCCTTGAAACATTAGTCCAACTTGAATGCTGTATCTTTTCATACACAAACAGTAAGTCTCATAATCCAGAGAGAAGGTGAATGGCAAAGAGCATTTTGTATGTTTGCACTTGCTGACTGTGCATAGCCAAATAGCCAAATTAAAAATATTCTTGCAAATGTGTTAGTATGCCTGTTTATTTCCCAAACCTCCAAAATTTAACAAGCATCAAACTACAGTTGTACTGAAAAATATGTCTAGTCTTAAATCAAGGATGTTCAAGTATGTCGCTGAGATACATGGGGAAGAATCTTGAGGAGGCTTTCTCTTCCATGTACAACACTTAATGCCTGAATGATTAATTCAGAGTAATTACTTAAATTCCAGATATCTAATTTCCATGAGATTATTTTTATCTGGAGTGGCTAAATTTACAATTTAATTCTCTAATCTTTTTTTTAGATCCACCAATGTTCTAATTACCTATAACTTAATTTGATGCAGAGAACAGTTTTTGGATGGCTGACCATAGCTCTGAATTAGGCACCATTACTGTGTCTGATGATCTGAACCTAAACGAGTTGGACCTGTGAGTGGTTATATCAGTGCAAGAGGAATATGTTGCCTTTTGAAATAAGTTCCATGAGTTCAATTTCACATGCGACAGAACAGTTAAATAAGTGCACTTTGTCTATATAAAACCTTTTGTTTAACAGAACTTCTCTATCATTTTGTATTGTTTACCCTCTGTGAATCTGTACCTGATTTTCTGTATGTTAGGGCTATTCTGTTCCAAATATATGAGTTTTACTAGAGTTATGTTACTATGTGTATTAATCAAAATGGAAATTGTGTCTTTTGTATTTTAAGGTTGTTTTTTGGGTTTTTTCTTTTGGAAATGGCAGTGGTGATTCTTTCTTTTCCCAATCCCCTAAAATATTTTTTTTCTCATGGCCCTTCCATGTTCTGCCAATCCAATCCACAAATCTAACACACCCTAACTGTCTGTGCTAGTTATCATATTTAATCTTGCAACTGTGAAAAAGTCTGAAAAGTCTTTATTGTCATGATCTCTCTCTTAGCTCAAACAAGGGTTATGAGAGTGAATTTTTTCCTTCCACAAAGACAATTCAAACTCTAAAGGATAACTGGAAATAAAAAGACTGAAGTCAGTGATGACATGACTATGATTTGTGCTGCCAAAAGCCTTTAAGGAGTTCTAAGAAACATCATTTTTAAAGAGCACTAAAGCATTTTGTCTTTCCTTGTAAATTCAAAGCGCACAAGCTTTTCTGTTCCCTTGACCTAGCACTTGCACATTTCATCTTCCCCAGGATTTCTAGTAGATCAAGAACATTGATTGAAGTCCTGTGGGCTGTTGCTGGTTCAGTAACACATTCTACATTCTGACAGGAAATAAAATCCTATCATTTTCTATTGTGCTGTTTCCATGTGCACAAATGATAAAAGAAATTAAGATTTGTAAATGTTATTTATTCCATGAACTTGGGAAGATGCAATAGAAGGGAATACAAATAAGACACCTCTCAGCAAGATTGCACTTGATACTGAAAACACAAGTTACTTCATTATCACAGAAATAGACTGCAATATCTGCCTAAGGTGGTAATGGCTCTTCCTAAGCTCGCTTAAAATTCAAACACAAATGTCAAATTGCAATGTCTTTCAAGAAAGCTGCATCTTACATGAAATTTATTCATATAAGTTTTAAGAAATATCCTTTGGGGAAATAGAGCCTCAATATTTTATTGCTTCAGAAAAAACAGGAAGCTATATATGAGGCTAGAAATATAAGAACCAAGAGAAAGAAAAGAAGGCCTTGCAAATGGCACTGAAACCCAAAGCAGGCACTTTTAAAACTGGTAATTCATTCCATTCTTACTGTTTTAACCTTCTAATTTTCTCTTATTTCCCAAACTGAAATAGAGCCTCTCTGCTTTTCAGATCAGGCACTGAAGAGTTTATATTTTATAGTAATAATACTCAAAAAGCAATTCAGAGATGAGTGAACACAGTAGCTTATGTTTTCTAAATAATTTGTGGCAATCCTTTCAAAGCAATTCACATAACCTGCATATTTGTGTGGATTGCTTACCCTCAGAGAGTGGCAAACCCCCCCAGTGCATAACCCCAAACCAAACTGCCAATAACTGTAAGACAGGAATAGCTAATTTTATCTGGTATAAATGAAAAGGGACTTTAGAAGATTAAGTATGGTGAAAATGGTCCAACTGTTTTCAAACTGAACTGTATTTTAAACACATCCTCTGAACTGCTTATAGGAATCTGCTTTCCAGAAGTCATTACTGACCAACATTTCTTAATGGCAGAGACACAACTTCTACACATGTTAAGTGCAAAACTTTCAAAATGCCTTCTCTTCTGTGATATCCTTCTACAAATATAGATGGGATTTGGACACAGAACATATGCATTTTCAAATGAAGAGAAAGAAGAAGAAATGTGTGCTGGTTTAGCAAAAAAAACTGGTATGTGGAGGCAGAGGAAAAAAAAAAGAGCTATTTGAAAAACAGTAGTAAAGAAACAATAATCAGATTTAAAGGGAAAGAAAGGCAAAACCTATGTAGGTACCGTTTTGCATATTTTAATCAATGCTCAAGAAATTTATGTTCACTTTAAGGAGGGAAGACTCTAGTCCAGTGTGAAGTTAATACTGTAGTGTGACAATTATTTTTAAACATTAGGTTCAATTGAATCAAGTACAGTTGTTTAAGTTAAGAAGCTTAATGACAGAATTTTCATTAACCACAAGTCTCAAAGGAAAATGAATTTTAAATTATTTCAGAGATTTATTTTATCTGTAAAACCTCATAACCTGCTTTTATGTTATTCCCTTTCAAAAAGCTATTGAATGAATTCTAAAAAAATAGAAAACACTTAATACTGTAAACAATTTGCATGCAATCAAATAAGGAAATGGTGCAGTGCTAAATTTAAAGTATGACCTTTAATAATCTTGCAGAATCCCTCTGAATTACAATTCATTTTTGATCTTCTTATTACCATACCTTCAAACCAATAATCATCACTTGTTTTCATAAAATATTTTTTTATCATAGCCTAATGCCATTCAAGTGTTAGGAAGGTATTTTCAGCAAGATGCAAACAAGTAATAACAGGAAAGTTCATTGTGCAATATTTAGAAGTTACTGACTCTACATGGAGAAAATTACCCTTGTTCAACAACCCTTTTCACAGGTGAATGCCTGATTATGTAAACATCATTTTATGAGAACATCAGAGTAATTTTAAGTCTGTAAACAGGACTACAGGAGAAAATTACAAAGGCATGTAATTTATCTGGTTGGAGCCTAGAAGTTGGCCAGAACACAGTAGTAACTCAAATGGAAGAGTATGTTAGATACTTTGCAGTATTACAATCAAACCTCATACTTTGAATTTAGTATGAATCTTATTTAACTTTACCTGTTATAAAATTTAGAGTCTCATTTAAATCTCATCATCAAGGTTCCTATAATAACAATAGAAAGTGATACACATCTCAAAAGAATACCTTCATGTAGATGTATAACATCATGACAACTTAGTTTCAGAGAAGGTAAGATGAATCCCCAGTCACACCTGTTTAACATACAGTGGGACTGATGATAACAAAATACCACTATACCAAGAAGACAGAAAACATTTAAAAGAAGCAATTTTAAAATATATTCGTTTTATGGACTGCTCAGACATGATTTACATTCTGCTGTCATAGAAAGACTAGAGAAATTATAACTACTGCCACAATATCACAGCTAAAAACAAGGCGATGTAAACTCAGATTTCCTTTTTCTATAACGTAGGATGATGTTATAGCCCCAAAAGGCCTAACGAAGTATGTTTGCATAAGCATTTCCCAGTAATATTCCTCAAATTCTTACCACTACTGGAGAATGAGGAGTTCACTGCTTGCAATTTACCAAGAAAATATGCATGTCTGAGTGATGGACTGTACTGGCTGAAGCCAACTCAGTACCTACTGCACTAAGTGTAAGGTCTTGTACCTGGGAAAGCATAATCTGGGAGTGTAGCACAGACTGAAGTCTACCCAGCTGGGGAGCAGCTCTGTGGGAAGGGGTCTGGGGGACCTGCTGGACAACAAGATCAGTGTGAGTGTACAGTGTCCCCCTGCAACAAAGAAAACCATTGAGATGCCGGGTTTCAATAAAAGGGACATCACCAGCAGAAATAAAGAAATCATTATCCTACTATACTCAGCGCTTGTCAGGCCACAACTGGAATGTAGTGCTCACTTTTGGTTCCTGCTACACATAACAGATGTGGACAGGCTAGAGAGGATCCAGAGAAGTCCACAAAGATGACCAAAGGACCAGGAACCCTGATGAATGAAAATGGCTGAGAGAGCCTTGGGAAAGGCGTGCTTAAGCAAGACCTTATCACCATGTTCCAGAATCTAAAAGGTGGCTGCAAAGAAGAGGGGGATTCCTTTTTTGCAAGGAGTCACAGGGAGAAGATGAGGGTAGTGGGTAAATGGTCCCACTGGGGATATTCTGATTGGACACAAGAGGAAAATTTATCACAATGAGAACAATCAGCCATTGAAATAATCTCCAAAGGGATGTGGTAGATTCTCTGACATAAGACAGTTTGGAGTTCCACCTGCTCCAGATGCTGGTCCCTCTTGCCTAAATAGTGCTTTATGGTGAGAAAGTTTGACCCAGATGATCCTTGGGGTCCCTTCCAACCTGGTATTCTATGATTTAAGAAATATCTTCTACCTCTGTTTTGGATCTTGATGACTGATCCTTTGAAAAGCAGAATAGTGGGGAGTTAAGACAAAATGATGTCTCAATGTTTTACTCCTTGCATATCATTAAATCACATGTCTGAGGATCACAAGATTTTAAAGAGAAGTACCTTTGGCTTTTTATGGGATGACAGAACTTGAAGTCAATTAACATTTTCTGAATTTAGCAGCTGGGAATTTTATAGTCTTAAAGGTAACCGTGTGTCTTTTCACTGGTTTCTGGTGATCATTGTGGGTTTAGTTGAAGCCCTGACAGAGAGGTATAACAAGACAGAGAGGTATAACAAGACATTGTTTATCTTGTAATACTTTCTTTATCTTGAATACTCTGAAGCATTACAAAGAAGAGATTTTTTTTCTAAGCTTAATGTGCTTTGAAAAAATCTAGTTTGTGTACATCTGGAAGCCATATATTTCTCTCTTTGCCACAACTCAAAGTATTTGGAATGAAAAATAAACTAGCTTTAAAAGAACAGCAAGAGTTAGTGGACATGATGAATAGTAGCCCAAAATACATCATAGCTGAGTAAAGGATTTATTTATATCCCCATTGCATTGTAGGTGTTACTTAGGTTTGTCATAAAAGGATGAGACTGTATGGCAGTTGTGTATATGGAAGTTGTGTTGCTGAAAAGAAGAGGAAAGATCTATAATGGTTCCCTTCACAGAAATGAACAGCATAAATACACTATATTGAAGTTGGAAGAAGGAATGGGTGTAAAAGAAAATAGTATTTTCCTGTACCTGTCCTAGCTGATGAGACAAGACTTTCATGAAGGGTCTGAAGTTCTGTAAAACTGTGACATTTGCTAAATATAGTTTAATGACAGTGACATTTTAGCCTAATTTGTTCTTTTAATAGTTTTGATTAAAAATGCTTCATTTACTTTCATTTCCCATCTTCCTCTCTTTCTTTTTAAAACATTTGTTCATTTGCTACTGGAGAGAGTAGCCTAATCGAAACTTTTCAGATTTTGAAGAGTATAACTTAAAATAAAAAACATTGCAAATTTGCCTAGGTATAGGGTAACAAACTCTAAGAATTTTATGGGATTATTTTTTTCATTTATTACAATGACAGTAAGTCATTATGTCCAAGATAACTGTTTCTGTTAATCCATGTGTATATGCCAAGGGTTATCCCTGGAAACAGATTCATATATTATTATGAAACTGCAATTTATAACACATATTCTTTCCTAAGAAAAATCTTTAATAATGATCTCCTGTAATGAACATGATGGATTCAAGAATCAGAGTAGGAGTTTTTCTCTCAAGATCTTCCTACAAAAGCAATTAGAACTCATAGAAGGCAATAAGGAGGTTGGGACATTAAAATGCTATAGGCTGAATATAACCTGACTTGGGGGAAAGAAAAGATTGAATGTTGATGTGAGGCTAAAACTCTGAGCAGGAACTCAGTAAGTCCATATTCTACATACCCATATTACCATCCATATTCTTTGTGTCCCTCACTATAAAAAATTTCTGTGCCTCTGTGGCAGTATATGTAGCTTTTGGAAATGCATTGGATCAAATTTATCGGATTCTTCAACTAGATTAAGGATTTTAGTCCCTGTCATTTCTGCTTGAAATAATGGAAGATTATCCAAGAATCTAATAATTTCTTTTACTGTCATTACCGTTCAGTCTACATAAAAGAAAATCTAGATTTTCAGTCGACATAAAATGCATCCCAATTCACATTTCTTTGTAGTTCTTCAGTTTAGAATGTAGTTTAATCCCTTTTTAATGTAGTTTCATCCATCACATTTTTCCCCCCTATTACAAAATTTCTGAGCCTACTCCCATGTGCTCTCATATATATTCAAATAGGCTTTTTTTGCATCTGTTTTGCTGCTTCACCTTTCTTGAATCTGTGTCTCATCAGACTGTTCAATGGCTTCAATTTTAATTTCTTTCTTTAATAATGAGCCTCATGCCTTCAGTATAATACACCACTGGGTAACATGTAATATTCTGACTATTGACAATAGAAGACCCTGCAGACCCAAGTCAGTCTGTTTTGTAGGCGGAGTTTCCTATTTCCCACTTAAAGCACATTGAGTGTTTATCATTACTCTTTTAGTGAGTAATACACAAAGTCATTCTTCTTAATTTCTAACTAATCAATTTTCAGATAATACTAAAGTACCAAGTTACCAGCTCCTATAAAATCCTATTTTACTGCTTCAATTTTCAAGGTCTGCTTGTTCTTTTTGTGAGCTACCATGCTGCTTTTCTATATAGGTGATGTATTCCAGGTTTGTGTCATGAATAAGCATAGTTCCCTAGTTCAATTGACTTTATGATAAGGTCACTCATGAAAACATTATATAAGGGTCACCTGTATTTGCTGAAGGACCCTGGTAATCATTTCTAGCTCCTAAATTCTGCCTTGAATATAACTTGTCATCTTCTCTGTAGACAATTTCTTATCCATTTCAGGCTTCTTCTACAAATCCCAATTTTCTCCTTACTTGAAGTGAGCAGGAATGCATGCATTTGCACTGCTACTTCAGATTCCAAAATCCACAGGTTTCAGGGAAATGATACAATTATTCAAATTTTCACTCGTCCAAGTCCTTACAAGTACTAACCCAGGTTCATCTGTTTCTGTTGACCACATTTTCTAGTGCCCCAGTTTATTCCACACACTTTCTGCATACCCCACAGAATTTGATGGATTATTCACATTCTTCACTTGTACATGCCTTTTATCCTACCAAGCAGAAATATGGGCAGAATTCCGTTTCCTTGAGTATGGAGGTGAGTATCATAATTTAAAAAAAACCAGAAGTAGCTCAAAAGTCTGAGTCTAGCACTTTTAGCAGCTAAACTTGGAGAATAGGTTTCTCTTTAAGTTCAAACTCAGGTCACTGTGAAGCTTAATCTATTAATCTGTGAGAAGAACTATGGTACTATAGTGATCATCTCCATGAAAAAGCTTGCTGACTTCTGAGAAATAAATGTCCATATTTCTGGTCAACAGATGAAAAGCTGTAGTGTCTTTGATGTTAACACACTGCAGAAGCTACATGACATTCAGCAGACAGACTACAATTTTCCAATACCCTGGATTTTACGAAAGCCATAGTTAAGCTGGATAGGGAAGTAAAAGAACTTGACTCGTTCTACCAGAGTCTGGATGGATCAATGGTTTTCCTAAGAATTCTCAAAAATAGATGGAAAAATGTAATTGATTCTTTTCTTTTTTTACTAAATAGAGACCCACTTTTCAATTAGAAGTCAGTAGATGCAAGATAGAGGACAAAAATCAGATGTCATCAAAACAGTGTCAGTCACGTAGACCAGAAAAAAATCACAGGCTACAGCTTCAGATTGTGTACAAAAAGAGTTCACATGCAGTGATAGAAGTCACATATGTATAAAGCTAATGAGATAGGTTTCATGATTAATCGACAGTGATGAAATAAGCCCCAATTCAGTATTGCATGTAATAGCTTCATAAAATTATTTCTTTCCCATTAAATAGGGGGAAGAAAGCATCCATTAAAATACGTTATTTATACTTTTATTTATTGAAAGCAAACCACTAATTTCCTTAGTGTAGAGGCATAGAAATGAGCTATCCATTAGAACAGCATGAACTATCAGCACACATCACTAGCAATAACCTCATCTGCAATTTTTTTGTGGTGTCTGCCACAATGAAGGTGGTTTTTTATTCTTATTAATTTAAACCTTTCTTGTTTACTATATTTTAATTTATGTTCTGCAATTTTTCAATGAGTTACCTGAAACCTGTTCTACCAATTCAGAGGTAAGCTCTACGCTTACCTTTCTTTATGGCAATATCAGCTTAAGGAGTTTCCACTTTTAAGCTCTGTCAATCCCTCATTTATATATAAGACAGTTTAAGATGAGGTACATGGGTCAGCTGGTGGCAGGAAGGCTACCAAGAATGGCCAAATGGAAGAACTACTACCAAGCTGCTGACATGAGAGAGATATGTGCACCTAAGCAAGATTTTCACCTTTGCCAAAACATTAGTGTGTCTGCACTGTTGTTGACAAGAGAGCAAGTCCTCTAGTCTGGTGATTCAGTTGTAAAAGTTCATTAGGTAACTTAGCTACTAACTAAGCAGTGTGGAAAAAAAGGACGTGCCACATAGGAGGAATACGGGAATGTTTGCAGAATATGCAGGGACGCAACCACTAAGGCTAAGGTCCACTTGGAACTAAATGTGATATGTCAAGGACAACATAAAGGACTTCTTCAAGTACCAGCACTTTGATGAGTAGCAAAAGGAAGACCAGGAAAAATGTGGGCACACTGCCAAATGAAGTCGGTGTCCTTGTGGTGAAGGATACAGAGCAGACACAGTTACCAAATGCCCTCTTTCTTCACTCTTTACTGCTAAAGCCAACCTTCAGCAATTACATGCCATGGGGGCAAGAGAATGTTTGGAGAAAGACTTTCCCTTCGCAGAGAAGGATCAGGTTAGAGATGATTTAGGCAAACTTAAAATCCAAAAATCTGTGGGCCCCATGAGTGCTGAGGGAGCTGGCAAATGGTCTTGCTAAGCCAATTTCCATCATCTTTGAAAGATCATAAAGAGATGGAGAAACATCTGAGGACTGGAAGAAATGCAGTGTCACTCCAGTTTTCAGAAGGCAAAAGGGAGGACCCAGGAAACTACTGGACAGTCACTTCCAACCCTGAAAAGATGGTGGGACAGCTCATCCTGATTGTCATTTCTAAGCATGTGGAGAAAGGTTATCAGGAGTAATCAATATGGATCCATCGGGGGAAATCACGTTTGACCAGTCTGATAGCCTTCTATGATGGCACAACTGGCCAAGTAGATGAGGGAAGAGCAGTGGATGTTGTTTCCCTAGGCTTCAAAAAGCTTTTGACATTCTCTCCCATAACATCCTTATAGATAAGCTCAGGCAGTGTGGGTTGGATGAGTGGACAGTGGCATCGATTGAGAACTGGCTCAGTGGCAGAGCTCGGAGGGTTGCAATCCCTGGCAGAGGGTGTAGTTGTGGGTCTGTATCCAGCAGTGTTCCCTGGGGGTCAGTACTGGATCCAGTCTTGTTCCACTTTTCCATCAGTGACCTTGATGAAGGGACAGAGCGCTCCCTCAGCAAGTTTGCTGATGATACAAAGCTGGAGGAGTGGCTGGTACCTCAGAGACCTGTGCTGTCATTCAGCAGGAATGCTCCCTAGGCCCTGTTTCTAGTTCTTAGGGAAGTGAAAAGAGAAAAACATCTTTTCTTTTACAAGTTCTTTAAAATCACCAAGCCCAAAGCTTACTGAAATCAAATTCCTGTTATTCTAATTGGGCGTTTTCAATACAGTCAAAAAGGAAAGCATACCCAATAAAATAGAAGTGAACACACGACTGAAAAATTCAGGTTTTTTTGTAGGGATGATGCTATAAAGTGGTGAACTAATCAACTGAATCACTGGAGAAGGTGGTAGAGGGAGGAGGAAAGTGAAGAGAAGGACAAGGAGGCCCCACTGCAGTGATTTACTTTCCTTTTTCATGCAAGGTAACTGAGAAGTCAAGGAGAAAGCCATGCTCATTATGGTCTAACATGAGTCGGTTTGTGTGTGTATCCCCCAGAGGAAAGCAGCTAATCAATTTCATGACATTTTTAAGCTTAAATATCTAAATGATAAAAAATGGTATTCATTCTTTTATTTTCTCCTTCAATTATAAGTCACATTAAATAAAAGAAAAAACATTTAAAGGCCTTTTTTTTCTTGAAACTTACGTTTTAGATCAATTGTTTAAATATTTTATGTCAATGATCCTGTGGAAAATAACAAATTACCATTGTTCATTCAAACTTGCAGTAGCACTTCAGTCCTGAATTCTTCCTAATTTTCCAAGAATCTGATCAAATGAATCCCAATTACTGAACCAATTGAAAATATTATCAGTCATGACTAGAAAAAAAATAATTAAGAAGTGTGGAGAATATAGAAACAAAGATTAAAAATGTGTCTTCCTTAATTTTGAGTCATTGTTGTGCATAATCATCAGCATTCTTATAATCGAAGGCACTCCTGAAAAACCATGCACATGATTTAACAAGTGGTCTGATCTAGACATCAGAAATTATTTAAGATTGAAAAATCAGAAATGCGTCTATTATAAGAACAGCTGTAAAGGAGATTTGCACCTAGAAATAGTATGATATTTTGAGTTCAGTAATAACAGAAGATTATTGAGGAACTTTGAAGCTTTCCAACTTTTTCTGAGTTAGAAGAGGGATAAATCTGTGCACTTAAACAAGGCTGTGAAGATTTTCATGCTCCTTCTTCCTCCTTCTTCCTTTTCATAAAATCAGAGACTTATTAACATTGGAAAAGGCCTCCAAGATCATTGTGTCCAGCCTTTCACTGAACACCACCATACTAAACCATAGCACTAAATGCCACATCCAGTCATTTTTTGAACACTTCCAGGGATGGTGACTCTGCCACCCACCTGCCCTGGGCAACCTGTTTCAAATCTTGATAAATCTTTCAGTGGAAAAAAAAGCCCTTCCTTGCACTTAGGCTTTCTGTATCCCATGATTTAGTGATGCAACCTATAGTGAATGTAGGATGAAAAAGAAGGTTGGAAGACTACTAGAAGAGAAACGCACAGTTCAGCAACACATACAAATGTATTAACTTGACTGGATAGGTGTTGGGAATAGTACAGCAATTCTTACTCCACAAAACATGTGCATGAACCAAAGCTTGATCCTCTAAATCCAATTTAGACCAGTACATCACAGGCCCAAGTAAAGAGGTCACTTGGACCAGCTGTCATCAGGTCAGGGCCTGCCTGGCAGTTTGGATTCATTTTGTGCCAGCACTTCCTCAGGCTCTGCCATCCATGTGATGTCAGGCAGCCATGTGTTCTCCTCCTGCCCCGTCAGCTAATGTTTGCACTGTTCATGGTTTTCTCAACCAGTTTATCAGCCAAAGAAGCCCACAAGCTCACCATATCTGTTTCAGTTTTGACAAAGAAACTAGGACTTCCCTCAGAGAGAGTGTAAGGGGTGCAGAAGAGAAGTGATAAAACATGGATATACCATAAGATCATTAAGCTATGCAAGTTGTTACTTTTATCACCTCCTCACAAGTCCAAAAGACTTGTCAGGATCCTCCTGGTGTCTTATATATAAACCAAACCCTCTGCATCCTGACCTTAGCTGGCAAAACCCTGCTATCCCAACTTTCAGATGGCCATACCCTTTCAGAAAAGAAACCATGAAGACAACAAATTCTCATCTTCTCAAAAGGAAATACTGACACTTTCAGTCCCTCTGGAGTACCCAAAACTGTCTCTTGACACAAGTACAGAATCACTTGCTTTTCCCTCTCTCTGCTCAGACCCTAGCTTTGTTTTCCATTTTGCTATCTGAGAATAATTCCATCAATCTGATTTCTCTCCTGTACCTCAGGTGCTCTTTTCTCTGTGAGCATTAACAATGGTACCCAAGATAGCCAAAGAGTTATACCGAAAAAGATGATATTTAAAAAATATTTACAAAAAGCAAAAGCCTTGAAGAGAAAGGCATATCAAAATGATAAACCAGACTATGTGTGTGATACATATGCATGAAGCTTGTTTACATGGTGGGATGACTGATAGTTCTAAGCATTTCCTGGAACTGATAGGTGTTGCTCTCCTCCTGGAATATACTGTTACCTTGCCTTCCCTAGTCTTCAGCGGGAAGTGGAAATAGGGAAATAAGTAACTTCTGATCTATTTACTACCAACAGTCAGAGGAAAGAAGTGACAAGGTCACTCGGTCACAAGGTCAGAGATTTCCCATAACTTACTTTACATTCAGCCAGGATAAAAAGGTTTTGAGCTCAAAACCTTCTTACCTGAATAACTGGGGCTTTGTTTGCTTGTTTTTCTTCCTTATATTCCTAATATGTTCAGTATGTACAAAAGTATGTTCAGAGTGCCAGCCTGTAGCTGCTCAGAGATGACCAATATTAAATATATGCCCATAAAAGAGTTTCATATTTCACTTTACACAGAAGTTGCCACTACTCTTTCTTTCAAAGACCTGAGATGGTACTTTCCTATGAACTAGGATGTTAGGGCCTGGAGAGCATTTGTCCCATTTCAGTTTACTTGGCTGAGTTAGATGGTTGAGTTAAGGAGTTCAGCTGTTTGAGCTCTCTCCTTTTTCTTGGATCCTGCACTGAAGATTTCATACTCCTGCTCTGGCTTCTTAACCTTCCATCTTTTTGATGCTAACAATTCCATAACCACTATAGGAGGCATCTAATGTCCCTTCTCGTTAAGGTCACTGTCCTCTTTCTCCTCCCTCTCTTCTTCAGAATGTGGGGGAAAGCGGATCTCTGATGATCAGCAAGGACGCCGAGTGACAAATTAGCATCAGGATTGTACCCAGAAGCTGTGATCAGAGTCAGACACAGGACAATGATCTCCTGGCAAGTCCACAGTGACAGGGAGGGCCAGGAAGCCCAGTCAGCTGTTACAATCTGGTTTAGACCCAGGAAAGCAAAGCAAGCTAAGTCTCTGAGCATAAACTGGAAAGAACTTAGAAGGTTCAAAAAATCCCCAGAAACAAGATTAAAACCAAACGAGGTTAGATGTTGATGCCAAAAAATTGATGTATTTTGTTTAATAGTAGAGAGGCAAAGAGAAGGGAAGAGAAAAGAAAGAGAGAAAGAAATAGAAAAAAAGAAGTGTGCTTGGGGGGTGGGGGAAGAGGGAGTGGTGACAGGGGTTAGGTGGAAGCAGATCACCCATCCGAGGGTCTTGTTGCTCCCCTCCATCTGCTCTGCTTGTGGTGAGGGTCCCCCGTCGCCACTGTGGCCACGCCGCTCCATGCTGCCACACGCCACGCCGCCACACCACACCACACACCAGAGAGTGCAGAGCTCCGTGGATTAATATACACTTCGGGCCAGGTGGGAACACCCACGTGTCTTTCTTGCAGGGGCCAGCTTGACACACTGTCCCTTGCAACACTGAGGGTTTGTTGCATCATCTCTGGTGCTCTGGTGCAGGGTCTGGGGACCCCTTGGGGGGGCCCCTGTGATGGGCCATGTCACCCCCTTCTGCTGTGGATAAGCCCCCCCAGTGAGGACCCCTCAGCTGGGCTCCTCTGTGGAGGATGGGCAGTCACTGCACCTCTGACCAGAGGTTTTTCCAAGATAGCCAGAGCCTCTCTTCCCCCTGCCCTTTGGTGGAGGGTTAGTGTGAGCCTGGCAGCTGATAGCCCTGGGGCAGTGGTCTCTCCACTTTGGAGGTGTTAAGCCTGTGCTCCGTGAATGTCCCCAGCCCTGAGTTGTTACTTATCTTCATCAGCGAGCAGTGTCAGGCCTCAGGGCCCCATTCAGGGTGTGGTAATCTTCTCTGCAGCTTTTGTAATACAGTTTTAAAAGTCCTTTAAGAAAATGTTTAAGTCATAAAATATAATATTTCAGTCTCTGACATCAGCACGTATGGGTCAAGGGCAGGATGGATGGGGTAGCATGTGAGACTGAGCACACACTTCACTGCTGCCCGTCCATGAAGATGCACAGGTTGGGGCTGCCAGTAAAGCCTCTTCTTAAAAGCAGCTTCCAATGGAAAGGAGAGGCAGTCCCTCACTTTTAGCTTTCTTCACAACAGGTTTTATCAGTGAAGCAGTGACCTTGGGCTCAGCCAGCTAAACACCTTAACTCAGCCACATAAGCTCCAGGAAGGGGTGAAGTTTGCTCAGGGCCTTGAGACAGGCTGTGAAATATACAGGATCATAGGAAGCTGTTTTGATAGTGTAAATTAATAAAAGAAAATGGCTCATTTCATAGGCATCTTGCTAGTATGTCTAAAATAGGCTAAGATTCTCAGATATAAAATGCCTTGGAAGGGAAAAGCATTTTTTCTTTTCAGGAATTAGGTTCTGAGAAAGAATTTAAACAGAAATTATGATGAATTTAAGGGCTTTTCTAGAACATAATATAGGAAGTATAACAGATGTCATGAGCAGCGATTAATGGGCTTTTTCATGTTGGTAGCTTGAAAAAAGAAGGAAAATAAATATAGAGAAGACTATCCAACAAAGTTACTTACCGCTGCAAATACCCATTACTGAACAGAAGCAGAAGATTAGGTGGACCAGGGCAGCAGAATAAATCCAGAGTAACTACAGAAGACAGTGAAGTTACTCCACATTTATACCAGTTTAACTGAGAAAAGGAAAAGGTCTGTTGAGTATAATTGAATCAAGGAGTTTTCCATTAAGTCCAAATGACTTTCACAGCAGGAGGCTCCTGAAAGCTCAGAGGAGAGCAGCCATTTCAGAACAATAACATTTCAGTTTTCTTCTGCATTTATCTTTACTGTTTGGACACTGTTTTAAAATACGCTCAGGATACGCTATGTTTTTTTACATTAGCTATATTTGATGCCAAACACTCTTGAATTCCAGTTACATCGTCTATATTTTCTATGGATATTTACTTATATTTTCTGAATTTTATGTCTTTGAGTTTTTTGGGTTTTTTGTTTTTTGGTTATTTTTTAATTACTTTTGTTGCTGTACAATTTATATGGACTTGAGTATTGTACATTTTACATACTTTCTTTTGGAGGTTCTGGTCATGTGTGAGTGAGACATTTCAGAAATTCAAAGGTTTAAAAGATTCTTTTGCCTTACTGAAAGATTAAACATATGACTAAAAGTAAGGTTCAAATATTCAAAATCACAGTTGTTTTTTGCATAGTATAGAGATGAAGTATATTAAAAAAACCTCTTAAGGACTGTATTTATTTCCAACTACTCCAAAGGTTTGTTCTTTCTGAGGATTTCTTTTGGGGATGGGAAGGAATTGGGTGCTTGTTTTTTTGTGGGCTTTTTTAGTTTTTTAGTTTTTGAGCTCCAGTTTGGATATATATTATACCTTCTACCCATCAGGAAATACCTGGGGAAAAATTAAAGTTACAAAGATACATGTACATAATGATTTAATGAATAATTCCTACACTACAGCAATTAAACAAAACAGTGAAGAAAAAAAAAAGGCATTTAACTCTTTCTAAAGCTTTAAAGTTTACCTATATGTCCTCACATTAACAAGGCAATTTCTGGTAACATATAGATGGAAATTTGCCCTGGCCACCAGTCCCTCTTGAAAATAGTAAGACTGATTACCAAAAGAAGAGTACTCATTTTTTTATCATAGCAACAGGTCTCTGAATTCTTACAATATATGTGTCTGCATATGTAGCTATATATGCACACTCAGCATGATAAATATATATATATATATATATGTTCTAATACCTTTAATACAGTAAGGCCTGTACAATGTTATAAACAAGTAGAACTATATGGAAGTGGTAAAGCCAGTATTTACTTATTTATTTATTTATTTATTTGAATGTTCTTTATACAAATATTAGTCAACCAATTATTGGAAGATAGATTACACAAAAATTTAGTTTGGTGATAACTAGGAATATTGCAGTTATTAATTTTTAAAACTAGTTTCTAAAATTAAGCAAGACTGCTGACAGCAAAGTTACAAAGTCATTAACAGTGTGTTTTCTTTTTTAATTGAAAGTGAGAATGTAGTTCTGGCTCAGCAACTGTGTTTCTCTACTTCAGGTTTTACTCGTTTTCATTAAGTAAATCCTTTTGATTTAACTGGCAGAGACAGTAGATAATGCAATCTTGAGCTGACAAGTCAAATAGCACACTACGAGAGGGCCTGCATCTCCTTTTCTAGGATCAGACTTTATTTAGGCAGGTTTTCTTTTTCCACAATGAAAGCCTGGTTAAAACATGCATTGCTTTTTCGGAGTATGATTAATTTCTCCTCCCAGCTTCAGCCACTCAACCTGATTTACATTAATCTGATTATTTGTTGCACTGTTTTATGATTAATTATCTAATTCTAAGGAGCGATCAATGAGGAAAGAAAGCAGGTTTTCACTTTGCACATATTTGTTAAAATTTTAATAGTGTCTTTTTTTTTCTTATCACTCTCTTATCCCCCAAAAGAGAGAAGAGATGCATGAAGGTCACTACTGAAGATTTATAAACCATTGTGAATAATGTCAGAACTATAATTTAATTAGCGGCCCATCTGTCACTTTCTGTTTGATGAGCACTAAATGTCCAATTATCATTTAATATCTGCTCTAATCAGCTCTGGCAAATTTCGCAGGCACACTAGAGATGACATTAATAGATGGAAGTGAGGCTACCTTTGCAACATTATCAGAGAGAGGAAGCTTGTGCAGTTTTGACTTACAATGGGGAAGGCATGAATTCATTCCAATTAGCAGCAAAGACCTTTAATGCAGACACTGTTACTGCATATTGCTAACTAAGCCTTTCAGTTGATTTTTTTCCAGAGTTAGGTAAAACACTTTAAATTCTATGGAATTTTTTATGGTTTTGGTGTCCAGAAATAATATTAAATACTATATTCTCAAAGCCTCTATCTTTCATCTCTCTTTCTTTATTGTTTTAATGACTTAGCTTGCACCTTTTGATTCTTCATTCTATTTCTGTCATTAGTCCTTGCAAACAAAAGACCCACAGGATTCTTTATAAAGAAAGGAAAAAATTTGTTGCATAAATATGAGTAGATTTAATAAAAATCCCAAGCAAACAAACAAAAAACCAACCTGAAATACACAATACAGACAAAGAAAAATACTGGGCTAAATTTTTAGTCATTTGCTTGGACAGTGGACTAATCCCCACCATGACCTTTTTTTGGTAAAGGAAAAGCAAAAGAAAAACTCTTTTAATGAGAACCTACAGTACATGTGTCTTTTCAGACAAGCCACAGAAAATGACCATGTTAAAAGCATAAAATAACTCGCTGATAAGACTGACGATCTATGAAATATGTATTGATATTGTCCTAAAATGCACTTTTTCTCTTGTAATAAGAAATTTAAAAACCTACTTTATCCACACCTTGGGTCAAGGTCAGGCAGCCTATATCTTTTCAGATTTGACATCAATAACATAAGTTTCTGAAAAAGGCTTCTGTCTTGACAAGAACTTTCCTCTAATAAGTAGCAGCTGTTCACGTGACACTTTAGATTTAGTCCCCAACTCTACCTCAAAGTGAAATTCTCCAGCACCAGGAAAGAAAATATGGCCAAAAAACTACTGTTTGTAAAATGACTGTATTGGTTTGATGCTGAGTAGCTAATAAGATTGGTGTTGCTGCCTAACAGATCCACTGCAGCGACAAAATAGTCAGCTAAAAGGTATAATATAAGCCCCTTTTCCATGCTGCTATATGTTTTGGCAGCAACTCAAAAGCTAGAATGTCTTTTCTGATACTTCCATATTTCTACTAATAAGATTGAATCTGAGATTGTACCAACTACAGCTTGAATTTGTAAGAACTTTTCAGGATGTTATAGTCCCCTTAACTCCTCATTATTCTGCCCAACCCAACATGCATCATAGCTTTGGGTATTTAGAAAACAGAAATCTGCTGCTGGATGCCATGTAGGTTCAACTGATGCACATGAAGAGGAATTCTCACTATGTGTGTCCTCTCAGGTTTCCTATTGAAGCCTTTTCCTGGTCTTAAAATCAAGACTCAAACATGGTTAGAAGGGGAAAAAGGGATTTTACCTTTGTATTTATTTTAAGGATCCTTAAGTGCACCACGTCCAGGTGGAATGTGCCAAAATGCCCACCACAATGCACACTCCCAAAAGATCGGGTATAACATTATAGGTTTTACTAATTAGCATATCTATCAAAGATTCCCCAATGAGAGGCTCAAGTGAGCCCCCCTCCCCAAGGAACCTTCCCCTGGATGGTTCTATCTTAGCTTACAGAATGTGGTCTGGAAAGGACCTTGGGGTCTGGGGCACACTGATCCCTAACTACAAGGCTTCTAAGATGTTTAGTCTCCTAGCTTGACAAATAAGTCTAATAATGTAGGCTAAAAAACACTAAAAATACTAAAGCTATAAAAAGGTATATAGAAGGGGTATAAAGAAAAGGCAAAAAATCATCATGGCATCACTATGGTTTAAAACTTTTTAAACCCACTGTGCATATAAGGCACTGATTTAATAGTCAGCTTCTAAAAATGGGCACAAGCCATCTCTGAAAGAAGGCATAACAAAGGGATTTTTGCATAAGGACAAATTAGCAAGAATATACACAAAGCAAACTAGTATCACCCCAGGGGGATGGAAATGAAGGAGGTTATAAGTCCCCAGACGTGTGGATTAATCCTCATTCCTTCTCCTGAGCTTTGGCTCAGAAATTTGGCTCTAGACACAGGTCTGAAGAAGACAAAACTCAAATGCAGGGATTTGCTTATGAGAAACCCTGGAAAGAAGTAGTCCACTAGAACTAAAGGCAAATCCAGGAATGAAAAAAATGGTTATCAAGGACTTTATTTGGAGGGGACAATGTGACTTGATTCTGAAGACAATTTTAAATGCCGTTGAGAATTAAAAGAAAGAATTCAAGAAGAGAGGAAGTTGTTTGCATGCAGGATTGATATAAACAAGGACTAATATTAAGGTCTTGATCAGAAATTTTCCTTTGGATTAAGTAGAGCAGAAATCTTCAAATATCTGTAAAAGGTAGGCAATATTGACATACAAAGTGAGTCTTGAGGACAATAAACTGGCTCTTCATGTGTACATGATGTCTGAGCACCACTGAGCAGTCTTTTATTTCTGATTATGCAACAAACAGCTAAATAGACTGACCATATGGAAAAGTAGCATCAGGTATATAATATTTTAAATTATTTTGTTATGTAACAATAAGGACCTGTAGATCCCCAAGCATCTCTCATTACTCCATCTGATTTCACAGGCATTCAGACTGTATTTTTCCATTGTAGCTCTCCACATCTGTAGAAAGAACTGGAATAAGCAGGTATGAGTGCCACAGAACCTGCACACCTTGACAAAATTTTAATGCAGCATTGTCTTAACTAGTGCTTTTTCTGGCAAAGAAGCACTCAATCACATGGACTAGTGAATAGATAAATATTTTACACAAATTGTGACATTCTGAAAAAAAAAAGCTGACATCAGCACTTCATTCAGCTCCACAGTCTTGTTGAAGTTCCTCAAATTTTGTGGCAGAGATGAGTTATACTTTGTCACAACATCTCTGTGACTGTATAATGGATATCTAAATCCTGATGTAAGTAGGCTTCTTAGTTTTGTCTTCTAAGTGCAATGGCAATCCAACTAGATATTTCCAAATGTTTTATCTATCATTAAAAAAATTGTTTAATTCAACTGAAATGTAGTACTACTTTAGACCCGTATCCAGAATTAGTTCTGGATTACTGAAAATACATATTCAGGAAAAACTTAATTTGCTTTAAAAAATTCTGCTTATACCTGTGGGGTTTTTTCTATCTCTTTAAAGTATATATATTTTTAAATCAGTACAATGAATGACAGAAAGTCAGTTAACACCTACTAATAGTTTAGGACTGCTGCTACAATAAGACATTCTTCAATATGATAAATTATAGGTGTGGACCATCCCCAGTGAAAAGTAAAAATTTATCTGTCTACATAATGGGGAACCTAGCACTTAAACCCAGGTTTTCTAAAATATGAAAGCCCATAAAAAAAGAAGCAGAACACCTCTAGGATGTTCCATAAAGAATGGCAGCCAGTTAGGAAAAAGAGTGCTGGGGAAAGCACTGGTCAGATAAATATTTTTCATTAGCATTAGATCCTGCCCCCAGGGTCAGTGCTTAGACACAGTGTTAGATGAGTATGATATCTCACCAGCCTAAAGGTTAGGGGTTTGGAGGGCTTTTAGCACTGGTTTAGCTGATAGATCTTAACCTGGAAGACCACACTTGCCTAACAAAACTAATGGTATGCATCTAAATTATAGAAAAGGTCTGGGTTATTTTATGACTTAGTCCATTAGTAGAACAGGTCCAAATGCTATTCTTGTTTCTCTTTCTAATCACGTCTTAAGTTTTACCATTCTCTATCATCACACAGTATTTCTGTAATATTTTTTCAGTATTAGACACTATATGAATGAATTAATAGGTATAAAACTACTACAGGGGATCCTCTTTTGAGACAATGCAAAATACAATAATAAATCTGTTTTTTCTTTTTAAGAAACAAGTTAACAAGGGAAAAAAGTAACTTCCAGAGCATTGTTCAGTCGTTTGGTTAGGATTTCAGTATTTCAGTATACCTCTTTCACTGAAAGCAAGTTATGAAAGTCAGTCAGGAACCTAAATCAAAGGTGCTTTTCAGTAGCATGCTAGGAGACAAATAGACACCAAAAAAAAAACAACCCAAAGAAACTCAACAACAAAAATGGAGCAAGACCCATTAGGAAAAAAAGAAAGGATGTAATTAGCAGTGTTTTAGAGAAGAAATACCAGCCAGTAGATAGTGGGCTGGAGAGTATACCAATAAAACACTGAACTGGCACACTATCACTGATACTGCAGGTAACCCTGGAAAGCCTTGCTTTACCTCTCTGTCTTCCTGTGCACCTGCTGCCTACTCAGGAATTTTTGTGGCTTCTGTTTATGAAGGACATGGCCTTGTTACCTTTGATGTCAATGGTCAAACTGTCATTACTTCCTTGGAAGCAGATGGGGCCCATATGGCCTGCTTGCATGATCATTGCTCATGTACAACACCCACAGAGCTAACAGGTTTCTAACTGGGATGAATTGCACTGTGAGAACAAGTAAAATAAATGAAAGTAGCTAAAATAATGTGAAAACTTTGTAGGAAGCAGTGAATTTTATAACCCTCTTCTGGGTACATTGTGGCACCTCACACCTTGTGAAAAACTCACTGGAGGAATGAGTTGTGAGAGGTTATAATGGGGCAATGAATAATAGCAGGATGATATGGGAAAGGCCTGTTACTGTGGAAGCTGAAGCAGTAAGACTTAATTAGAGGACTGTTCTCTTGGGTTGTTAGTGTATGACCCTGGTGATGTCATTCTCCACTGAGGAGACTCCTGCTTTTTCTGGATTGTGAAATGTGGTGGTTGTGAAGTGCAATGCCTCCAGCATCTGAACCACAGTGTTGCTCTCTCCAAAGCAAAAAGGGGAATAGTAGATGCTTCTAAAGAGCATAAAACCAAAACCAGTTTTCCCCAGCAATGACACTGAGTGTATTAATCTTGAGAAGGGTCAAGTGGAGGGCTGAATGAAGCATCTAGGAGTAGGAAATGGGGTAATTCAGGGCGAGGAGACAGAACTGCTGTCTGTACAGTTCCATATCAACTACACTTAAAGGATGTGGCAGCAGGATACACAGTTGTGAAGGCCCACAAAGTCCAAAGCTAACATGGACCAAGCATGTTTGAGAAAGGGTGCAGCATCAGAGTGTGGCAGCTGAGCCTTGCTAAAGGGCAGGATTAATTAGCTGAACTGAGACAAGCCATGGAGCTAAAAGCCTTTCAGACAATAAACAGTGTATGAGCTTGGCAGAGATGCACTGTGTCATCTAGATAGAGTTTGCTCACCGTTAACTTGGAGAATCTCAGGATGAACTGAAAGTAATGCTCTCCAGAGGTGCTTTTTTTCACAGCCTGCCAATGACTAATCAAGGCAACTGATCTCGTGGTCCTAACTGGTAGAAAAACACATGCACAAACAGCTTTGTTGTTACAAACTCAGGGCAAGCAAATCAGATATAGCAATAACTTTCAAATATGCACATCATGTAATTGCTTCAACCCTCCCCAGCTTTCTGTAGTTTCACCCCTTCTCAGTATGTATTTCTCTTGATGAAAACAAATACAGTTCTAAGATGTATTTCTATCATGCAGGGTGCTTGAATTTGGGTGTGAAAATTCTTGGATGGTTTGAGCATCTAATCTGAGAATCCAAGGCCTGGCACTGATGCCTAAGATGTGCAGCTTTTTATATTTTTCATATATTTGTAGTTTTGTAGATTGTTAATGCAGGGCTGTAGCTCCTACTACTTTTCCTACCCTTTTCCCCTACATTTAGGAACAATAAGATAACCTTCTAAACACATTCCTAAAATATTATTTAGTCTTATTCCAAAAAGAGAACCAACTACAAGGATGTTCTGTTTCCCAAGCAGAACCTGGGAAGACATAACAAAAATGGGGCAAAGAAGTCCCTGGACCGCTTCCAGTGGGGCAGGGTCCAGGGAATTATTACCTGACCTACTAACCTTCTAATTGGACAATATATGATAGGAATACTAATCAACTAACCTTATAAAAATTGTAAAATTACTGTACCATGTGCGGTTTTCCCCATATTGTGTACCTGAAAGCTTTCAAATAAAGGTTTGCTTTTATATTATCACCTTAACATTGTTTGGGAAGGTTTGTTCTACCTCCAGGCAACAGCACCAACAGTAGGATTTCACTCTTAGTAAGGAAAATAATACCAGGTTCCTCCTGTGGGCCCAAATCATCAGACACTGCAGATGTTTTCATGTTAGGCAATAATATATTAGTTTAGGAAACCAAGCTTTAACTAATATTCATGAAAACAAGTAACATCTTTAAAGTTAATGCAATGGTCACCTAAAATCTACGTAACTATTCTCACCAGCTGTCCATCACAAATTTCATGGAGAGGAAAGAGATCAAAATAAAACAGGATGGAAGGTTTCCACACCTCTATTCTCAAAGGATAGCTATTTATGTTTTGCCAACCTGTAATTTACCTAGAAATGTTGTAGTGTGTACCTGATGTTATTTATTTATATTTTCATAATCATCAATCTGCTTAAAGAATTAAATATATGAATTATATATATATATATAGAATGTGGGCACACGGGTATAAAGAACAAGAAAAATTACTTCCGAATTAAAAGAACCTTTAACTAACAATGCAAAATTTTCTTATTTATGTACTTAGTTTGCTTTGGAAGTCAGTGAGAAATCTTCCTTTTTGAATATTTAATGTTTTCTACTCTCATTTTGTAAGAATCATGAAGGTGGTGACAATAATATAACCTTGTAATAGGTCCTGGAAAATTCAGTGCTCAATGCTCAATACCCTGTTATGACAGAGTCATAGAGGAAGAAAATACAAATACAAATACAAATACAAATACAAATATAAACTTCAAGCTGTTCCTGTGATGAGACATAGATGATGAGTCAATGATGTAGATGATGAGTCAATGCTGATGACAACGACATCGCAGTGGCATTGTAGAGATGGCTGTCTACTTATCTCAGGGAGTTTATATGTGGATTCATGAAAATTTTAGCTTGTGTATACAAAGGCCTTTGATGTTCCCCTTTCATGAAATCTAATGAGTTTTCAACACTTAGGGCAAGGCATCTGCTCATGCTCAGTACCTCTGTCACAGTTCATGAGGCTTCCTAAATAAACTTTAGAAATGACTGACACTACCTGAACACAGAAGTTGTCAGAACACTAACAAGCACAGGCTTCTTAACTAGCTATCAAATCATCATTATAGAGGCATGGGAGCTTAACTTTTAAAGGGAAACTCAAACAAGCTTTCATTCTGCTAATGGACTGAGAAGTGCTACGCACTTTCTAAAAACCCCTCCCTTGTTCCATGTCAAACTAATTTTTCATGTAACTGATGTTCTAAGGAAATTCCTCTTTCTCTGTTGAGTTATTGTAACACTTGAATCTGCCTTAAGTAGCTCTTCAATTTGGATCTTTTGATCTTTTCCTTTACAACTTTTAAGGGTCCAAAACCAACACAGCTTATTCTTTCCAAATTTTACTTATGCTGTCCTCCTGCCCATTTTAGTATATGCCCTCTTTTTTCTTTTTTTCCCCCTTTTTCTTTTTTTTTTTTTTTTTTTTTTGTCATTTTAGAATATCAAATATAGTAGAACAGAATAGAATAGAGGGTCCTCTTGGAAGGGACCCTCTGATCCAACTGCTTGGCAACTTCTGGGCTAACCAAAAGTTAAAGTATATTGCTAAAGGCGGTGTACAAATGCCTCTTAAACACTGACAGGCTTGGGGCATCTGGGAAACATGTTCCTGTGGTGATCATCCTCTCAGTAAAGAAATGGCTTCTAATGTCAAATCTGAACCTCTCCCAAAAGAGTTTTGAATTATACCCATGCATCCAATCACTGGATACCGGGGAGAAGAGGTCAGCACCCCACCTTTCCACTTGCTCTCCTTAGAAAGTTGTAGACAGCAATGAGGTGGCCACTCAGTCTATTTTTCTAGGCAAACCCAAAATCCTTAGCCACTGCTCATAGGACATAAAGGTTTGCAACTTCAGACCAAAATATTGGACCTGCGTATGCCATTAAAATTAATATATGCGAGTTTTCAGGCTGCTGGATTTTTTTGTTCTTTTTGCTTGTTTGGTTTGGTTTTGTTGTATGTGTGGTGATGGTGGTGGTACAGATGGGTATGATTGGTTAGGTATGTGGTAGTACAGATGCTTAGGCATACAGTGAAGAGGGAACCTGAAGTTAGGCTTAGAATTTAAAAGGGAAAAAGATTCCAAAGGTGCACATCTACACCTTAAGAGAGGAAAAAATTACCTACCAAAATATTAACAACATGCCTAGAATGCTATAGGGGTTCAAAGAAACTGCAGTGAATTCTGTGCTCATCTCTGTCAAACCCCAGTTTCTGAGATGTAAGGTAGTCTTAGTTTTTTTCACACCTTTCTAGAGCCCTCTGCTTTTTCCTAATTCCTAATGTCTTTTCCCTATATTGCTAGAAATATACTTAGGGATTTTAGGAAATACATGGCTTTCTTAGAATGGGGAAATTCTTTCCCCAACTCCACTAAAGGCTTCTCATGTGTCATAACTCCAGTCAAGTGTTTTATGGTTCACTGGAGAATACAGGCAATTAAATCTTCTGGTTTTTTCATTTCTGATGAAAAGGAAGTGGGACTTATCCGAGAAGATACTTGTGCTCGGCAGTTAGAAATTCCAACCCTCACTGGTTTTAAAGTTGCGGCCAGAATGTAGGAGATAGTGTAAGACTCTAGCACTTGTGGGAGACCTTGAGCACACATCTTGAATAATAGGCAGACAGTTGAGTTTGCATGAGCCCTGCAGGAAAAAGGTCCTTGATCAGTCATGCTGCTGCATTCAACATGAGTTGCAATCTGTAAGTGATTTTCAAGGGTAACTCCAAATAAAGCACGTTACGGTAATACAGCCTGGAGGCAAAGATCAAAGCTGAGAGATGGGGGATATAAATACACTTCCTTTACAAATGGCCAGACGATTCTCGAGCTGTCTGCTTAAATACTTCCCATAATGAAGTAATAGAAAGTAGTGCAGCAGTGACAACAGCAGGAAACAGAACAGGTGCTTTCAGCTTATTTCTGCCATTTATCCTGAGCTTAGTGCCTCCAGATTCTGGTACTGAACTTTCATATTTCTTGAGCAGAAATCCTTAATTTAGGAAGCATAATTGCCTATTGCTTAGGCAAAATTGCCCATCAGCCTACAGTCCTTGGAGTGTCCATCTGGGAAAAGAAGTTCAAATATACTTAATTCCGTGGAATACTGAATCACAAAATACTTTGTTTTTTTTAAATAAATCCTATTAAAATGCTCCACAAAGAGGTATCAAAAACCTTTTATGTCTGTCTTGGGGTGACTAAATTCTCTTTTGAGAACAAATATTTTCATATGCATATCCATTTTGTTTTTATCTTCTGGATGTTGGTGTTTGTTAACTTTATGTGATATATATTCTTTCTCACATTTCTGTTATCTTTATATTAATTTTCTGTTGCTATGCTAGATGTGCTGAAAAAATTGAAAACTTTTATAATATTTATACACAGAATTGCCAAAAAATTAGAGTATTTCATAGGGGTTAAGAATAACATTTCACTTAAAATAAGTACAAAATGTACCTTAGCTGTCGTTCATCAGCTACATAGTTCAGAAGGCCAGGTCTAGGCTTCCAGTTGGGCTTCGTTCTATCTAAGTGCTCAAATTTAAGAAAGCCTTTTGAAGAGAACCTGAAAGTGAAAACTCAGGTTTCCAAGTTCTTTGAAGTATCTTTAATACCATTCTTGAAAGCATTTCAGGCTTTTCTCTTATTACATTGTAGAATTTCATTTATTTTCAAGTTTTAAGTCGCATGTCTGAAGCAAGTTCAATTCTGTCATTCAGACAAGATACACTAACAAAACAAATAAATGGAAATCTCAATAGATGTCACATTTTTTACATTTGTACAAGTAAATTCAAAAATAATGAAAAATTGCTCATTTAAAGTTTATTCTTTACTTTCTGCTTTACCTTGCATCCCCAGTGTCTTCAGCAAATGTGACTTTTCTAAGTATTACTAGAATTTTGCTTATTAAGACAAATAATACCAATATAATTTTCAGTCATTTTTGAAGTAGACTGACTTTGCTTTTTGTTCCATTCTCCATAATTTTCCTTCCACAGCTTTTCAGTAACAGTAGCCATTGAATTGCAAAGCATGTTACAAAGTTTCTTAGAAGCTGGATGGACATGCAATAAAAATATCCAGAATAAATTTAATTAATATGTGTTCATATTTTCCAACTGCCTCAACTTTTTTTCATCAGTGTCTGCTTTTTATGCCTCACTTACTAATCATGAGCTGGAACACCTTTTCTCCCCCCAAAAAAATCTGTTCCTGAAAGACACAGTTTGAAATGGAATTCATCTCCTCGTTCACTTTCAGATATGTCTGTTAAGTGTCTTGCTCTAATGTTTTAATAAAACAGCTTCATAATACATCATGCATGCTTCTCTTTTTCCTTCTGACATGATGCTTGTTTATTTGCTGGCTTGTTTTTTCCTCTTGTTTAATAAATCCTATCCTATTATAATCTGTTGCTACCCTTTTTTCCTTTTTCTTGTTAGACAAGCAGTTTTTATAATTTTATTTCAGCATTTCCTCTTTAACCATATCACCCACTCTTTCTGTTTTTCTTTCTTAGACCAGAAGAAATAAAATTCATGTTATTCTTTCAGGAAACCATTTTTTCATCATAATCATTGCCTCATTCGTCCAGCATCATCTCAAGATTTAATGCTCAAAAAGTTTCTGTGACTTTCCACTCTGATATCCTATGCTGTGGGAAGTGTACTGCTGGAGACATTTTACAAAGCCATATATATTTCTTTCAAGTCCATTTTCTATTCTAATGTCATTTTTTTGTCCTTCCAATTCAAACCTTCCTATTCAGATATGTATACTTTTACATAGTGCTGTTTGAGTTTTGGTTTGGCTTGGTTTGTTTTTTTTTTAAAAAAAAGACTTTTGAAAAGTTAATGTTAAAT
Organism: Aphelocoma coerulescens; assembly: GCF_041296385.1. NCBI lineage: Eukaryota > Metazoa > Chordata > Aves > Passeriformes > Corvidae > Aphelocoma > Aphelocoma coerulescens. The sequence continues at coordinate 35,050,094 of NC_091015.1, read as the reverse complement.
TGGAATCAGTTGACTCTAAGTTATAAAATTTTTCTTCTAGGCTCTATACAAGAAGGAAAGACTCCTTGAAAATATGACTGTTATTCCTAAAAGGGATTCAGGAAATTCAGTCCACAGAGTTTATCCAGAGACCATGCCTCTGTATGGGTAGAAGAATGGGCAAGGTACATCCAAATAAAATTTATCTATAGAACATCATTTTCTGCCTGCTGGGAGAAAATAAGTGGGACATTTTTCTGTAAGAATAAGCAGATTCTCACTGCACTGGTCTTTACAGAGTGAAGGGAAATAGAAAGTTCCTAGTTGCAATCAGCTTGATATAATAGATACATAATGTATCCACAGAGGCATAAAGCAACCTTGCTTGTTCCCAGGACTTTCTATTTACTATACTCGCTCCTATAAATTGTTAGGCAGCCTAACACTTTCTGTAGCAGATCTACTGCTTACTCAGTACTTATTTTGAATGATGCTTGTACATGTGCAGGGACCAGATGTGTCGTTTCCAAGTGTTAATGAGGAATTGCCATGGATGTATTTCATAAAGGCAGCCTCAGTCCCTTAAAAAAATTATTTGTCATCCTGGCAGTAACTAGTGAGACAAGTATGCACACAGGGCATTTATTTTCTTCTCAATAGTGTGAGCTAAGGTCAGAGGTTCAGATTTCACTTTACACTGTCTTTGTTAGCTTAACACAGAACAATGCAGACTAAAGGGGGAGAAATGTTCATTTTTGTCACTTGCAGTAGTGGCCAAAGAGTGATAGAGGCCAGAACACTTGATAATTTGCCTGCAGTGATGCTTGTACTCCTTGAGAGTTGTTTGAATTAAACACTGCCAACCAGAGAAAAATCAATAAAGTTGTTTAAATGGTTTCACAGGGGCCTTTGTGATGATTGAATATTACTCTTCTTACAAGACCAATAGCTCCTTGCTTTTTTTTTCAGTGCATGACCAGTAACTAAAGTTATTCAGTATAAGAGTTCAAATGAAATCTGAGCATCTTCTCTTCTTACTGTCTTCTTCTACTGACAAATAGTTTTCATTTCCTTTTTTTTTTTAAACTAAAGTAGAACAAATCAATAAACCTCCCAGAAGCAGCAACATTAACATTCCAAATCATCCCTATTTCCAGCTAGATCTGCAGAAAAGGGCAAGACCAACGCTGATTTACACCATCTGAGGATCTACTCCAACACTTCTTTGGGTTAGAGGACATTCAATCAATTTGCCCATAGAATGATGCACTGTGCAAAAAGAACTGCAAACAATACAGATTTTCAGTGTTTGAAATAGCATAAGGTTTTATTTCTATAAATGTTTTTGACTCTTTTTAATGATAAATAATAGTTTAGAAAATTAATACATAAGAATTTAGCATCCAAAGCTGCTTTTTAAGGGATATGGCAAAAGTTGGGGTAATTTAACTACAATTGTAGAGAAAGCAATAAATCTGAGAAAACCTGCATCATGCCCGTGTAGAGAATCTATTCATTGATGCATGATGTGGTAGGTAAAAAATGTAAAAGCTGCTTGTTTGCACTGAAATGAACCTCAGTCTTCCTCCAACCCTCTGTCACTGAACTAGTACGGGTTTCTGACATTACTCGCATGGGCTGACAATGCAGGCCTTGTAGCAGTCAAACTGGTGGTGGCTTTCTACATTGTTTGTGTACATCATTATAAAAGAGAAAGGAAAAATAGGAATCACCAGCATATCAGTGAAAATAGTACCCTTCAGTCTTTGGAAAGGTGTGCTGTCAAATATGAGCTTCCTTCCACACCTGATTAAATGTTTTAATTTTCCTATGCATCTTTCTCTGAAGTAAATGTTGTTATTTTCCTGCTAGAAGTCACACACGGAGCAGAAAAAGAGTGGATGAAATGGAGTCAAAGGAGACAGGATTCCTGGCTTTTTATCTCTGCTTTTCCACTATTCAGCCTTTAGCATACACCTTGATTTCCCTGCTAAAACCATGACATCTACAACAACAGATAACTATAGAAATGCTTTGAGATTTAATTAACAGTTACTACATTTCAAAACCTTCATTAAAAATTCTCTGATGTGAATGAATTACACATTGTGGAACAATAATGAAGGAAAATATGCCAACACAGGATACAGCAAGCAAACATCCAACAAAAACAAACAATACCCCGCCTCCCCCCACTATGAATGGGCACTTTACAGTGCTTTTTCACAGTTCTGGGATATGACACTTTATAACAATTTCTACAGTGTTCCCATCCCCATAATGTACTCTTTCAGACTAACTGATACATGTTTTTACAGGACAACATAACTTCATAGAATACTATATATTTATATGCAAACATCTTCACAAGAATCTCTCTTCATCTGCTCCCAGTTGTGAAAGTTAAATTACATCTTTTATAGATAAATAACCACTGAGATAGCTTATGCTCCCCATCCCAACTTCTGGCATGGGAAAACCCAATGAATTCAATAGCAGCAACCTTGATTAAACAAATGCACCATTTGAACCTAACGTACACCCCAAAACACCTATTATGCTTCCAGGGGAAGGAAGATTTGGGATTTATTTCTTTTCCTTTCTGAGTCTAAATTTTTACCAATTTAAAACAAACAAACAAAAAAAGAAGCAAACAAAAACAAAAAAGCAAAGAAACAAACAAAACAAACAAAAACAAAACAAACAAAAAATCAAACAACCAAAAACCACCCCCCAAACAAACAAACAAACAAACCCCACCACAATCAAAAAACAGGACTAAAATTTGAGTTTGCATAAAGGGGGTCATAATATTCAAATAAGAAATAAAGCATAAATTGTCTTCTCAAGTTTCCAGTATATCATCATGGCATGATAATTTATACATCTGCATCACTTAATTTCTTGAGTTTTTGTTTTTTTTTTTCCAGATTCTATCAACAAGTAGAAAGTACAGATTAGACAGAAACACCAAATAATTGAAGGAAAAAAAATACCAAGTTGTCTTTTAGGTATCAATAAAATTCTACCATTGGGGAAAAATTACAGATAGCCCAGATCCAAACTAGACTATCCGTCTTTTTTGAAGTATTTGGTATATACATGTCATAGGCCCTCTGCTGGAAAAGGGATAGGCCAGTTATCTTTTGTCTACTGCACCACTTGGTCCTTCAGCTGGGCTGTAGTGGTGAGATTCTCAGTTCAACTTTGTGTCTGTCTTCTTGGAGTCAATCAGACCTGTTAGTTGTCATGGACATGGCCTAAACCAGCAATTAGAAAAAAAAAAATACAACCAACTTTGTAATCTAGAAATTATTAGCTTTTTAAGAGGTTATAATTTCCCATCTAATGAAAAATTTAATTAAAAATGTTTATGTTAGTTGATTTTTTTTTAATAATTCTTTTGTCGATAAAAAATTCTAATATCTGGATTTTCTTATATATGACATTTGCTTTCATAAGCCATGCAGTTATCAGAAGCTAATTCTGTTGAGAAACTAATCAGGGAAGGTGTTACACAAATGCAAAACATATGATTAAAGAGAGGGAAGGCAAAGCTTATGCAAAGAACTGAATATTATAATGAAATTGCCACTGAATGGAGATGTGAGGACTTCAAACTCAGTTTAATTAGGCCACTGAGTGGAATCCCCTAAGACTGACAGGAATTGAACAGCTAATAATCAGTTTGTTCTTTACTGATTACCAGCTAATCATGTCCCAAACACAACCCCTTTGCCCTTTCTCATTATGAATACATTTGCAAGCCTTTTTTCTAATCTCTGCACTTTTATGGGCACACAAGTCCTAATCAGATAACTTCAAGAGCTTCAACTGGTGTCTTTAAAAGCCCACCTATTGTTTGTGGAGCAAATATTTGCATCCTTCAGCATTGTATTGGTAAACAGTGGTTGTGCTTGTAGGAAGTGATGAGAAACCCAATTATGCAAAAGCAGCATATCCTGTTACCTAATTTTCCAAAGTTGATTTCCATTTTCCAGTGGCTGAGTGCGCCTCTGCTGAGTACTGTAATTCTATGTACAATGAAAACTCACTTGCATTCGGAATTTTTTGCATACCATGGCATTGACATCTGAGACCTATTCCTGTGAAGCTCCTTTTCTACAGAAAGGAAGAATAAACTTAGTTTTTATGTGTCAGCTTTCATATGAACTGTAAGCTCAGATTTTTATCTATACTCCTTTTAAGTAATTTAAAAGAGAACTATTGACTTCCTTGGACCTTACATCTGACCTGTCATGTTATAGACAACAAAGTGATATGGTTTGAGTGTTAGCTGACAAGAGAAGTAGAAAGCAACTAAACCAGTAGAAAAGTATCAATCAACTGCAATGGAGTGAAAAGGTTATCTGGAATATTTTTAGATGAGGTTTGTCATGAAAAGCGTTAAAGTCTCAATTGTTTTTTGAAAAACAGTAAGCTGTTTGGTGCCTAAATTCTATACATATCTCAGTTTTCATTAATAGAAGTCCCTAAAGAGTTTCTTTACTTATATAAATACTAGGGACTTCTGTTGCCTTATCACACCTAAACAGTTCAAGGCATGAATATGTCTCAACAGGATCCTCAGAACCTGTTAGCCCCAATCCTACATCTGGAATAATCTCTGTAGAAAACACAGAGGGCAGAAATGCTTTTATTCAAGATGCCAGTGAAACAAGACAGAGGTGCCTGTGCACTTCCATCTTTTCTACAGTTCAGAGATTAGAGGATCTTTGTAAAGTGTCCTCAGCATGAGAGGACTCAAGCTTCCATCTTTTCCCCACAAGGCACCACAGTTTTTCTAGCAGTCACACATTTTCACTCTCTGGCTGTAGCTTTGAAATTTTTTTAAAAAAATGATTCAGTATTTTTGTTTGGTCCAGAAAAATAGGAGCAATGGGAAATATAATTCCTTCCCACTCAATAAATCAGGACATCTGCAGAGGAGACCTGTGTTCTGATCTCTTTCCATGGACTGTTTCTGTGTTTCACATGATGAACACTTAATGCTATGTATGTGTAATTATATGCAGATGAAAGAGAAAATACCTCAGTAAGCTCTACACTTGTTTAGGACACCAGTAAACATAGTCTCTAGTGATAAAATAACCAGTAAAGTCAATTACATAATTCCCAGTGATCTTATGGATATGGAAAGAGCCAATAGCAGGGCAGTGGGTCACAGTGACATGATGAGTGAAGCCATCACGTATCTTGTTAATGCTACAAGCATGTCCAAATTCTTTCGACACTAGTTTTGATTTTCCTTGTCCATTTTTAACATGTCTTTGTCTGTTCCTACCATTAATTACTACTGCAACAGTACATAACATCTGGTACATGGCAAGAGTGTGTTGGAAATAAATTTCATCTTACTGAATCAGTTAATATGTTGTTGTTTGTTTGGAGTTTTTTAATTACTCACAAGAAAAGGTTTATTTTCTCTTCTTGGACTGAGTCTTATAAACAAAATCAACACAAAAGGAAGAAAAATTTAAAAATATTTAAAGAAATATCTTTAATTTGCACAGGCATAAAATGTGGTTGCAATTAATGTTTTTGCTATTAATTTTAAATTTTAAAATATATCCTAATATTTTTAGATTTTCTTTCCAATTTTTTAATGAAAAAAACACCTTCTTGAAGAATTCTCTCACTTCCTTTAGGGAAAAACAGATCTATTTTGAAAAATGAACAATAAATAAAATATAAAGAGATGAATGCACAATAATAATCTAAAGATAAAACTTTACAGAAATAATTGTTTCCCCTGGCCTAGTTCTTTACATAAATAAATAAATAATTATAGGAAAAGAAGGAAGCAGTAAAGTGACTACATTAAGAAGTTGATTGATGTGTTGCTCCTGTGCGATGTTCGGCAAGCTTTTCTCTGGAGAGACTTTATTGGTTTGCTGGTACTAAATTTTCCAAACATATATATATCTTCTGATGCATGGCAAGTCTGTCACTGTTGAGAAACTACGTCAGCCAAGTTAGAAAAGTTAAGAGCCTGTAAAACTTAAGTCATCCAGAACTGCCACTAATGGAAAAAAATATAGAGAGATATTAAAGAAATTCAAAGTTATATGAAGGTTGAGGTTTTAGATGGATGAGGGTAAAAGGTGGGTAGCACAGGCATAAAATTTGCTGCTTGCTTAAAATACATAGAAAAGAATAATTTAAAATAGAACAGTATGGCAGATCACCTTCTAAAAATTTTCCTTTTTAAAGGAAAAAAGAAGTGTTAAACCTGAACCCTATAAAAACTTCCAAATACTGTCATTTGGGCTCTTTGTATATAAAGTTCAGCAGAACAAGGAAGCTTAAACTGGCAGTTGAAAACAATATTAAATTAATTGAATTCCTATCTAAATTGGGTTTGTTCAGTCTGCAGAACAGAAGGCTTTTGAGTGACCTAATTGCAGCCTTCCAGTACCTGGAGGGAGCCTACAACAAAGATGGAGTGAGACTTTACAAAAGCATGTAGTGACAGGAGAAGGGGTAAGAGTTTCAAACTCTAAAAGAGAAGGTTTAGATATTAGGAAGAAATTCTTTATTGTGAAGGTGGTGGGGCCCTGGAACAAGTTGCCCAGAGATGCTGGGGATGCCCCATCTCTAGAAGTGTTCAAGGATGGGGCTTTGAGCAACCTTGTCTAGTGGAAGGTGTCCCTGCCCATTACAAGGAGGTTGGAACTAGATGATCCTTAAGGTCCCTTTCAACCCAGACTGTTCTACAATTCTATGAAAATCAGAATAATGAAAAAAATAGGTTTTGTTTTTTCTAGAGCCTTAAACCTACACAATTTAATTCTACAACTATGATTTTTTTTTTATTTTAGAAAACCTTGATTGTCTTCCTTAGCACAGTTTAACAGCAGCAGTTTTCCACAAGATTTTTTACTCGGCGCATTCTGTTCTTACAATTTCATCAATTTATTTCATTTTTTACATTAAAATTTTTGTCATTGGTCACTGAAGAAAAATTCAGGTGTTTTCTCATTTTAAAGGGGATTTTCCTCTGTTTTATACCATTATAAGTGGAGCAGAAACAGTTCTTTGTCTTTAATAATTCAAATTTAGAGGAGGTTACTGGACTAAGTTTATTTCTGTGTATTCCATTTCTTTATTTTCAGAGAGGAGTAATGCTGGGAAATATCAGATTTCTCTCCTGGAAAATCATATTTTTATATGCCATGCTTGAGCATGGTCTCTGAATAAGATTTTCCGTTGTGTAAATGACCATCAATAAAATTGGATATCTGCTGGAATATGTCATATAACAGACTGTTCTATCATCTAATAATGAAGGAAACAAAATATTACTGAACCTGGGCAACTAACAATGCAATCTAGATTTAAATCTTTCAGAATTCACTCATGCTTTACCTATAAATATTCATAGGCAACATAGGCCTGTCTAAGAAGGTTGATAAATTCAAGGAGTTTTGTACATTGAATACTTTTTCACCATATCTTTGTACTCCTTATAAATTTCCACATCAAGTATGTCCAGGACAACTTATTTCTGAATCAGAGTACAGTGCTAGTATTTGGCACTTGCTATCCAATAATCCATTCACCCTTGAGATCACTGCCCTTCCTAAAGCAGGTGAAATACATAGGTTGGGAAAAAAGGCACAGCCATGGGACAGCACATTTGTAAAAACAGACTGTAATCAGCCAGACAAATGTATAATATACTTCAAAAATATACTTAAGCATGTGTTCTGCTGTTATGGGAATATTATATGATACTAATTTACCACTAATCAGGCACTATTATCCACCAAGAGCAGCCTCTGCCAGTGAATTGTTACACTGGTAAAAAGCTGACAGATTACTTTCCACTACAGCATGCAGAAATAAGAGATCTTTACAAATGACATGCCACAGCCATGAAAGCCAATGACACAGGGAGCACTTACAGCTGATAAGAAGCATTTACTTTCTGCCACTTCAAAAGTGAATTCTCCCTGGGATGCCTTTAATCCTACCTGGCACCTTAAACCCTCTCCTCTGCTCTGCAGCAAGAGGAGATGAAAGCAAAAGGGCACAGGCAACAGAGAGACAAGCAGATTTAACAATACAGGCAATACATGCAACTGATCATTTGTTGACGTGAATATAGCAAGAAACAATGGAATAATGAAGAAGTAACAACAACAAAAATAATTATTATAATTCTAATAGTTTTTAAACAAATCTATTTGGGGGACTGTTGCTTTAATCAGTCACAGCGACCACCCACATAGCTGGGAAAGTGTTCTTGTATTAGGAAGAAAATTAAATCATTAAAAAATTAAATGTAAAGCTGTTCTCTTTTGCAGTGAAAAGACAGTGTGTCCATTAGATAATAAGCAGATCATCAAAGCAAGCAAGGAATTGGACCTCTCAGACAGAGGAAATATTTTGCTTTAGACAATGGTCCAAAGTTGTTTTCTTTCCAGACTTCTCCCTTCCGCTAGCACCACTTGACTGTGAGATATCACAACATGGCCATAATACAAACACTTCCAGTTTTGGCTAAGACACAGAACCACAAAATATAAACCACATCAAACTAAATAGTAAACAAATAAGTGAACTGATTTTTAAAATTATTATTTCATATTTTCAAAAGGCAAGGTTAATTCTTAATAAAGATCACTTAATAAATAAATTCTTAATAAATATCACTTCCTTCCTAATCTGAAGGTGTGCACACAGGCTTGGTTAGGAGACATCTTTGCCTTGATATGTCTCTGAAAATGTCATAGCTTTGTGCTTTTCAAGGATAAGGAGTAAAAATATTTTCCATTATACTAGATCTCAAAGTTTTCTAGAAGTTTATCAGCCTTAGCAATGTTGTATTGCAGATGTTATTTGTGTATCTAAAACAAGATTTCCAGCACTTCTTCATTGTTGTGGATGCACACAACCCAAGGACACAGCTTATGACACGAAGCAGAATGTAAGCAAGATCATTAGATCGCACTGGTCCTTTTAAACACTGTGCAAAATTAAAGAATGTGGATTCTTTCCCCTGTGGATCAGTTTCAGGAAGGAAACCTTATAACAGCTTTAGAAAAAGATCTAAGGACCTAGAGGAATGATGGCTTAATACTTCTAGTAGGTGTTTCCTTATCAAGAAGCAGGCCAAGTCACACATGGGCTTTGCATGTACTCTTGAGGTCTTTTTAAGAGACTTGTATAACTTGAGTCTTCAGGCTTTCTACAGAATAGCTGTTTATAACTTCTGTGTCTCATTTTTTCTTACTCATCTCAAGAGAATTGAGAAGGAAAACAATTATTTACATCGAATTTTTATTATTATAAAATTTAAACTATATAAACAAGTAATCCTGGTTTGGTACACAACTGCAGAAGAATTATCATAGTTATAATCTTTTATGCTTACCATGACTTAGACTGGGATTTCTTTTTAGTTTCAGTGAATCCTGGGGTAATACCAATGCTAAAGTATTTTCAGGACTTTTAACTGGATAACCATAGGATATAGCTATGATAAAAATAAACAAACCTAAAAACATGTCACTTTTGGTAAGCTACCTGTGAAATCCTAATATAATATTTAATATATTCATCATTCCAAAGTATTAGAAGAGAACTCTGACGTATTCACCTTTATTGGAAAAAACAAAGCTGTGACACACAGATGTTCAAATTTGGCCAATCTTCCTGTGCTGAACCATTCTTTCCATAAAAAATACCTTGGAGTCAATGCTCCCAAAATGGCCCACTACTGTATGGAAGAAGATTGACAGAATCTTGATCAAAGTAAGTAAGTGGCTGAAAGTGACAACTTGTACCCATAAACTAAAGATGGAAAGAAATAAATTATTACTAAATAATTCTATTAGCTAAAAAATTGCTTTCAAATATGAATTATGTCCCATAATGGGGAGGAACTTTCCTGCTAAATTTTTATTTATGATACACAGAAAGACATATTCATAGTCTTTGTAAGCTTTTCAAATGTAAACAATCAAAAAGACAAAACGTAAAAACTTTTAAAAATTTTTTTTGACATAACACATATAATCATGTAATTTTATTTACTCAGAGGAAATTCTATTTGCTTTGTGTTTCAATATCCAATAGCTATGTGGGCTTTAAATTATGGGGTAATTATATGCTGCAGTTAAGACAAAGCTGCTAGTACTCCAAATCTAATCCTGTTTGATGTATTTCATCCATTTCTGCAACATTAGAGAACTTGCTTAAAATAGTTGCACTTCATCACTTCAAAATTTCAGGACAATGACAACTTAGAGAAACTAGCATCACTCAGTAGTAAGATCCCCTGTGTTTAAGGATATGGTGACCATTTTCAGTAGTTTCTGTTCATCATCCTCATTATTTTGACAAGTTTTAATACTATTCATCAAAGAACACATACTAAGTGTATACTTTGTAGCTATCAGGGGAATTTTCAAACTCATAAAATTGTATCATTATTCTTTAGCTGAAGTGAGTGATTAGTGTTCTATGCCACGAATCTTCCTTTTAATAGACTATTGTAGGCTTTGAATGAAATTTGAAAACTTTTCATGTTGCCTAAAATACAGCATTCTTAAAGACCAGTCTCCAATACCTTTAATTACCATGGCAAGGGAGTTGGACTAGATGATCTCAGGGGTCCCTTCCAGCCCTGAGTATTCTGTGATTTTGTGATTAATTGGCTTTAGTTAAACATCCTGCACTACTGCCTGGCCGGACTTAATTATATACAAAATTTTGCCTGCTGGTACAACCACTAAGCTCAGCTTTTCTGAAATAATGGCAACAAAGTAGTTACTGTAATGTTGCTTAGTTGAGAAAGAGCACTATGAGCACTAAGAAAGGACACTGAACAGAATGATGCTGGAGTTTAGGATGTGCGGGTCTCCTATCATCAAGTAAAAACCGTTACCTTTTTTAACTAAAAAAAAGGACTCTGAGAGGCTTTTTGGGGTAGCTGGGCTACTAAGAATTTTGGCACTCCATCAATGGCCTGATGAAGGATATCTCCCACAATACTGCCACCTGCTACATCAGGAGAGACTTGACTGGTTGCTCTTGGATGGACTACAGATGCCCACAAAACCACACTGTCCCTTCCCAACTTCACTAGGCAATAAGAGAAAATATAATGAAAGGCTCATGGGGCAATATAAGAATGGAGTGCAGCCCCTCAGGAACAAATTTCTCCAGCATGGGTCCACCATGGGGTCACAAGTCTGACCAGCAAAACTGCTCCAGTATGGATCTCTCTCCCCATGGGCACACAGGTCCTGCCAGAAACCAGCTCCAATCACAAGGTCACAGTCTCCTTCAGAATACAACCATCCACTCTAGTGTGAGGTCCTCCACAGTCTGCAGGTATGCATCTGCTCTACCATGGAACTCCATGGGCTGAAGGGGAACAGCCTGTCCCACCATGGTCTTCACCAGGGGCTGCAGGGGAATCACTGCTCTGGAGCCAGCAACACCTCTTCCCGCTCCCTTCTTAATGGACCTTGGTATCTTCAGGGTTGTTCATCTGACATCTTCTCATTCTTCTCTCCCAGTTGCTGTGGCACAGCAGTTTTTCCTCTTCTTGAATGTGTTATTCCAGAGGGAATTTCAGTGTCACTGAGGTGTTCAGCCTTCTCCAGCAGTAGGTCTGTCTTGAAACCACTTATATTGTGCACAGCATCTGGTGTCTTTTCACAGAAGTCACCCCTGTAGCCCCTCCACTACTAAAACCCTTCCACGCAAACCTCCTACACTGGTGCTGCATCTTCTGAGCCAGACTAGGTTCTTTAGGGTCTGCCTAGCCATAAAGATTCAGCATCTTCCTTCCCTGAGCAGAGGAGTTTCCAAAAGCAGAAATGGATGATTGCAAAACCTCCTGATGGTGTGAAGACCTGAGTAAGCAACAGGCCTGAACATCACAAAGAGAATCTCTGTCACTTGCTGTCAGTAGTCACTAGCAGACAGCCTATAGCTGGATGGCAGTGTTTCCAGCCAGTTATGCCAAGTCAGAGTTCACCAGGGACTTGGCATAGCCATCTCTAGCCAAGGTTTTCTTGAACTTTTCCCTATGGCAAGATGACTAAGAGCCAAAGAACAGTTTAAAAACCCATGTGACAAATCTTCCTTGCTCCCATTTTCTTCCCCAGACTCTTTCCTTCCCCTCATTTCTTTCCCACTTCTGGGCTCTCTTCTCACTCATGCATAAAATTAAATCCATTCCAGACCTGTATTCCTTTCTATCTCAGTGGAGAACACATGAGGAATACAGGGGGAAAACAGTCCTTTGAATGGGAGGATCTAGACAGTTCTTTTTCTTAATTTGCTTCTTGGTGTGGACTCTTTATGCCATGCCTTGCATATTCGAAGCACATTTGATCACAGATATATGTACCACCTACCAGCATATGTTTTTCTGCTGGGTTTGTTAATCTCAGCTGTATGAGGTGATTTATGTAGAATCCAGTGGCATTTTAATAGGAAAACAGGTAGTACCAAAAAATTCTTCTTAACAGCTACCATGAGCAGGAACCTTTCTCATCTTTGAAAGTCTGTTTATGTCAAGAGATAAGTGTAGTGATGAAACGTTATGAAATATCATATTCTTAATGACTTTTTAAGGCTAGGAAAAGCATTAAAAACTATGTTATGTCCTACTGAATGGAAACATGCTAGTCTTTAAACAGATGTTTTCAACAAGATACCAATTTATAGCAGTAGTCACTGTAAAAGTATTTACTTATTATTTTTCTTTAGATGTTGCTAGTACCGAATTCTATTCCTCACAATGCCAGGAAAACTAGAGATATGCACAAAATTATTCACTTAACTTAGAGGTGATTAATTTTCAAATGTGTAGTTTTCTTAAAAATTTGAACCATGGACTGACACGTGCACAGATTGGCGGGGCTCATTTCCTTTGTGGAACAGCTATTTGTAAGCTAACACTACCTTCACGTAGGAAAGAATGGAGAGGATAACAAGTGGAAACTAAAAGCAACTGACAAAGGAGTCTGAAAAAAACTGTAGTTTTCCTGACAGTGCAAACCTGTCCTGAACAAAGTAGTACACCATCCTGGTTAGGAAATTGGGGATAAAAGTAATAGTGACACCTGACAGTGTGATGAACTCTCACAGTCCCTTTGGAGCAACCATTGTATGTTCTCTATTCCTTTTTAATCATTCCAGTCACCTACAGGCAATTCCCTCTACTATTGTAATAGTAAAAAGTGGAGATATTTTTAGCTGGGAAAGGTTCATTTGAGATTTTGAATGCTTTCATCATATTATTTAGGATAGAAACACTGTTTCTCACTAAATAAAAAGATTTCAAGTACAGTAGATTCAACAAGGTGGCAAAGAGCTTTGATTATGATATTTCAACTGCATGAGATCTGACTGTAAAGGCTAAAAGAAAATTCTGTTACTCTGTGGGAGAACAATCTTCAGCACAAAGGCTTTTTACTACCTAGGACTTTACTAAGTTTTAATGCTGATTTCCCTCACTTTTCTTTTCAACATGAGAACATCTCTATTAATGCCTTTTAGACTGGGACATCATGCAGGGAATTAAAAGGACATTACAGCCTGGAAATTGAGGTCTATTATCACAATCTACTTAATTATAAAGTTATGCTTGCATTTATAGCACCTAATAAAAGTATGAAAGGGAGATGGCAAAGGTGCTACATTCTGAGAAGTGTTCTCCAGACTGACAATAAATATGGTTTTCCTTCTACCTAGGCACACACTTTAATGCTGCAGAAAAATACACAAACACTTTCTCTCAATTGACTATTGACTCTTGAACTTGAATCCTGAGTAACAACTCAGTCCATTCCCTAACTGTGTGGGAAGAGGTAGGGGGACAGCAGGTTCTCACAGATTTCAAGCACATATCCAGACAGACATACAGGGGAGCACTCCTGCCCCTGTGGATATCTGGCACTGACACCAAGTAATATAAGGAATATTTGTCTCCATCAAAAATGCTTCTTTCAAAGATCTCCTTTCAGGCATTATTTGGTAACTTCAATAGCATCAGGAGATACAAGGCTCACTTCTATTCATGTATTGAGAAACCCCTTTTGCACAGGATTCTTACTAGAATGTAATTTGTTGCACTTATTTATTTAACTACACTTTATTTTACTTTTAGTTCATTTTTGCCTTGATGACTGTACCTTGAACAATCTATATTGATATTTGTTCAGTGGCTTGTGGAGAGACCCGAACCGTCACCCCTACCCATTAAAACACTAAATCAACTGTGGGTTAGTTTACCCATCTTCCTGCTCCTTTAATAGGAATTCAGCATACACTGCTGTTAAGGAAATGTCCTTGTTCCCTCATCATCTACTTTATAGGGATGTTTATCTGGATTTTAAATCATGGAACTTTGATAAACTATATTAAATCAATGTACAAAGATCATCATAAACACCTCAGGTATGCCCCTTTAACTCAATCTTTATGTTACCTAAAACTAAAGGCAGAGGGATAAGTGATGGAAAGGCAAGGAAAACCCAGACTGAACATCACTTCATGGTTTTTTAGGCTGTCATAGAATTCCTTTTGAATTTTGTAGGATGAGAGAAACAGAAGAAAACAGAAATGGAGTAGGGATTTCTAAACACATGAATTATATTCATAATAATGTACTGTCTTCATCTCTCACAGCATGGAACCTACCACAGGCAGTTTAACCACTCCTCTGAGCTGATGGATTACAAAGAATCACTTTTCAGAAAGATTTCAGTGGAAGTTCCAGTCATGTACTGTAATTCATCCTGAACAAATATTTCGAGTGCTGAAGTTAACAAGATTGTAATGGCAGATGAAAAGTCAGTCTAGAGCACTGATATTTTTCATTATATCCGCAAAACTGAAATTCTTGGCTCATCATTTGGGCTGATAATCTTCATCAGGAAGGTATTGCAACCCAAACTGGTTTTATTAACTTGTAGATTGTCATATATACTTAAACTACAGGTCAACAGGCTTAACTTTAGGAGGAGTCAGGTTACACAGGTTTCAAATATTCTTTAGACATTTGAAATTCAAACTGGTGATAATCTGATCTCTAATTTTACAAGTACTCCTTCTTCCTGAAAATGTAGAACATTATCGTAGGAGCTTTTAGCAGAACCATTTGGAATAACTGTTTCTCTTTTAAAAGATATATGCTACACTCTGTACAATAAGATGGCAGTAATATGCCTTAAAACAAGCGTGATCCTGTATATTACATTCACACAGAAGATCCTATTGCAGTTATGTGTGCATGTGGAATTTAGTCAACCTTATGGTAACAAAGGTCAACATTGTAAAAAGAGCTATTAGAGCAAAATGCATAACCTGCAGTATTAATATTCTTTCTGGACTGACTCCAATTATGTTGGGAAGGAAATGTCTTTGACATAATTTTGACACTACTCCTATAGTGGGTTTTTTTTTACTAATAAATAGATTTTTGTGTATCACAGTGCCTATGTACTTGTACTTTCAAGGTAGGTCATCACATCTTAGCAGTTCACCTGGCTATGTTATGGAAGTTCTGGATCCTACATCAAATCAACATACAGAAGCTTCACCTTTCTGTTTAAATAATCTGAGTAAGTCAAATGAAAAAGTAGTAAATAATTTGTAGAAGCAAATTCAATACAGAAGCAGTGGTACACATTGCTTCCAGTTCAAGGGGAAGAACCTAAGCGCTCAAATTTTATCCTGACTTGGCCAGATTCTTTAAAGTCCCAGAAACATGGAAGTAAGCAGACCATTAACACTTTATGTTACAGTGGGGATACTGCAACACGCCTATATCAAACCAGGAGTCCCATGGAAAAGAAACATATATATAGACGGATTCTTGCTAGATGTTTCAGAGATGTTTATTTCCCCAGCCGCATGGCCGGGCTCTGCCGAGGAACTGTTACAGTCAGGACCCGAGCTCCTTTTACCCGCGCAGGGAAACACAAACCAACCAATGGGGAACAAGGCTGACCAGGGGCAGGGAAACCCCGTGCCTCCCTCAGGGCTCCCAGGGCTACATGGCAGGGGGAGGAGACCCCAACATTTCACCCGTTTTATTTTAATAAAAGGAGAATGAAGACAACTGGATAAACATAACAAGAACAGTTTCAAAACAAAACAAGCCACCCTCCTGAGTCTTTAAATGTCCAAACAGATTCTGTGGAACATCTTAGGGCTGACAGAAGGGAGACAGAGCTCTCTGAGCATGCTTTGTGGGGAAACTGAGGCAGGAGAGGGTTCAATTTCTTCCCTCCCCCTTTTCATCCCCCACTCGGCATTGGAAAAGGATTTTTGGGGAAACAATTGGCAAAGGCATGGTTTTGTGAGGAAAACCATGGATGAAAAAACAGATTGGGAATACACTGGGGGTAATAGGACATAGGATAAAAGGGAAAAGTGGGATTAGGAAAGGGAGACTGTAGGGGGGGTTTACAATGGAGATATTGTCTTACAGGACTACGATTTTTAGCATGTATACTGCCTTTCACAGGAACACCATCAGGTCCAGTGACCTGCGATGCTTGTAACCCTTTTCTACCTTGTATGATTTTGAATTCCACCACCTCTCCATCTCCCAAGCTTGGGATGCATTTTTCAGGGTTATTCTTTTTAATAGCAGTTCTATGCACGAATATGTCTTGCTGGTTATCACATCTTGTTATAAAACCATAATTTTGTTTAACATTATACCATTTCACTATCCCTAAGATCTTAGCTACTTTGGTCTTTTCCTTTTTCCGAGTGGCTGCTGTTTTCTGTCTCGCTGAGTCTTTGCTCTCTCTTTCGGTTGCGCCCGTGTTGGAATTGTCGGGGCTGCTGGTGCCTGTGTGCTCTTCCCAGGGTCGCGTTCGGGGCCGTGCCGGCTGGGCCGGGCCGCGCCGCTCCGTTCTCCGTGCGTCGCCTCCTCTGCTCTCAGCTGCACTGCCGCTTCGAGGCGCTGCATCTCGGCCAGGCCCCCAAGCGATGACCCCCCCGTGCCCTGCTCCAGCACGCGTTCCGGCTGGGTGCGGCTCCACTCCAGCACCGCCAGCCGCCGCCCGCGCGCCGCCCCTCTCGTTCGGGCGCTCACGGGGCTCGCTCCACCACGCGCTGCGCGGGGCCGGGCGGGCACTGCCGGGTCCCGCCGCTCCTGCCGCGCCTCGCTCCGCCACCGACACTGCGGCTCGCGTGGCTTCGCCCGCGCGCGGGAATTGTCTCGCTGTTGCTCGCAGAGCGGTCAGTGCACATGGCCGAGGCCGCACGGTCCCTGAGCCAGGCTTCCCTTCACCAGGACACAGCTGACATTGCTCAACAGTCTCGGTTATTAAATAATATTCACAAAAATATTCTTCCAGCGGCATATATTTTGACTCAAATATTAACTGGGTCCAAACGGTCTTCCAAAAGCCCTTGGTAAGAATTAAATCCCAAGAAACATAGAAAAAGTTCTTAAACAACCATGCCAGGAAGTGTTTCAGTTCTTTTTGAGGTTGAATCAAACTAAAATTTACAAACCGTTGTTCAAGAATCATTTTAAGTTTAAGATAAATGCCCATATGCGGCTCTGAAAGCCAAGAGTCTTCCCACGGTTCCTCCATAGTTTAGATATGGAAGAGCAAAACAAAACCAAGAAGAGGCATCCAAAGTTTCCAGGGTTTTCTCACACAAATCAGTTGCTTAGGGATCGGGGATCGTTCTGCTCACAATTCTCCACCATTTTGTTACAGCGGGGATACTGTAACGCCTATATCAAACCAGGAGTCCCATGGAAAAGAAACTTATATATAGACGGATTCTTGCTAGATGTTTCAGAGATGTTTATTTCCCCAGCTGCATGGCCGGGCTCTGCCGAGGAACTGCTACAGTCAGGACCCGAGGTCCTTTTACCCGCGCAGGGGAACACAAACCAACCAATGGGGAACGAGGCTGACCAGGGGCAGGGAAACCCTGTGCCTCCCCTCAGGGCTCCCAGGGCTACATGGCGGGGGGAGGAGACCCCGACAACTTTACATTTACACTTTACTGTTAAAGACTGTGCATTGGACAGTACTCCACCCAGACACAACATAATCATTAATCTCCTAAAAGATTAGTAATTCTTCCACATTCCTACACATCTGCAAAAAACTTTCAAATATGAACTATGCTCAAAGAAAGGGATCCAAGGCAGGAGTATAATGTTCTTATCCTACTCTAAGTATTGATTTAAAGGCATAATTCTGAAATAATTTGAGCCAGTACTCAGTAATATGTTTGTAATAAGTGTGTTACAGTTTCCCTATGTAGTTACTTTGATTTTGGCCAACTTAACGTACTGAAAAAAATCCATGCTATTTTCTGCTCTTTGTTCAACATTAGTTATAAGAAACTGCAGTCAGAACTTTAATACTTAAAGTATGCTCTGAAATATTTAGCAATAATGTTAGTACTTTGACCTTTACAATATCCTACATCTTCATTGGCCACCTGCTTCATCCCCTTCCCCATAGGTTAGAGACGTAGTAAAATAATGGGATACATGGAACAGATAGGCACAATGGCCAATCAAACCAAGGAATATTAAAAAGGTCAAAATACTCAAGTCTACTACCATGATTTATAAAACATATGAAGAATTGCAATTTTAGTACCTAATTCTATTGAGAATAATCATATTGAGAATTGAAAATGGCACAATGAATAGATTTTGGTGACAGTAATTCCATTTTGAGTGAAAGATAGCAGTCTGTATTCGTCACTAAAACTAGGTTCATTACCTTTATGATTTCACTCTTCAAAGGTACCCTTGGGTCTGGAACCTATTCTTCCTTTTCCTCACAAGTCAATTTAAATATTATAGCTATCTATACAACACTGTCACTCTGGGAAATACTTTGGAATCTATTTCTTGCTGTGGGAGTAAGGCTACATCTAAGCTCACTTTTTTTATATATATTTTTTTGCATATGTGTTTTTTTTTCTCTCTCTCTGTCCATTTGGATATATGTATACACACCCTCACACAGCTCTTCTGAGCATTATGAAAGCATACAAAACAAAGCTCAGTGATTAACTGCTGAAATAACGTCTTCTGGAATTTGGGTACAGATCACAGCTCTGCAGAATGTAAACCAGATGTCTGTTTTTTTCCCAATGAGACGTAGCTGTTTTACTGCAACACACCAAGATACTGCAGGTTGGTTGAGCCATTCTTGCTGACTGTACATACAATTCATTGATTCTTGCTTCCCCTAGGTTTGTTATTTCTAGGTTTGTTACTTCTAGGTTTTTGCTCTGAAAGTTTCTTTGAGTTTGTTCTCCCTATACAGTACATGAAGGGTTAACAGAGTCAATAAAAAACATGCATTACCATGCACCTCCATATTTCAAACAATTAAATTATATGTTGTACTTGCAGCAAGCTGGAAGAGAACCAATTGATTGAAGACTGGTTTGATAGTTCTCTTGTTCTGCCTCGGGGCCGCCATGAGTAACATCCTTGATACCACAAGAGGCCAGCAGCTGCCTGGGGCAGTGCCAGCGTAGATGGCCATCCCCTCAGCCTCATGGATGCCTCATGGATGGCACACTGATGGCACATGTCTGGGACACACCTGGCATGTGGCACTCGCATGGCTGTCACACGCTAATCATGTGCTCATCACACAGCGATCACAAGGGTTTCACATGTCAATCACATGCTAACCACAGAATCATAGATTCACAGAACCACAGAACCACTGATGTTGGAAACAATGTCCAAGATCATTGAGTCCAACCTTTGACTGATTTTCACCTTGTTAATTAAACCATGGCACTAAGTGCCATGCCCACTCGTTTCTTGAATACCTCCAAGGATGGTGATTCTACCAACTGCCTGGGCAGCCTATTCCAATACTTGGTAATCCTTTCCATGAAGAAATTCTTCCTGATGTCCTGGGACAATCAAGTGCCTATCACGTGCCTGACACATGACAATCATGCGACCGTCCTGCACACGACAATCGCACATTCAGCTTGTGCTCAGCATACACCCCGCTCACAACAATCAGGTGCCTGGTGTATGCATGGCACATCTGTTGCAGCTACATCCTCATGCTCCACATGTCTGTTACAAAGCAGTAACATCTGCATCCTGGCTCTTCATAAGCAACCCTTACAATGGCTCAGAAAAAGTGGTAGCTCATTAAATTATGTTGATTTAATTGCTTGAGATCATGTGAACATAGTGCTACTGCTGTCTTTGAGACTATCTAGGAAGTTAAATGTGAGAATTTGCACTTCAGTGCAGCTGTGATAATGCTGATCAATTTTGTAAAATATGAACTTCATGTGCTTGCCTAGATTCTTGCAAAAAGACCTTTGCAGGCAGATCTTAACGTGTCTGACTGTTCAGATTTCCTTGTAAGAAAATGGTTAAAAAGCCACCAAACCCAAATCTCAAAAATGACAGCTTCAATCTAACAATTTTCATTTTTGCTAATCTGAAAAGGTAAAGAAAGCAAATTAAACTAACAGTATAGTAAAAATAAAGGACATATTCTGATTACATGGCTTATTTTCTACTTCAAATGAAATTGCAGCATAATTTTCAAGATGCTATATGGTACTACCACTGAATTACAGAACCTCACTGTAAAATTAATCCAGTTTACTAAAGAACACTGTGTCTAGGTCCTATATTATATCTTGAGAGCATTAGCAGAAGCATTTTATCATGTTTATGAAGCATGTAAAGTTAATAAATATTGTATTTTTAGTTACAGACTAACTATTCATTGTCTTAAACATATTCCTGCAAGTGTGTTGTAGTGGATTGCCTACTGCATTCTCAAATTATTGTCGCAGTCTCTTGGAAAAGTTCTCTAAATAAATGCCTTTATGTCACCCACTGAAAAAGTTTGCTGCAGAAGGTGCAACATTAGTCTTGTTCTGCAGCCCTGTTAGATTTCATTAACTAAGATAAAGTCCTTTTGGGTTTTGATACAGATGCAGAATTTGCAAGCTGCAGATTTATAAGCTTCAAGGACATATATTTTGGAAAGAAAATTATAAGGCAATCTTTTTTGTCTAGTCAACATACTGAACATCCAAATATTACTTCATCACTCTACCTTTGGATCCAGTGAGAAGATGTGCATTCATTTGGGCCTCACATTCCTTCATAACTAGTTCTTCAGTTGCCATTGAAGTTATGGTATTATCTTGCTGTCTTGCTGCTAGCTGACCTAAGACTGCTTTTGACTTCAGGTATGTTGTATTTTTGAATCTCTTTAATTAGGTGGATTCTGCTGAAAGGCACAAAACAGTGACGAGCTCTGTAATTTCAGCATACCGGGGCTGTTGCATACAGAAATACTTCAGCTCAGCACTGATACATAAGGTTCCAGATTGGTTTCAGGAAAAATTGTGGAACAGTTTAGGCTGGAATGAGCTTCAGAAGGTCTCTTGTCCAGCCACCTGCTCCAGACAAAGTTGAGCATCGGCACATTTTCAAAAGAAATTCTAGGTTTGGGAAGTCAAAATCAAGACAACTGCCTAGAGTCAGTAATATTGTTCTAATGGCAAGAACATTTAAGCGGTCTCTCAGAAAGGCCAGTCAAAAGCCAGGGAATGTAAAACCCAGCCAACACTTTTTAAATGTGCTGGCCTATTGGCTTCCCAATATTAGACCTACGTAGACACTAAGGTTCAGCCCTGTTTAGATTAACCAGAAAATATCACAGACTGAAGTGACATGGCTACAGATGGCTGGATCAGATTTTGGACTTCAGGAGGCAGCTTTAATTACACAACTTTGCTACCGAAAGAATAGTTTTTATTATGTTCCACAATAATACCTTGCATTTACACTGGCTTTAAAAAAGTCCTTGCACTGTTACTCTGTGTTTACATTATGCATCAGAGCTCATGACAACCCACAGACTGAACACTTCTGTGCAAATTTAACTACTCCAAGCACACTGAATTCAATTTGAAGTGGTTGCATTCTTCTGTGTTATTTTTTTTTCTTTCTGACAAAACCTGCTACAATCACTCTTTGCTCTTTTAGTTGGTTTTGTGTCTTTCACCAGTTTAAAACAATCTTTCCCAAATCCATTGACAGATTGTTACATTTTTATGATTTATTTTTGTTAAAAAAAAAAACTCTTATCCTTTCAGTGTCATTTTTTATCACTATAAATGACTTTATGTTTTTGTAACCATCTCCATTAGTGCATGACAAACTGTGAAATTTGCCATTTTTGCCATGACCAATCCATAAAATCTGTCATCTTCCTGCATGATGGTGTTCATGATTTACACGGAGTCTTATTTATAAGGTCATTTATTTAAATGGCTCATGAAAATTACTGTTAAGAAAGTGTGTACATCTGTAAATGGGAAGTCACATGGGCACAATTTGTTACTCTTTCCGTTTTGTAAAAGGAATGGTTTTTCAACACTTGTGTGTTCTGTATTATTCTTATTGTCATGTGTAGTGGTTTGGTCTAAAATACTCATTTACTGTTTATCTTCTGTGAGATAAGAATTAGGAGAAATGCAAAGCAGGCACCAACTTGAATGAATATAAAGAAGTTTATTAACAGACCTAAAAGAAGAAAAGAAAAGAAAAAAAAATTATACCACCTTTAGAACTCTCCTCCTCCCCCCACCTTCCTCCCGTCTCCCACTGACAATGTAAAGACAACCCTTAAGATGTTCAGTCTGTTACCACTTCCATAATAACCTTGTTCAGTCCATTTAGAAAGAGAAGTCTCTTTTTGCTCATGCTATGAAAACAGTATCACACCGAGACAGCCACCCCCTTCCAAATATTGTTCAGTCCATTCAGGAAGAGGAGTCTCTCTGCTTACGATGTGAGTCCCTTCCCCCAACTTGCAGCTTTTCCCGCAACTGCTTTCGAGGGTCCACTCTTGAAAGTTTTCTGGGGTACAATTTTAAGGTTGAGCTGTTCAGAAACAAAAAAAACAGAGGCCCTTCTCCTTCCCTGGGAGCAAAGGGTCATCTTCATCTTTAAGACTATCTCTGGAAGCATCTCTAGGAATTGAGGTTTTTCTCCTTTCCTCTTCGGAGCAAAAGTCCTCATCTGGTTCATCTGGTTCATCTCTCTCTGTCCAAACTTCTCATGAAATTACAGCTGCGTCAGCATCTGCCTATTGCTTACGAGTTGAACACTCCACCCCCCATATCTTCATGAAGTTACAACAGGATACTCTGATATATCATAGCTTCACAACAGACTTTCAGCTTTAAGCATCTCCTCTCTCTCTTCCCTCAGGTTTTCAGCTCTTCACAGCAATAAAAGGGTTAATCTCACCTCAGCCTTGCAGCTGGAATGTGGCTTATCGCTGTTGGTCACCTGGCCTCTGCCGGACAGCGGGGCCGCTTTGCTGAATCTCGGCCGCAGTGGAGGGGGGGGGGTTCCGAGCCGCTCCGGCTGCCCACGGCAAGGCAGTGGGGGGGGGTTCCACAGCTGGAACAGGCCCATGGCTCCAGGATGGCCATGGCCCGGCCCGGCCTGGCCCAAGCAGGGCCTGGCCGGGCCCACTGGCCTCTGCACGGGGCCTGCAGCCACCTGTCCCAGCGCCGGAAACGAGAGAGAGCTGGGGGGGGAGTTTGTCTATTCTTAAGTGTGGATCACAGAGGCGGTCACAACTTTAAGTGGCTTAAAGAATTGTCCATATTCCAACTGGCCAGCTGATAGGTTCTATCAGGTCCCAGAGGAAGCTGTAAGCACCCCTTAGCAAGGATATCCCTTCCGGGACTATGCTTGCTAACCTGTGACATCATGTTTTTAAGTCCCAGGTGTTAAAAAAAAAGTCCATTGCTTCCCTTCTGTTGAGTATATTGTCTCTAAGTGAATACCAGGCAAGGAAAGGGAGATGCAGAATGTCTTATTGTGAGTGGTCTGCAGATGCCTCATCATGATACACACAACCTTTGTATGAAGCACCATCATCAAAGTCATCAAAAATACAAAGTCCACATAAGTGAAATTAATTTGGGAAAACTGATTTAAATTGTCCCTACACATTTGAGATCTCTATGGTTGAGGGCTGCAAGCACATAGTGTAGGTCCAAATTCCCAATAAGAAATACACAGACACCACAAGATTCATAAATTCAGTCTTATTCGGGAAAGTGAAATATAGGAATATGAATACTCAACCAAAAATATTTTGTCATAGGATTCACTAAAAGTAGTTGCTGGTAGAGCAGGATTTCTACCATGAGAAAAGAATCCTATCTTCAGTCAGTCTTTCTTAACTTAACAACTCTAATTTTCATCAAAGATGTGCTATATTCCACAGAATTTGGAAGATTATAATTTAAAGAAACTCACAGTAATGATGGTTTACTAAAGACAGATATTTCTGAGAGTATTAGGAATAAAAAAAAAAGAATACAAGAGTGTGTGTGAGTTTTATTTTTCCATATGAATAAAGGGAGGAGAATTATACCTGTTGTGACACTTGGTGGTGAGAGGAGTTGAGGTCTTTGTTATCGGGTTTGGACCTACTTGCTTTACTTCTTCCTTTTGCTACATTTTGCAAAGCCCACATTTATTGAGTCTTGCATGATTATTTTGAAGTCTTTTTATGCACATGTTTCTTAACCAAAAAGAGACTCTTGACTCTCTGCTTGGGGCAGTGCCCACACAGAATTAACACATAAACAGAATTAGCTGATTGCCGTTAATCCTGGGCTGTGTCAAAGAAGTAGTAGATACTGGCTTCTGCTGGGAAAAAAAAGGAGGTTTGAGAGAGCCTTACCCTGAGCAGGATCATCAGGAGGTATCAGTTCTTCCTAACTCTTTCTGGGTACTGGGAGTTGTCCACAGAAGGAGACTGCATCACCATGCCCAGAAGGAGAATCACATGACCACGCATATTCATCCCATATCCATAGCAGGCATTTTGAATCAAGAGTTGGCACAGAATAGTGCGTTCAAAAGCATTTGAGATTTACTGCTGGTTAGTGCTAGCAGCTGCTGCCCAGCTCAGTCTTGGGAACAGCTGGACAAACTTTACTGTTTAACTCTTGCAGCTTCAGCTCCTCCCTGTTGCTGCATCCAGGATGGCTGTGAGTGAGGGATTGTCTGGGTGAAATCTGAGAGCTTTCCCTTACAAAGGAGCTCTTTCCAGTGCAGTTTCAAAAGGGCTAATGTACACTCACAAAAATTCAGGTTTCTGGTTGTAAATTTAGTGCTGCATGAATAGGTTTGTACAAGCCTGAAATCAAGTTTATTTAATACCTAGATTTACTTTCTTCTGAAGTCATATCCATTATTTTTTAAGGACTGCGAACATACATACATACATGCATAAATGTGCATGCACACATATAGATAGTTTTATGCCCTAATAGTTTCAGAAGTCTCTTTTGACAGGGAGCATGAAAGAGAGATAATATCCCATCAATCAGGAAACAGATATCATCTATTAGAGAAACTGAGCAAATTATACAATAATGAAGGCTCGGATTCAAACCAAGATTAAAGACAATATCGCATTCCAACCTTAATCAGAGTGATACATATCTGTAGTTTCAGAAATATTAAGAAATACCACAGCCTAATGGAAAGTAGAGAGCAACTGCCTGAAGGGAGTGGATATTCTGTCACTGGGAGATGGTAGGTTATTCTCTACCAACAGGAAATCTTTAGGCAGAAACTAAATTGCCCCTTGTCATGGAGACTCATTTATATAAAGTGACACTGCTACTCCCACCCACAGATACTGACTTCCAGTAATCATTCATGTGTCAGACGTACACCCATGCAGAGTTACACCAAGTCATGTGAGCTAATATTCACTTCCACACTCCCAGGCTGTGACCACTTACTCATGTCAAGATATGTGCTGTCCTGTTCATTAATACTAATGCCAATTCAAGCATATCGGTGTAGTCATCTTCAATCTTACTCAGTGATGTTGGCACTTTACTCAATCACTATCAGTCAGACCCACCCAGTTGCACTACAGCTGTGACAGATGCACAGTCTCAGAGCCTCAGGGTGCATTTGACAAATAGAAATTCTGTTGCCCAGATTTGGAGACTATCTGGCTCCCATATCTTAGTGTGAGAAAAGCAGCAATAACTTCAGACATTTGATTTGAATAACTGTTCAAGAAGAGGAACACTTACTGAAGGCCAAGTCAACATTTTCTGAACAGAACCATAAAGACAGCTACATTTTATGATAAAAAGTATAGACATAAGTGTAAATAGGTAACTAGCAGAGAGGCTTCCAAATCAGTGATCACATCTGCAAACAGGTGCTGGTTTATGTATTATATCTAAATATTTTACATATTCTTCAATCTTTTTGGTGGATACATGTGAGTGGTAGGCATTGTACTTTAGAAAATGTTCTCAAGGGTTCTCTGTGAGTCTTTGCCAAGTTCTTTGGGTGACTCTGTATAGTATTAAGAGTGAACTTCAATTTCTTCTCTGAATTTTGCTTCTTGGCAAAGCAGGTAAGACGATCATTTGAAAAAGAAGTAAGAACCATGATTTAAAATTTTATTTTGATCTTCATTGGGAAGAAAAACAAGAAAACAAACTCTTTAATTGTACATTTGTTGTATGATGTAATTTTAAATAATTATTTACCTAAACTCTGACAATAATATAATAATAAATTATAACAAAACTCTTTCATATCCTACACATTTGGTCTATTTCACCTTTTAACAGTGGAAGTTCTTAGTCCATAGTGTTTTATTAGGAGGTAATTGCAACCTCTGCATTCTGCTAACACAATGAATAGAAAATTTTATTTCTCCAGTACTTGCCCTCAGAACTCTTTGGCTTTGCCTGGGAATAGGAGAAAGTGGAGCAACTGTGGCAGCACATAAAGGACAAATGTGAATCAGCATTTACATCAGAAATGTATTTAATCAGCATTCAGAAATGTATTTAAAGCCATAAAAAATATTTACTGTCATTACTATGTTTATGAAGTGGATGAGAAAAAGACATCTTTGTGCATGTATGTGTGAAAAGAGACAAGGAAGACCTCTTTTTATTTACCTTTGTGGCCCCATTGCACACATTGTGAATTACATAGATTTAAGCCCACTCTTCTTTTCTTAAGGAAGGAAGATTATAATTTAAGTAAGAGCCCAAAAAGGAAGCAAACTAATCACTGCATTTTGCCAGAGAAGAGGTGCCATTAAACTTCATTGTTACAGATGAAGAGCTCAAAAAAGGGACCATGATATAATTGAAGGAAGCATTTATACTATGAAACCTTGACCTGTTATATTTCACAACAGTGAACCTTCTTACATGTTTTGTTGTCATGATAACCATCCCTCCATATTCTTAGAGCATAAGCCCAATTCCATAATCACAGACTGAATCTTAGGTTCATTTTTGTGGCTCTCTTAGGAAACTGGCTGGAGACTGTTTATTTCTGCTTCCAGGTCTCTGATTGATTGCAAAAACAAAAAGGAATGACCTTGGATAAGAGAGATTCCAGTGGAAAAAAGAACAGCCCACCTCACCCTCAGAAGTTCAGCAGAAATTTCTGGATGAAAGGATGGCCAAGGGCTTGAATTATGGAGATTTACAGAGTAGTGAGAAAATTGGCTGTATTTATGTAGGCTTGCGATCTTCCAGGTCTTCCCTTTTGAATTTTCCTTCATTTATTGTCAACCCATATAGTCTGGAATCATCAACCTAGTAGCTGGCTGCCATAACTTGTGTGATTTGATAATCAGACCCTGCTTTCTCCATTTTTCCACTGTTCAGCAGACTTCAGTCTTATGACTTAATTCAAAATAAATCTAAGTCTACAGCACTGGTCATTTTTCCTTTGAATGTTAATAGTATTAATATATAATAGCTATTCCCTGAGAAAACTGGTGATATATTATTATTTTCCTTTCTGATGAAAGGAAATGCAAAAAAAGTTTAAGGAAGTTGCATTTCAGCTGGATTGCTCATAAACACTAAACTTTCTGAGGTTATTCTTTGTTAGAAACAGCCTGAATTAATCGTTTTCTGCAATGTATGCCAACCAGACAAACTAAGACAATTAAAGCCAATGTGACTTTTTCTTTAATCCTTATTTGATTGCTTGATGCAGTCAACTGATGCAGCTGTTGGCACAGTAGATTAAGTTACTCTTAACCACTGCAACCCCTGTTGTTCACAGAGCCAAATCCTAGAGGCATTTTTTTTTCCCTCTGCCATTTATTAGCAGCAAAAGTAATTAGAATATTTTGTAGATAAAACATGAGAATACTCAGTGGCTGAATATTCAGACCTTTCTGAAACTGCTGCAGTGACAGAGAATCCAGGTGGCATTTGCAGGTGCACAGCTGCAGTAAATGATGAAACTGGCATTTTTGGCAGTTCTACTCAGTACTGATGGCAGTAGATATTGGGGTTTTTTTAATCCAGTCTGTAATCTCCCTTCCTCTTTTGTACACACAGAAACACCCACACATTCAGTTTGTCTTCACATCTTTTCATCATATAAAGGCTACTAACATGAAATATTATTCTATTTTCCCTAATTCTGGTTTAACAAAGCACCAGTTTACACATGCACACATACACAGACTTTAGTTTAGTTTAGTTTCAAATTTTATATTATAGGTGACTGTAAATGCCAATTTTTTTTAGTATGAAGGTTCTAAAATATTGTAAGACAGAAGCATTCAAACCAATGAAGCATTGTTGATAATTCTGAGTTTCAGATTGGAATCTAGGAAACAATGATTTCTGTCTGATATTGTCTCACTTTGCTGCAATAGATATCATTATGGCACATAATAACAACATATAGATTGCCTTAAAAATGTAATAACAAATATTATAGATGCAATAAAAATAACCCCCTCAAAACACATGCATGCATGGAAAGATGAGAAATAAGGATTTTAATAGATGTTTAAATAGAATCCTCACTCACTTTTTTCTGAACCTGAAAATACAACAGAGCTTTACTAAAGTATTTCAAAACTGGAAACTCTAAAAAATCAGATCAATTCCAAAATACTGCTGCTTAAAAGTAAATACAAGATATTTAAATGGATACTAAAAAAATATTACTATATCCATTTTAAAAAATATGGCTGGTTAGCAGTGTCTTGATTGAGATGCTTTGACATAGGAAATGTTTCTCTCTTGTAAACATTTCTCAGAAAAACAGACATTTTGGCAGATTTTCAACATGGTAAAATATGTTTGAAATACTTCATATCCAAATCTAATTTTGCATTGTGGATGAGATAATTGCTATAAAGCACTGCTTGTCTTTTAAATACAGTGCTGGGCCACTGATAGACAATTCTCCTCCTGCCTCTGCTGACACCTGCCTGCCTAATACAGTCTTCCACTGGGCACTGAACAATTCTGTCACAAAGAAGATCGTCTTGAGCTGAACTTGCTTTCTTTGGCTTACAGGTATTTCTATTTCATGCCTTATCTCCACCAGTGCTTTTAAAAGGACCTTTCCCATGTGACAGAATGAATATGAGAAGTGACAGCATGAATTTCCTGAGTAGATCAGCACATGTGACATCAGAGGTATGTGGTTACTCCCTTTTCTAGATGGGACTGTCTCTACGGCAAACAAGGACAACAAAGACTGAATTTTCTGCTGTAAGCCCACTAACCTGAAGAACTGGATCTGAGCACAAAAAATTAACAGAAAGGAACTCTGCACTATGCATAAAGGAGTTTTCATTATATTTTCACACAAGACTAGGAAAGTAAAGTGAAGGAGCAAATAGGGATCCTATGGATGATCTTACTAGGACAAAAGAGAAAGTGACAGAATCTACTGCTCATGTGGTCTTTTTATCTCATAGAGCTCTCTCTTGCATTCTGGAGAAAGACCAACCAAATCATTGTCTCTATACAAAAACTGTCCCATATCAAAATCACTGTATTTGCAAAATCTAGGGTTTTTTCAGATCTCTTTTCAGTGAAACCATGTTTTTTAATTGTCTGGATACTTTAACAACCTGCAATTAACTTCATGTGTCATGTGAAATTATGTAATGTGATAAGGACCTGCTAGGATATGAAATATTTGGGAGGATGAAAAGTAAAGAACTCAGAATATTATGAAGGAAGAAGCTGAGTTTTCTCGCAGGTATCATTCAAGCAGAGCTTCCAAGGCTGCTGGGATTGGGCAGGGCATTAGCCACGTGTATGCCGCCATCCAACAGTGAATTTCCTGCCATTCCTTGCAGCAGAGTGACAAAGCAAATGCATAACTCTGTGTATGCACATGTATGAAACTTGAGAAAAAAGGTATGGAAAAGAGAAATGGTGAATCTGATTAAATACTCTTTTGATACACGCCAGTGGCAAAATCTGCTGCTTCTAAGGAGTGGACATATAGTGAAACGACAGAAGACAAATTTTTCATAATGTTTTCTGTAATGCATATATCATAAGAAAAGACAAAAGAAATTACTAAGTTAAAACAATTTTCAAATTTTTGTCTTCAAGGTTTTATTTACAGCTCTGTATTAATTCGTAATAAGAGCTATTTTCTTCTTAGGTTTCTTGTTGCATTTCAAGTCTGA
Organism: Aphelocoma coerulescens; assembly: GCF_041296385.1. NCBI lineage: Eukaryota > Metazoa > Chordata > Aves > Passeriformes > Corvidae > Aphelocoma > Aphelocoma coerulescens. The sequence goes on along the minus strand of NC_091015.1, from coordinate 35,019,570 downwards.
GACAAGTAATATGATGATACTGTATTTTTCTGTGCTCTCATTTTGCAGTGAACCATATTAGCTGAAATACCCAGGAGAAAGAGAAAACTTCAAAGTGTGGCCCCAAATAATGTAGAGAATAGGTATGGTCTGAATTCCAACTGAGCCTGAGCTTTAAGTTCAAACAACCTTTTAAGACACTTCCCAAGAAATAACTTTTTTAATGAATTGAGGTCATCTTGGGGGTAACAGTGATGTAAAAGTAGGTTCCAAATCTGACTAGCTCTCTTCTCCTGCACATGTCTTTTGTATCCAGCAGAGCAGCTTGGGCACTGGGGATGACTCAGAAGCACCCTCACCACCCTACCACCTCCCACAGTGAATAACTTGCAAAGCTAACATCAAAACCAAAACTTTTAAGACCTCCTAATTAGGAGTTTATTGTTCCGTTTAATCAGCAAGGAAAAGAACACTGATATTAAGAAATGCTCTCCATATGTGGAGAGGAAGTTACCAGTCAGAAATAAGCAGCCAACCTTCATAAAAATATTTATTTTCAAAATGTCATGAGACTAGATAATAACAGTGAGTTGTCATAGAGTACTTCTGGATCATTAGACTTATAGATAGAGACTAAGGCATATGTGGGTGTTAGTATGACCACACACTCTTTTCCTATCCTTACATGGGCACCAGCAATCTGTAAATCCTATTTAACTTAATCTGTAGCCTTATTACCTATTAGCTTTCATGGAAATTTTCACTTAAACTCTTTATCCCTCTTCACCAGGACAGTTTAACCCTTAGTAACTATGTAATTCTTTAATACTTGTGACATGTGACTCATCAGACCATCTAGGGCTTTTAAGGGTACAGGCCCCTTTCAGCCATGAGCTCTTACCACAATGATGGTTCCAGCCTGTACCAGCTAGAAATCATTCAAATAATGTCCTTCCTTCTCTACACCCCCAGTAAACCTTTCTGAGTTGAGTGATGCAAGGTGAAGTCACTGCTGTATCCAAACCAACCTTGGGAGTGATTCCTCTCTGTAATGCCTAACAGGGCACCGCAGCTTAATGAACATAAGGGAAATGTTTGTGCACAGTTTATGTCCTTTCATAGAACCAATGCAAGGTTAGGTGGTCCTAGGCACCGGCAATGAAAGATGGTATGAATATGCAAAAGGGTACAGATTATTCGTCTGGCATGTGAATACCAATTTTCCCTCTTCAAAATCCTGCGTATCTAAGCCTTCAGTCATTTCTACAATAGGCACCAGTCCAAAATAAGGTGAATAACTTTTATAGTTTTAAATTGGATGCTTAAACTTTTCAGAAGGATCATTTTCAGAACCTGTTCAAGACTGTGTATTGCCAAATATAACTCAGTTTGAAGAAGCTGAATTTCTATTGTTTTAGATTTCAGATGCTCTTCAGCTTCATCATACTTCACACTCCATACTTCAAGGATTTTCTTTATTGCAACTCTTTATTAGCTGTTCTAATTCTTGTTAATAATGTGCATTTTTTAACAAATTCTTTTGATATTTTCCTTGTGAAACAACTGTCATTTACCACATGCAAGATCATTATCTCAGACTCTATATTACTCAACAGCAAGAAAATACATTAAATACAATATCAGAAGTTCTACAATATATTCAGTTGATGAAAATAACTTTTGTGAGATATTTTTAAACCATATTACTTTCAATAACCTACTGGATATTTAATCCAAAAGGTGTTTCTATTTTTTTGTGGAACTTTTCTTTGGTTGCTTGGTTGGTTGTGTTTTATTTGGGTTTTTGTGTGTTTGGGATTTTTTCTACTTATTTACATACTGACAGATCACTAATTTAATTTTTCATGACCATTAATTGTTTCCATTTCCATGCTGAAGCCTTTTCTGGTGAAAATTCTGTATGGAATTTCACAGTATGCAACAGGGTTCTGAAGTACAAGAGTAGTTTTAAGTTGTCCAGTCTAAAGCATACCGGGAATGCACAACTCATTATACTTAAGGAACTGAAATCATTAGGTGGTAACAGCTTGTTGTCATACTAACTACCACTGTGGTCTGAATTAAAGGAGGCACCCTGCTGAGATCTTTACCAGGACTCATTCATTAACTCCCTCTCCTTGTTCTCATCTGTTTTGCAGCTGTAGCCAGGTGAGAATTAACGGGGCAGTTTACATCAGGCAGATGGTAGGTTCCCCAGGACAACTCTATTTAAAGAATAAGGAGGAGGAATCAGTAACTGGGTAATACACACTGGACAAACATGGAATGTAAAGATTTAGGGTATTTTTCTGAATGTTTTTGACTTTCAGTTGCTCCTGAAATAAAATAAAATACTGATTTCTTGTAGTATAGAACCTTCCTGGCCAGTTTAATTTCCTTACATGTGTTCCCATTGACAATAACTCTGGAAGTAACATATCTTTACTCTAAGAACACAGAATTCTTTTGAGTAAAAGGGAAGATCCTGCTCTCTGCTCCTGAAATGCAGAATTAGTTTATGTCTGTTACTGAGTTCATTGAAGGTAGCTTCTATACTAAAAGTGAAATTAAGAAAGCATTGCAAATGTTTTCTGAAGGAGTAGTATCAGAGGTAACCAGAGATGTTTACTGCAGGTACTTTGAAAAGTACCCTTGCCCTCATACCCTTGCTTCCTGCAAAATGATTGGGTCTGCTTTAGAGACAATCCTGAATAAAGTAGTACTGAAACAGATTCCAAAGCACAATTGCTGCCTGACTGCTTGTTGTTTGTCCAAAGAGAAGAGACTTTCAGAAGCACATATCTTGTATTTGCCTTTCCATCTCAGCGTGCAGTCACAGGTGGAGAAGTAATGGATCCTCAGATCTCCACAACCTCTGCACCCCCAAGCCACACCAGCTCCTGGTCCAGTTCTCTAGGCAACCCATGGGGAAGTTCCTACAGGTAGGATCTCTGCCAGGACATAATGTGGACCCAAATAAAGGTCAAGGACAGAACTTGTGGCAAAATAATCAGTAATAGTTGTCTGCTATTTCACTATTAACATGGAAGCGCAGATCTAAACTATTCCCTACCTGTGACCAGTTCCTAAGGGTAGTACTACCTTATACAGACCATACAACCTTCCTGAACAGTTTTCCTCTTCTTCTTCTTCTTCCTGTCCTTTTTTACACTCACTGTGCTTTTTAAGAGCTCCACATAATTTGATATGTCTTTCTTTTTCATAATTTCTAGTGTTTTCACTCAAATATTTTTATATACCAGAACATGTGTGATGTACAACCTTCCATAACACTAGAGCATTGGATTTTTCTTGGTAATGGATTTCATCTTGTACCTGACAGTCTATGCTTGAAAATTATAAGCATAAAATTAAAATACCAAACATATTTCTAAACCAGTTATTTGAATTAGCACACTGCACAGTATCACAGAAGGCTTTATAAACATTTTCTCTCCCCTCTCCAGCTTTCCAGTCACTGGACTAAGATGATGTTCATCACTCTTAACCTGCATGCCCCATACTTTCTGATTCTCTAGGCTCTTTACCATACACTTAAAAAAATTCAGAAGGACAGGAGGGAAATTATTTTGTAAATTGCTCTAGTTGTGTTAAGGAAAAAAATCAACAACACTGTGGGGGTTTTCCCTGATATGGTCAGAAAAGTTTTGCAAAGACATTGGTAATGGACCATGAAACAAGAACAATATTTTTATTTCCATTTATCTGACAAGATTTTGACATTATTCCTTTTGGTATTCTCTCAAGATAAATACTTCTTGAAACAAAGTGGCTGCCACATTTCTCATGTTGACATTGGCCAGATCCTACCTTCTCAAAGTTTTCTGGTACCTTATTTCTCCAGTAATAATGTTCAACATATAAGTATTAGAAATATAATTGTAAGTTCTCCGAAAGGGCTTCTTATTGGGGAAGTTACTTCTAAAAGTCTTGTTTGGCTTTTGAAAAGTGCTTGCACTAAATACCAGTTTCAAAGAATTGAGCGTTTACTGTGACAAAGTTTAGGGGATTTAGGTACACACATACCTCATTTTAATATTGTATTATAGATTTTTATTGGACTTTGTTTGCACATTTTGGTCTCCAGAGTAAAAGAAAAAAAGAAAAAGAAAAAGTTATATGAGTTATTTATTAGTTAATCTGTCCACACACATTTAATCAGGAAGCCTCTTTTTCTACTACAGTTTTTTCCCTGAAATACATTTCCCTAGTATTCCCAGGTACTCTAAGGTTACATTATAACTTAACCTTTCTTCTAACATTACCCTTTCACATTCTGTTTAGGAGATCTTTAGTTAACAACATGGTCCCTTAGATGAAAAATCTGTCTCTAAGTTAGTGAGAAAAGGAAACATGCTAATTTGGTGTGTTTGCATCTTGGTTTTCTACAGCAGCTGAAGTTTAAAGGAGTGGTGTGGGTTTTGTCTCTTTTTTTCTTCTGTGATTTCTACAAAGAATGGTTTAAGTAAAATGCTTTTCTTGTCTTGCACATTGTTCATTCACATATGTTTCAGTGGATTAAAGCTGGTATCAGCAAGTTTGTATGGATATCCCATAGTCTTCGGTTACTGAATTGGTATTCTTTACTGAAATACTTGTCTTCTTCACCCAGAACATTTGATTCAATAAAAAATTTCTTTCAGTACAAAACAATTCCATAAACAATAAAAAAGTACTGAATAGGTGCAACACTACAATGATATTTTGATGGTACCCTGAGGTATTAAAGAACTCATGAAAGAATAAAAGGTTTTCTTCCTTTTGAATGGGAAAACTTTCCAATTGTACCTAAATCACCCCTGCTACCAGTGATAGTAATTCCTGGTGAGATGCAGTACAACCCCAAAAACACATGAATGCAAACATCATACTTAGGGAAAACAAATTTTGATCCAGATCTTCAACATAAAACTCTGTATCTAATCATCATTAACAGTACATATGTTTAGAGGTATATGTTTTGGTAGTTTGGTAGCATAAGACATAACCTATACTGTATTTTCATTTCGTTTTTTTAGAAAATGCATAGCTCTCTTTTCCAAATAAAGACTGTTTGATTGAAAAACTAGTCTTGACTTCTCTCCTGTTTGAAAATGGCACATCCTCTTTGGCTGGCATGACATCTTTCTAATGTCATAAAACTTCAATGTTTTGAAAGTAAAGGTCATCCTAGAAATTTAATATCTGACTAGAAAAGATCTCTTCATCAGTTTTTTTCTCCTTTGATCATTTAATTGTCTGTATTCTCATAAATATGCCTAAAGAAGAACAGGATAGATCAGTCAAGCTCAATTTAAGTCTTTGGCCAAGATCTGAGCAATTATAAAGATCTCTGCTATTAGTAACACCTGATACTGTCATTTGCCAGGTTCTAATGTCTGTATTTTTTCATTTCAGATAATAAAAAAGCCCCTGTGCAGTTCTGTGCATCTGCTTGAATAAGATGACTTAGTTATTTCTACCTGCATGTACATTTATTATAACGCTATTATACACATTGGAAGGATCACAGAATAAAGCCTGATCTAGTACAATGTAGTTGAGAGAATTAGGCATATGTACCCTTATATTAACAGAAATCTGCTTAAAAACCTCTCTGGATTCTTCCTGGTATTCTATAGATAAGGTAAATAAAAGCAGGATCTGTTACTCATTCCTTTCTTCCGCCATCAAGTAAATGGGTAGTCATTCCTTATTGTGTTAGCTATAAAGTGGAAAACATATTTTATATTAAAAACCATATGCATCCTGCTTTCATAACTACTTTCAAGGAAAGAAAGAAACGAGGAGTCTCACCAACATTTTTAATGACCTTTTAATATACAGTATGAGAGCATAATCTTTAGTTACAGCGATAAGCAGAATTTCCATCCTACTAGACTTCAGAGGAAGAGTTTTACCTTCTTTTTTGTTTTATTACTGATATGGAAGAGTCATGACATCAAAGATGCTTGGGTTCCACTTGAGGTATTTCATTTCTGCAGCCAATGCTATAAAAACCCTCTTTTGAGAAAAATTTAGCAAGATCAACCTGTAATATTAATAGTCATCTTAAACATTTCCCAAGCTGTAGCATCACATTAACATTTTATCAGCCTCCACTCCTTCCCCTTTTTTCTGGTTTCCTTATTGTTTCTGAATATTACTTTCAAATCTCATAAACACATGTAAACACCTAAATATCCCCATGTGAGAATAGTCCATAAGTTAGTTCACCTGGTTCAAATATCAAGCAGGTCATAGGTGTTCATATGCATTCATTTTTGCTGAATCAAAGTCATGAGTCGACACAATATAGAGTAGGCACCTGTTAGGGACATGGTTTAGCACTGAACAAAGTGGTATTATTTTAGCAGTTGGACTTGATGATCTTAGAGATTTTTTTCCAACCTAAATGATCCTATGATTCCAGGATTCGCACATTGCCATCTATTGCAATTATTTCTGTAAGATATGAAAGAACAAAGTTTCTTATCATCCTGCCTGTATTTCCTTTTGAAAAATGTAGACTGTTGTCTATCAACCTCGAAGTGAAAGAAATCTTATATATTATTTTTGTTACTATATTGAATCTACTTCTTCCCACCTAAGTAGAGTTATTGTGCCTGAAAGTTTTGTAAGTTTTTCCAGGTACAACATTTGTTCAAATGGAAGCATTCACTTCTTTCTACAAAAGTTATCTTAGTTTTTATTCCACTCATCAAAAGTATGTGCAGCTAGAAGATAATTATTAACACTTCTTAATATTGAGCTGTCCAGGGAAAAAAAAATTCCTATCGTAATTGTGTATATTTATTGAATTGTTTATTTATTTGACAATTCTACACATGGAAAGTGGGCAATTTTTATCCCTTTCAACCTAGTTCTTCATGTGTCACTTTGAAGTTGAATGGGAATTCAAGGACAGCTGTGCGAACCTCTGAAGAGAAAATTTGTTCAGAATTCCCTTGGTAGCATAATAACCATGCTAAGTTCTGAATTCCATTAGGCACCAATGTGCGTCTATGTCAGGATCTGTCTGTTTGTGGACAAAAGAGACCACTTTTTGCAGTTGTGTATTTCCCACATAAATTTGAGTACCTTAGTATTTTTTTCTCACTACTACAGGACCCCAGTTAAAACATTAGCATCAGCCAGCCATTGTAATATATAAATCACTTGCAAATACAGGTTGCAGGGGTGGCAGGTTGCAATGGGAAAGGGGGAGTAGGTAACATTAATCACAGTCATCTTTCTCTTGATTTGGATTTTGAGAAAATCATTGTCTGTTCCTCAGAATCCATCCTGCCTTTATGAGGTGAGGTTAAAGTAGTTAGTCAATTAGGGACATCCAACGACAAGAGAAAATTACTACAAGATTCTTTACCACTCTGCATTTTTAAGGTATGTCTTTTATACCAAACAAGAAATTACTTCCTGAGAAAATGCAGAGAACATATCAAGACGTATAACACAAAAGAGTAATCTTTGCTCTTCCTAAGACTATGTACACAACTTTTAACAAGGTTAGTTTCTATTTTCTTGGTCTGCATTTGAATTCATGTGATTTCTATTTTTTTTTTCTGTGGTTGTATAGTTTGGTTGTATTGTTTGGTTTTGAACAAAACCAAATAATACTAATTGATTAATATGTTTTGTGTTAGTTTTATCTCAAATACTCGCAGAAAAAAAGCGGAACAGCAATACGATCACAAAACTGAATAAATTCCTTTAATATATGCCCTCAGAACAAACTGTCCTGCCGTTGATTAATACAAAAATTAAGTTAGAAGCATCAATAATACATGCTCTGCATGGGACCAGCCTGTAATGTGTCTTAAGCAACAGCCAATCTGAGCAAGTAGCATTGATTTCATTCTGTTGCAGATACAAAAGTTTAGAACAAGACTCATAAACATTAAGTCTCATCAGTAAATAAATAAGTAAAAGTAAACACAAGAGAACTCATCTCTCTCTTTGAGGCTTCAGGAACCACAGACTAAATCAAATTTGTTTTGCTCAGGTGTGTAGTCTCTCACTTAGGTGCTGGGTCAGTCTAGGACAAGTAGCCTTGCAATTCAAAGGAATTGCATCTAAAATGGATATAATAGGATAGTAAGGATAGTAAATGACTCAGGATAGCAAATGACTTTTGCTAATGAAATTTCAATGGCTGACATTATGGCATCTCTGTTAGTCTGTACATTTATTTGATGAAGTGTGCAAATCATTACACAGAAGAGAATTGTTTGAAAATAAACATCAGATTGATTTAAGCACTATCAGGGGTAAGAAAAAAAATAAAAAAAGACACAGAGAATACTTTTGAAATATTTTTGGTTTGGTTTACTATATCTAAAGCAGAATATTAAGATTCAATTGTGTATACCAGTTTTATTCCTCTTCTAGCACAATGAGTTTACAGGATACAACACAAAGCACTTGACCAACATTTACAATAATTTAGCTGAGAATTTCAGACAGATCCAGAGCTTCCCACAGGCAGATTCTGCAGTACGTAGTCCAACTTCTGCACACTATTTTAAACTAAAATGATTAATATCCAGGGTGGAGAACCTGCTCATTCCAGAAACTCCTCCCAGACGGTCCTAGCCATAGAACTGACTGCACTGTACATGGATAATGCATCTGTAATTGGTAAAAAACTGCTCCAACAGATAAAAAATTGATCATATCAGGCAATCCTTCACACATAACTAAGATAGTTAGGAGGTATTTTGTACATACTTTAGGATGATCAATAGCAACAGATGGTGCATGTGCTGAAGTGATCAAATAGGACCATGGGCCAGCTGGGTGTAAGAATTCAGCAAAAAGTGTTCCATGGAGCCTCAGCGAATCCAGCTGGAGTCACTGTCACACTGACAACACTGATTGTAACCATCAGGACAGCAGTTAACCGTCCTGTTCAAAAGATTCACGTCTCCAAGTGAGCTTTATCCTATGCAAGAGACACCAATAACTTCATGGTTTAGCAAATGCTCTCTGCCAACTGTAATTCAATCATTTTAATTACAATAATGAGAAAAAGTGGAGAATTAACACTCTAAGTATTCAGCAAGTAGCAGCATGTTTTATATTCCTTGTACATAAGACAGAGGTTTTTCATTTCATATGCATTCACAGCTGCTTCAGTGAGTAATTTTGAACAGTCATGTGACTGCATGCAGATATTAGACTTAACAAAGACTTAGAGGGGGTTTTTTTGTGTGAAGATTTTATTTCAGGATCAGTATTTATGGTTTCCTGTTTAAACTTGGAGGCAACCAAGAAAGCAGAATTGAAGCAAAGAGACTAAAATTTTATGCTTTGCTGGTTTAGTCTCCTGAAGTAAAAATTGCTCTTGAGTCATATAATATTCCAAGCCTTCAGTACTGTCTTTTACATTATTGGTAAGTGGGAAGAAATTAATTTAACTAGAGGTATATGCCTCTAACACAAATTTAATTTTGCAGTTGTCTCTTTCAGTGGTTTCTATCATTCTGAACTGCTGTAATCAACTGACTAAGGAGACGTGAAAATACAACCATATCATAATTGTGGAGAGGGGCCTCTCCTCTCTAATTTTGTAACAGCTCAGGGAACCTTAAGCTTGAAGTGTAATGTTCCTCTCAAAATAATTCAGTAGTTGCCCATGAAGAATACAGTGAGTTTGGCCTCAAATTTCTAGATACTTCTCCCTAAGTGATGTCCTGCACCACACCTCACTGTCCCCTACTGATGCTCTTAAAGGAGCATTCACTGCAGCAAGTACAAGATGTGTTGGTCAGGATGTCTCTACATGCCTAAGACTTTCTGAAAGGCTTTCTATCTAGTAGTCTTTGAATATCTTTGCTAGCTTTCACCTTTCTTATACAAATCAAATGTATCTCTTGATTTTTGCCACCAATGTGATTAATTATGTTGCACAAATTGTTTGGTGCCTGCTTCTGTACACACTAGGATTGTAGCACTGTAAAATGGTTTGGGATGGAAGGGACCTTAAAGATCATCTCATTCCAATCCCCTGCCATGAACAACTTTCACTGGACCAGGTTGCTAAAGTCCCCTATAACCTGGCCTTGAACACTTCCAAGGATGGGGCATCCACCACTTCTTTTAGTAACCTTTTCCAGTGCTTCACCAATCTGAGGCTAATACCTCATCCAGGCTAAACCTACTTTCTTTTGGTCTATAGCCATTATCCCTTACCCTATTACTATGTGCCCTCGTGAAAGGTCCCCCTTCAGTTTTCTTATGGGTTCCCTTTAGGTAATAAAACAAGGCTGCTATGAGGTTTCCACAGAGCATTCCCTACTCCAGACTAATACCAATTTTCTCACCCTTTTATCACAGGAGAGGAGCTCTATCCCTCTAATTATCTCAGTGGCCCTCCACTGGACTTGCTCCAACAGATCCATGAGATCCAGGCCCTTCCTGTGCTGAGGTTCCCAGAGCTGGATGCAACACTCTAGGTGGGGTCTCAGCAAGGCAGAGCAGAGGGGCAGAATCCCCTCTCTTGCCCTGCTGCCCACGCTGCTTTGAATGCAACCCAGAACTCATTTGGCTCTCTGAGCTGTGGGTGCACAGGGCTGGGTCATGTCCAGCCTCTCATCCAGAAGCACCCCCAAGTCCTTCTTTCCTCTCAAACCCATCAACCCCTCAGCTTTTTTCAATAACAGGGTTTTGTCCTGACCCAGATGCAGCCACTTGCCCTTGGCATGCTTGAACATCATGGGCCTGGTTTTCAAGCTTGTCCAGGTCGCACTGAATGGTATCCCACCCTCCAGGCCTGTCAACTGCACCACTCAGCTCTGTGTCATCTTCAAACGTGCTGAGGGTGCACTTGATCCCTTTTTCTAAGTCATTGATGATAACATGAAATAGCACTGGTCCCAGTATGGACCTCTGAGGTATATTATATCCCAGATGCCACATCACAGAACACAACACAGCTACTTTTGGCCATTTTGGATTCAAACCAGCAAAATTCAACTAGTTTTTCGCAATCTTAAAAATGGTCCTAGAAATAGTTCTTTTGTGCAAGAGGGATGAACATCTTGCTATTACTGAAGGGCAAGTACAAAGTTTACAAGAGAATTTGGATATTGACTAATAAGAGCCACTTTACTGGCATTAGTTTCAAAACAGGTACATATTTTTTACCTTGAAAGATATGCCACAGCTCCTGGCAAACTTTATTTTATACAAAAACTATCATTCCTGCAACTCCTTTCAGCAAATTAGAAGCATAAATAAATTCACTTTCTTCACTGTTCAAATTTACATGTTCATCTTTGTTGCTCCTAATATTATTTAGTGGTCCCCCATTTAATTTGCTTCCTCATTATCAACATTTATCAAGTAATGTTATTGCACGGATAAGAATATTATGGGATTTATAACAATTTTTTATTAATTCATTCACCCATTATAATGTATTGCAGATGAAAAATTTAGACAGTCCCACATGAAATCACAAAAGGCTTCATCTTCTAGTCTTCCAATACTGCTTTTCATTAGGAATGTTATCATTTTTCTCTGCGATTTCCTTGTAAATAGAGAAGCTTATTTACAGTTTAACCTGGCAAGGTTACTCAGAACCAAAAAAAGTCTTGTAATTGGGTATTAACAAGTGATTTTTGCTTACCAGCAAGGACAATACCCTCTGCTTTCATCAGCCATTGTTCCTGGACACCTCCTGGGAGAAGAATTTTCATGGGCTTTCTTAAAGTAGTAAAGGGTTACATTTTCATTCTGACTACAGAAACATAGACACTAAACAAGAAAACAACAAAATATTTAGATTTTGTAATTGTGACACTCAAATCCCTTACCCAACCTGCCACTCATCTTACATCACTAGTGACAGGATTATTCGTGTCCATTTCTATCTCAGAATAGCCAGGAGATTTTAACATTACCATACTTTCTCTACAGTGAATAGTAACGCAGATCATTATTAACCTGAGAGATCACAATACCACCATGAGCACAGCCTTGATTGCATGAATGTTTGCAGTGTGTGAATAATGTATGTTGTGAATCAAAGTGTATGTGTTGTTTTACTTCAAAGTAACATTTGCAAACATTTTCAGCATTATTTATTCATCTTTGCCTATAACAGTTGGTAAATGTTGACTTCTAATATGCAACTACTGTAAATATTGAATTTGTCTCACCTTCTTTAATAGTTTAAATTTACAAGGCAATGAATTAAGTTACATGGTTAAAATGAGGATCTGGTCTTGGTTTTAATTTCTTTTCACATTTGCTCTCTGAAGATGCTTTTGCTGAGAACGAAGATCATAGAATCATTGACTCATTAAGGTTGGAAAAGACCTCCAAGATTATCAAATCCAACCATTGACCAAACACCTCCATGCCAACTAAATCATTGCACTAAGTGCCATGTCCAGTTGCTTCTTTAACACTTTAAGGGATGGTGACTCCACCATCTCCCTGGACAAGATATTCCAAAACAATGGTGCCTACTTGTCTCGGTCTTTGCTGCTGTAAAGGAAAAAAAGGAAAAAGAAGACAAATAAAAAGGTATTTCATAGAAGTAATCAATTCAGCATTTTTCTTTTCCTGTATCCCTGGTATTTTGGAATATGAACTCTTCTTGAAAGGGACTTTATTTTTTAAGGTGAACCTAACTCTTCTATAACAAAAAGTTGCTTAAGTGTGAGAGAGTCTTCTTTCCTGGTAGCTGCATCTGACAAATAAGGTCTCCTTCCATCTTCCTCTATTCTTTTCCACACAAATAGGAGAGTATGTCTGAGTTTGTCACTGAGATAGTACTGCCTACATGAGCTGTATAAAATAATTCTTGTGCTCTCTCTTACTGCTAATTATGTTTTTTTCTTAAAATCTCCTTTGAGAATAAATGATTTAACCCCCAAGCGACCTAGTGCCTCATGAATTGTGTTCACGCCTCACTTTTTGATTATGGTAATGCCACTGATAGCATCAGCACAATAATTAATAGCAGGTTTTGTCAATTTTCTGCTTGACAAATTCCTCCCCAAGCCTTACCTACATCTTACCACATCATACAGGATTACATTTCTTTCCTTCTCCTTTTAAGCTCCTTTCACTTTTCTTGCCTGTAAGTGCATATCTTGAACTTTATTTTCAATAGTGCTTACTTCCTTCATCTTCAAGTGAAATAAAAAGAGTTTTCAGGGCTCCAAGGTTTCTGCTTTCTCATTCTCAGTGTTTAGTAATGCCTTACAAGCGAATTCTTCCCAAAACAAAATAAGGATACCCTGAAACAATTTGGTTTTCAGCTGCACCTTAAAACAGCCAGTGCACAATAGGTTAAACAAAGCTATTGACAATTTCAATTTACAGCTGGCAGTACAGAAACTATTAATAGAGAAAAACAGGAAATGTCCACAGCAAGACCCCCATTACCTAGCAAATTATTTGCTTTCAAAATATATTAAAATCATGCAGATCTTAGCAGGACTGGCTGTAGCACAACACTTACCTGCCTCCTGGAAACACAGTTAAAAAGGCGAAGTGTGTCTCATTCAACTTGTGATTTTATAATGAGATGTGAGCCTACATTAAAGAGTAACATGTTTGTTTTCTGACTGAAATTCCCCAGGTATTCTGGGATGCCAGACAGCCTTTCTATCTGTTTGTGCTACTGTTACCATGTTTCATAAATCTAATTCAAGTGCAGCTGAATCTTTTCCATTGCAGGGAATCAGGCTTTGAAGCTAGACAGACATCACATGCATGAAGTGGTTAATTATGTTGTGGCTTTCAAAGGCAATCTTAGTCTGAATTATTTGCAGCTCTGTGAGAGAAGGGTCACCTATGCACTATAAGTAGAAAGGGAAGAAGGCATTTCTGCTGTCTGTTCTGTCTCCATTTTGAGTGCAGGCTGCCTGCTGATTATTCTGCATTCACTTCTCTAAAAAGCTTATTAATATGGTCTAGAGGGAGACTGTCAGAAATGGCAGACTGAATCAAGGGATTTTCCTTCAACATCCAAACGACATGCTGCAGCAAGAGAATTAAACAGATGACTAACCAGTGCCCTTTTGTCTGCAGATGAAGATGGGATTGCCAACTTGTAAACCAGCGACTGACATTTGGGTGGATTAAATCGTCCTGTTATTGTACTGCTAGTTTCTAATCACTGGTGCTTTCTTGATCTCAAGTGCCTCGGCTGAAAGCCTTCTCAGTTCTCTGAGACTTGCTTGCTGAAACCCTCAGCAGAGTTTTTGCTGTAAACATTTATCCATAGAGAAGTACTGCTCTGACACTGACTGAGGAGAAGAGTTGGCTTATAGGTGTTTAATTAAAACATTAAGCAGAAAAAAGCATTAGTGTCAACATTCACAAGTGCTTTACCATAGCTGTGGGTTGTTATAATTGAGTTTTCCTGCAAATGCTTTTCCCACCTCCCTTCCTTCTCTAAGAGCTGGAATAGCTTGAGGTTTGCTTTGCCTCATGCTGTTAAGTTGTAGCTTTGAGACTATGCCCCATGCTGTCAGTCTCTGTTTTCTTTCAATCTGGTTGTTAGCTTTAATTTCTAAAATCAAGATTGGATGGCAACAAAGGGCTCTAATGAAAAGTGGAGAAAAAAAGTTATCTGTTAAGCAGCCTTAAGAATTCTTATGTGCAACAGTATATAATGTAGTCAAGCTGATTGTGTTCGGATTTTGTAAACTGTCAAATGCTTCTTACCTTGTAATCAATATTAAAAGAGAGAAGCCAAAGGTACCATGACACCTGTAGAAGGTCTGTCCAGTTTTCTATTGGTCACCATTATGATGTTTCTAATTTCAAAAAACTTCATAGACTGCACTACTCCACGAACACTGATATTAGAATTTGCATTTAGAAAATAGGGGTGTCACACATTTATTTGCTGTCAGTCATTTCAAAAGGATACTACTTACAAGAGTACTGCTTTATTTAAAGTAAAATAAGCCTGTATCTCCTAGCTTGAAACTAATAAAAAAGTACAAAATAATGCCCTTCAGAATACTTTATTGAATGAGATCTCTAAAAACATGCATTTCTTTCCACTCTCTGGGAAATCTTATTCCTACTACCTCAAATGGTCTATGCATATTACATCTTCAATGTAATGAGTCAAATAAGAAGCTATTGTTCCCTGAAGAAGACAGGAAATTAAAGATTTATTTACATCTAACATGTAACATCTTAAGTCACAACATTTCAAAGGAAAAAAATAAAAGCTGCCATTTCCACAGTGCCTCTGGCATTCTGGACATAGAACTAGAGAAGGTGGTAGCTATCTAAGTGACAGAAAATTTGTAAAAACACATTCTGATCTCTTACATCAGTAGTTGTTATGGAATTATGCTTTTAACCTCACTTCCTTGCCTTTGACAAACAGAAGTTAAAGGTAGAATTTCTGGTGGGATGTACTTTGATATAGTCAGCTGCTTATTCACAGGAAACTTAACTAAAAAAATAATGTTTTAATATAGTATTTCCTCCAACTTTGCATACCCTTCTTAGAAAGGAAATTCAGATTTATGCTAACAGACAGGCATTGTGTAAGGTGCGCTTGAGCATTTGGTTTCTCACACCTTGGCCTCACCTTCCCGTCCATCAACATCCCATGGACAGCTGCAGTCAAGGAATTCAGGTATCACAGTTGGTACCAGACCCTCCTTGCTGCTGTTAGCTCTTTCCTCCTTCTACTCTTGACATAGGAAGACAAAGGACTTATACTTCTTTCCAAGGTACTTACAAAATCCGCTGCACAGAGCATTGCTCTGATAAGCAACGCAGAGCTGTTTTATGGATCTGACACGAATGAGCATGACAAAATTAGAGCCCAAACTCAATTCCATGTGACCTTGAGGACTTTGCCGTTTTGCTGCAGTGGTAGGGGTAGACAAATACAGGATTATCAGCAACTGTGCTACTCCCTCCTAAGTCAGGAGGTTATCCCTCTTCTGTTGTACAATCACAATGTCTACCATTCAAAATCAATAAGGGTGAATCTTTTCTTCGTACTACTGTATTTATGATGGGAACAACCACATTTCCCCAGCATCCCAAGCCTTTAGTAGTCTGATTTGCACACCTGTGCAAAACATTGCCGATACTTTTTGAGCTTGTTAAATAAGCTTTTGAAGTATTATTAGGATATGAAGCAGTCACATGTAAAGCTTAAAAAACAAGAGCTAGCAAGCTAGCATTACCATTTCATTCTGTAAAAAAAACCAAACCAAACTAGATGCTAATAATGGAATAGCTTGAGAGAAAAGTCTCTGAAGCCTTTGAAAAGGTTTCTTTAGAAGGTGAAAAAAAAAACCCAACTCAATAAAAGAAGCTACAAAAGGTGCATTAGCAGTACTCTTTCTTTTTCTCCTCTATTACACACACACACATACACACAGAGTTTATGCATATGTTGTATTTTCAGCAAAACATACATCCTTTTGTGTATTAAGTCATGACATATCTTATTAAAATTGGAATAGCTGAATAAACATTTATTTTACTCTCCTCAGACTTTCTAAGAAGCATTGTTTGCTTGGGGTGTTTTTTTTGTCAAAGACTTAAGAGGAAAAGAACAGAACACTTTAGCTGAAGACTGAATTGTTTTTATTGACTGTATGTTCATATATATTTTTAGTAAAAGCAAAAGTATCCCACCTGCTATATATACTCAAATATTTCTGCTCAAAAAACATGAAGATAAAATCCTAAACAATCCTAATTCACACTATATTTTTTTTCTACAATTGATTTTTTATTTAAATGTTGAAATAATTAAGAGTAAAAATGTATTGGGTATTCTTACCATAATTTTTAAAGAAATTATAATAAGTTAAAAAATTTTTGGGATGGGAATTGTTTTTTGATGAAAAGCTATGGACTTACACACCAGTGACTAGTTTAATTTGGAAAGATACTTTAATTAGGAAGGAAATTGTTCTGATGTCATGTTCTCACCGCTTTCATTACAAGGTAATGCCTAAACTGTGGCAAAGCTATTAGAAATCTGTTAATGTAAAAGGATGATATCTCTTTAAAAATTGCATTAGCAAGCTGGGGAAGTCATTAGTATACAGCTGTAACTCTAAGAGTGTAAACTTGAAAGAACTGTTTATTTTCTGCCTTGCAGCTGTGTGTAAAACCCACTGAGAGAAACTTGTTACCAATTACTGGTTTAGAGGCTTCAAGTAAAGACAGCAGGTACCAAGAGAGTAAAAGAGTCTAGCTCACAAATAACTATACAACAGTGAAATTCCTTAAGAACAGCTGTTAAAGGAGAGGAAATATAACTGCTGAGATGAAAAAAAAAAAAAAAATAGTTTGTAAGTCAGGAAGTAAAGCAAAGCAAGATGTAGGAAAAAAAAATTAGGTAGCTGAGAGGAGAAAGGTTTTTCACCATAAGCTTCCAGTAACAAAGTTGAGATCAATAGTAGCAATCCAGGAAACCAATATATTTCAAACATTGCCTGAGTACTTGTAGTATGGAATTGGAAAGTCACTTCTGTACATCATGTACATTGAAGAACATATTGCAAAAGGCAAGGTTGTTTTATAAGTGTAAGAGAAGCCATTAACATGAACTGTTGCAAACAAGAAATCTCTCTCTGTATTGGAAGAAAGTCAGGTCAATCGGTGAAAAAATCTGATGGAATTAAATGGAAAAAAAAAAAAAAAGGAAACATTTGGATCATACCAAGAAAATGAGCTTATAAATGAGAAATAACTGACAATACTGAGGTGAAAAAGGTAAGTGTCCAAGGCAAGAAAATCTAAATTCACAGAACTTATATATGGGTTATCTGCTGTACTCTGAAAGAAGGGCTTGAATATTGGCGACTTCCCTCACCCATAACCCCTTTCATACTGTAGCTCCTGAGTCATTAGCACCTCAGTACATTTACCTCTCATTCTCTTCCCACTGAGCTCGTGACTCCATAGGAGGTGAGAGAAGAAGGACTCTTCCCTCACCCAAGCCCATGTCTTCCTGCAATGGTAAGGCATCCTGAAAAAAGGAGAAAGAGAGAGCACATGACCAGGTGCTGCACAGTCAGATTGAAGGGATTTACAGCACAGAGCAACTATACTCTCCAAAAACTTTACCACTCTGAGCTATGCAGCGTTTGTGTGAGTTCTTCTCATTTCTTTCCCTACAAAATAAGTCAGCCTATCTGGAATAACCACGGGAGAATTTATGCACTGAATTTCCTACTAAAGCTGCGCAGGAAGTTTCCACAAAATCCGTGGCCTTGGTTAGCTGTGGGAATAGTACTTCATGCAACAAGAGTAGCTTCCTTAACCACCTGTGTTGATTCACAGATGAACCTCAGACTTCCTTCTTAATATTTTGGTCTACTTCTTTCTTTGTTCTCCCTGTCTTGCTGGGATGGCTGCCAGTTTAATATAATCCTTGTATTCAGAGTAAGCAGAAGATAGATATTGCACTCAGAATTGGTACAAAAGGTAACATGGTGGACATTCTCATGCTTCTTTTACATCCTCATATCAGCAGGATGAAGTCCAGCTCACTGTGCTTTATGCTTTTACAGCATTTTTCAACAGAAGAGCTCAAAGTGCTGAACAAATATAAACCCTATAATAGTCCATGGGGAAAAAAATGGTTTTATGGTATTTCTGCTTTGCTGAAAATTAGAAAAGGAAAGAAGTTTAAAGATAAAGTCTAATTCAGACAGATACTAAGGAGAAAGTGTGAAGAATGAGAACCAATAAGACTTTAAGCTCCTATAAATTAGGTACTAGAATGCCCATTCTTCAGTTTGGAACATCTGAATTCCTTCAAGTAGAATCTACAAAAGGCAGTTATACATTTTATTCTCCACTACATTGTATAAGAAAATTGCTTACATCAAAAGAATTGTCCCAAAAAACTGCACAGAGCTGTAAGCTTCCTAAAGGAAACAATAATGCCTGTGCACCACTGGTATTTGCTGGGCTAGTATTTAGAAAAGTCTCAGAAGTGTGAACACCAGAGTCAAGACAAAGGAGACAATTATGGTAGGAGTGTTAGAAACACAACATGGAATGGGATTAAAAAGAATCAGGTCAGATTCTTTAAAAGAGGTAGGCACACATAGGGCATTGTATTAAAGCATAATGCTGCAATAAGAGTTTTGGACAAGGCAAAGGGCTTCAAACCAAAAAAAGTTTCTAAAATTTTGTATCTACTGAAGCCAGCAGCTAGGTATTCTCAGGCTCGAGCAAACAGAAAAATAACCCCAATTTGGCATTGGTGGGCTTGCATCAAGCTCATGAAATGAAAATGTGGCAGACTACAAACGTTTGTGTTCCTACTTGTATTGGGTTTGCATGGCCTGGTTTTTGGTAGCAGGGGAGGCCACAGAGGTGGGTTCTGCGAAAAGCTGCTAGAAGCTTCCCCAACGTCCAGGAGAGCCAATCCCTGATGGCTCTGGGGATGGACAGTCACTGACCAAGGCCGGGCTAGTTACAGATGGTGGTAACGCCTCTGTGAGAACAGATTTAAGAAGAAATCAAAACAAAGTTTGTGGCGCAGTTTTAATTACAGCCAGCGAAGAGGAGGAGGTGAGAACATGAGAGAACAACATGCAAACACCAAGGTCAGTGGAGAAGGAAGGGGAGGAGGTGCTCCAGGCACCAGAGATGAGATCACTCTGCAGCCTGTAGTGAGGACCATGGAGAAGCAGCTGTGCCCCTGCAGCCCGTGGAGGGCCGTGGGGGATGTAGAGATCCTGTGCTGTGCTCCTGCAGCCCGTGGAGGGCCGTGGGGGATGTAGAGATCCTGTGCTGTGCTCCTGCAGTCCGTGGAGGGCCGTGGGGGATGTAGAGATCCTGTGCTGTGCCCCTGCAGCCCGTGGAGGGCCATGGGGGATGTAGAGATCCTGTGCTGTGCTCCTGCAGTCCGTGGAGGAGGAGCCTACGGCAGAGCAGGTGAATACCTGAGAGGAGGCCGTGACTCCCTGGGAGAGCCATGGAGAGGGGGGCCCTGTTCCCAGGCTGGAGCAGCCTGTCCTTGAAGGACTGCACCCCATGGAAGAGCGACCACACTGCAGCAGTTTGAGGGGGACTGTTTCCCATGGGATGGACTCACATTGAAGCAGTTCACAAGGAGCTGTTCCTCATGAGATGGAGCCACACTGGAGAAGTTCACAGAGAACTGTCTCCCATGGGAGGGACCCCATGGTGCAGCAGGGGAAGGACTCCTCTTCCTGAGCAGCAGGAGAAGTCACAGGTGAGATGAACTGACCATAACTTCCATTCCCTCTCTCCTTGTGCTGCTGGGGTAGGAGGTAGAGCTGGGAAGGAGAGAAGGGTAGGGGGAAGGTGTTTTTAAGGGCTTATTTTACTTCTCATTACCGTGCTCTGATTTTGTTAGGAATAAATTCACTTCATATCTCTAAGTTGAGCCTTTTGTTCCCTTGATGGTATAAAATGAGGGATCTTTCTCCCTGTCCTTATCTCAACACCTGAACCATTTGTTAAATTTTCTCTTCTCTGTTCAGCTACGAAGGGGAGTGAGTGACCAGCTTTGGTGGATGCCTGGCATCTGGCCAGGGTCAACCCATGACACTACTATTGCAACACAGTGTTACATTTCTGTTCTTATTGTGTCTTTCTTTGCTTTTTATAAAAATAAAATTTTTCAATAAAAATCAAAAGTTATTCTTATCTATAGTCCATTGATGGTAAAATTTAGGCAATTGCTGGATGGAAAATGAAAGTTGTCATTGGGTTGAGCTATTTAAATATAGGTCACTGGCTGCAGTATATCATAAGCACACATACACTGTCTTAACAATGAGTTAGTGTTAATCTAACAGGAGGATATTACACCTGATTATGCATTGTAATGATTGTGAGAGTAATTGAATTATTTCCAATTTTAAAGCAGTTTTGTTAAGATGGCTGTTGCTTACTCTAAATGTTTTTTTACGTTTTTCTTTAAAGTGACAATTGTGACTGCATTGGTTTTAAATGCACACTGGAAGGATATTCTAGTGAAAATTCCTTGTTTACTTGAGAGAGACTGCTTAAATGTTTAATGACATTAGCTTCTTGCAAATGGTATTCATTTCCTGTATATGCAAATTTTCTTAATGTGAAACCCCCATAACAGGTAGAATGTAGAAAGTTAATGAAGCCATGTAATTACAATCACTATAGTGACTGCAGTCCCTGGAGAACAATAAAGTGATAATATACATGGGGTTTGACTTTCTTTGGAAACAACAGCTTATAATTTGAAAATAGATAGTAAAATATTTTCATTATCTTCTGCTGTCTCCTAAGGCAAATGGCAGGTACAAATAGATTATGTTTTTATTAACTTCAAAAATGGGAGATAATGCAATTAGGAAATATTTAATTGTTTTCCATTTTCCATGGCTGGAACTGGACTATGTTTAAATTCTTCTTTCAACCATAGGGTAAAGCCAGGGTCAATCTGACTTCAGCCTGGAAACCTTGGTTTTGTTCTAACACTGGAAAGGTACATTTGAAGATAACGAAATATATGTCATGTTTATGATCACTTTAAACTATATAACAGAGAAATCAAAAGCTAGTTGGAAGCTTTGAATGCCATTTAAGGAAAAGATTTCAAATTACCTATTTTGAATTTCAAAGATTTAAGTGCAATTTTTAAGCTAATTTTGCAAATAGTATAACAAAATTTGAAAGAAGTATTTAATAATTGTTCTTATATGGTTTTTTTTATCATTGTTATTATTACTGTGAGCACTGTGTAGACAAGAGGGCACAGAGAAGCTCCCTTCTCCAGCAGCACTCTGTCATGGTGCAGCAGGACAAATACACCAGCATCAGGAAATCTCCCTGGCAGCTCTGGACAAATCAAAGCTATCTCAGAGGGAGGCTTTCTACATTCTCACCTCTTACCCAAGAGGAGTGCCTTACCAAGGAATCTGGTCAACCTGAGATCTCTGTAAGGTAAGCAAAAAGAAACAAATGACATGAATCTGGAAACATGCAAAATTTCTCTTAAAGGTGCCCATTTATTTCCATTGAGTGGACCTTTAACTTGGGCACCTCAGAAAGATGGCCAAGATTTGCTAGTATTGTTGTATTTTTACTTTACTTTTGCAATTAATTTACCTCGATGCTGTGAAGAAACCACAACATTTGCCTGTCTGCATTCATTTTCTGCTCTCAAACACACTTGTTTCTCATAATGGAAATTTTATATTTGCCTGTTACAGAAGATGCACTTTTACAGAGAGGTATCCTTTTCTCCACTGCAGAATGGAGAACTCTTCCTTAAATGATGAAATGCTTTCTTTAGCAAAATCTCATAGTATTACAATATTTCTACAGGTTCCACTGCAATATTCCCATTGTCCGCAACGTAATTTTATAGCAAGGAGCACAGAAGTTCTCATGACAAATTTATGAGCTGGCATGAACCATTCCTACTTCATATATAACTCGCCTGCTGTTTAAAGTGCTAGAAAAAAATATTTCTTTTATTCTGTCAGCAAAGTGCTGCCTCCTTGTTTCTATTTCTGACACTAACTTTTAAAATGGTAGTGCCAAACAAGCAGGAATAGGTTAACTCAAAGCAGAGCAAGTAGCTATAAATTACATAGGTTGCTGCCTGATGGGGCTCTCATGCAGCGTGTAACAGTCTGTAGCTGCAGCTCACAACATATAACCAGCAGCAGTAGCAGGAACTGCAGGTTAATGTAACATGGTCAGCTCATCTTAATGATGAGGCTACAAATATTGAATAACAGCTAGTGCCAGACAATTTCTATGAGTGTTAAATCTGAGAGTTGTTAAATTGGGTGCTGTTCATCGTATCTTGACTGAAAGTGAGCTGCGCACCGTGATGTGTTCTGGGTGAGTTTCCCATTCCTTCACATCCAAGACCAACTGGAAGTTTGTCACTGCTCCAATCCAGTTAAAAATCACAGGTTTCTTTGATTTACCAAAATATGAATATTGATCTAATATCAACATCCAACTGAGACAGACAAAAACTCTCTAACAATTTAGAATTAGAAAGTGTATGTTTTATTTGGCACCAGGCACTGCGTGGGATAGCTCCCTAAGACACAGGGCCCCAATACAAGCAAACACGATACCTTTTATTTCCAAATATTATGAATATCCAAAATACAAATGCATATTCATAACATTAACACCTCCCATTCTCCACTTCGTATGGAAATGAGCTTAAATATCATTAAGCATGCATAGTGTGTGTTCTGAATTGAGTCAGTGGTCTCGAATTGGGTCAGTGGTCTTAAAAAGGTGAAGTAACTCAATCTTCCTCATTTTGACCTTTTCGCCTCTCTGAACTTTAACAATCCTAATTACTTTAGTCACCTCTAAGTTTCCTCTTGTGTGACTTTTGAACGGGTTCCCACCACGGGAGGAAATTGGTAACTGTCCTTGTTCCTTATACCAACTTATCAATGTTTCTGTTCCTTGTTCTAAGCACAGCTAAGCAGACATACAAATGACAGATCACCAGTTATTTGGTAATCAGTTACTAACATCTTAAAACCCATTTCAGGTCCAGCTCTCTTAATTATTTTAATTAGCTGGGCCCAAATTCCTTCCTATTTTAACTAATTTCAACACAGCTAGCCTATAACTAAAATCTTTATGTTTCTTCTAAATCTATGTTTCATCTTCCCCCAAACCAAAGTGGTACATAGCCATGTCTTTGTTCATAACTGGGGATCAGGCATGTACAAGATGTGTGTGAGGAGCCTGGGAGTGTTGCTGGCTCAAGAGCAATGCAAAAAGGTAATTTCTTGAAGCTCCTACATCAAACCCAGCCACATTAAATAACTCCATTGATTGAATTATATTCACATAAAATTTTAACTCAATAGTTATGAAGTACAAATAAGAGAGTAAAACTCCCTGTCTGTTCTTGTACACTTCACACTAAGGAAAATAACTATATTTCCTAGATAAATTAATTGTTGTGAATTCTTCATCCACCTTAATTTTTCACCGACCTCATTGTGAGGATTAATTAACATCAGCAAAGTACTTAATGAAGATGAAAAATGCTGTGTAAGTATTTAGAAATTATACATATCTGTTCTGAATAGAATATGAATCTCAGCAAAACGTTTCTCATTCTATCTCAGAAATATTCGGGTTTTACATGTGTTCCAGCACTTTAAAAAGCATGGCTAGTTTTTTTCCCACTAGGGCTGTTCTCCATATATCTTCAACAGTTAAAGCAGAGATTCCTGATGGTACTTTAGTGACAGGATTCCTAACTCCTTTAGTAACTGAAGCTTAGGTTTGCAGGCATTGACAGGCATCCGACTGTCTCAGACACAGAGATGCAACTGCTGACTGCAAGGCAGCAAACGCTCCAATGTCCAGAACCAAATCACACATCTTGATAAAGAACTTTAGAAAGAAACCCTAAGTTTAAAAGAGGTGCCCATAATATATTACTCAAACACAATTCTAGACAGCAATTTCCATCAAACTACTGCTAATATTATGAAATAAATTAATGTGGAAAATAGAATAATACATTCTGAACAAAGGTGTGATGTGTTAAATAATTCTTTTGAGACAACTTCCTACACAAATATTTTCCAGATGATTTCAACATTTAGAGAGAATGTTGTTCTGCTTTGATTGTTCTTTTGTTGAAGAGAGGGAACAAAAATAGACAAACTGTTGCTAGCAGTTACACTGAAAACCTGAAACAGTTTCTCTTAGGCTATTCAGGAAGCTGCTTTTGCATAGAGATAGCTTCAAATTATATTGCAGGTGTTGTTTCTAAAAAGTGAACAGTTCCATGTTTCAAAATGTTTTGAAGTTGTATCTCAGAAAAAAGGACACTCACCAGACAATCCAAGATTTCTAACAGGATTGTGATCAAATTATGACTATTCCAAAGTATAGCCATATCCTTCACCCACCTCTGATAACTGAATCCAAAGTCCTTTCAAGATATCAGAGACATTCTCATGGATTTCAGTGGAACTTGGATTTTTGTGCACATATTTTTTGTTATTTTTGATGGATAATCCAGAAGATTAAACTTCTATGTCTGGAATATGTTGGGATTCATTGATTCGTAATAATATAAGTATCATGCAACGATGATAAAATGGGAAAGCCAGGTCTCTATTTTGGTCTTTTAAGAGAAGGAAATAATTTAGCAATGTGTCATTTCAAATTTGAAATGGTACAACCATGCATCTCCACAGCAAGAGATAATTAATCTTTAGCTTGTCATTTAAAAGATACTGTAAATGTATATAGAGATAATATAGATTATGCTAATTTCTCCAATCCCCGTAGAGAGGTCCACACAGATTTTACTTTGGAGACTGGCACCAAAGTAGGTAGCACCAAACTTTAATGAATTTAGTTTTTGGATTTGCCTATTAATCTAAAACCTGTAAGGGAGTCTCAGAATGTCAGTGGAAAAACCAAAAAACGAGTCAAGAGTAATAAAGACAAAATGGTTTTCGTCTAAATGCTAAGCCATCTGTGAAATATTCCTTCCAACTCTATCAGCACTTATTGTAGCACCTTTATGTGTAATTACATGAGGCTGATTAGTCCCATGTTAAGAATCTCACAAAAAAGGCAATATGACAAAATTCAACATTCATGGCAGGGCACATTTTGGTCACGACAGTCAGAAATACATGTTTTATTTCAGCAGTTTATTACTTTAAAATATAATGTGCGCTATCCATGTGATTGTCGACACCATCACTCTTCATACTAGTTTAGGATGGGATGCAAGGTGA
The DNA here is from genome assembly GCF_041296385.1 of Aphelocoma coerulescens. NCBI lineage: Eukaryota > Metazoa > Chordata > Aves > Passeriformes > Corvidae > Aphelocoma > Aphelocoma coerulescens. Next base: position 34,993,834 of record NC_091015.1, on the reverse strand, counting down.
AGGCTGTTTGCAGTGCTTTGACAGTAGCACAGGGGACTTACACTTGTGAGTAATGCTGTCTTTTATTACTTCCATGGAACAGTTCCTGTTTCGCATGCATGAGAGAAGAATGCACAGTGAAAACTAATAGCTATTTACTAAAATAAGGGAACTCACATGTTGGAAGAGAGCAGATAACAATTCTGTGGTTGATGCTGTTTTAAGGAAGAGAGCATTATTTTGTGTTATCTATGATGCATGACATCACATGGAAGTTACTCAGATAATATTGTCTTAGAACTGTAGTACAGGTAATAAGCTCACATCTCATAATTAATTTTAACTTTATTTTCTGTTAAAATAGATTTTCCTGGGCTTAAATGGAGTCCAGTGTCCAAAAAAGGGTTTATTGATACCAGAACTTATTTTTATTGTTACCTGCTGTATCTTTGGGCAGCTCAGTTAAGCTTTTTGATAATCAGGTTTTTATTCTGCACACTGTTCCTAGTAACTCTCTCTTCTTAAAAGTCTGATGTTTTGTAACTTGTGATTGAAAAATATTTTAAGAAGGGAGATTTGCCAGTACTGATGAAGTGACAAGCTTAATAATAAAACAAATGCAAGCTGTTTATGTGATAAAAGAGTTCTAGGAGATTTTCGTCAAGCAGAGCTGTATTATCCAATAGTTTAGATTACGTATTGTTGTTAGTCAGAATTTTAGAGTTGTGTAAGGCAGGTGAAAGGGTGATAGTCACTAGATTTTTTATTTCTTAATTGTACCTGAAAATATTAATTTTGAGCATTTAAAGTAAAAGCCAATGCTGAAGCTGACATAAGAATTTTTTAAAATTGGAGCAGTAAATTTACACTAAACCTCCATAACCATAAGTACACTTAAAAATAATTATATATGTTAAGCTGGCTTTGCTTTGAAGATTTTTATCTGTGTTTGCAATGAGATGTGCTAATAAAATGCATAAGAATGGTACAGCCCTGTCTGTATGAGCACCACTGTACATTAGATACACCCTGGTGTGAACAAATTAGGAGGAGCAAAGGATAACAAAATATATTATGCTGATAATCTGCTAGAAGATTACATTTATATATTAAGTATAGCATGAAACTTCAGGAATGTTTAGAGCAGTCAGTGTGAACTTTCACAGCGTGATTTAATAAAGTTGCAACATATGAATATACAAACTACTGGAAGAGTCATTACTTTCATTAAGAATATTACAGTGAATAAATTAACCTAAAACAATAAAACCTGAGCAGCAGATATATATAAGTCATTTACATCTTGTAGTCGACTCATTTGGTGTAAAACAGAATCAACGTGTTATGGTAGAGGTTTCATTAGCACTTGCATTTCAATTGTCTTAGAAGCACACCATAAGAATACAAAGGCAATAAATATCTATAAACAAGAATACTGTAAAGGGCTTTTTCTTTTTTTAAACAAGATGTTCTGTGCCATTACACTTTAATAGTCATTTTGCATTTTCAGTATGAAAAAGCTAAGAAAGCTTGTATTGGTGTCATCAGCGGAACCGATGTTCATATTTTATATGACTATATTACATAACTCTCCATTAACCCTCTGAATGCATTGCCATTCAATGAGACAAGATCAGAAAGCAGATTATACCATGTTCTGTTAAAGCCACAGCAACTTTACCTCTTCTAGATAAATTCTGGCCATGTTTGCGAAGCTTTTTATGCAGCCTTACTGAAATAGCCCAGGGAGTCTAATTGTTTATGAACACTGTTATTCACTGACACCAGGAGAGGTTTTAGCATGTTTTCATTAAAATTTTTGTAATACCTGGGTAAAAAGGGTATGAGAACGCTCTTGATCTCATTTTCAACAGGGCAAGATGACTGAAAGGATTTCCAAATTCCTGACCCAGTGTCTGAACTGTTTTACATACTGTCATTTCTAGGAATAAAATTCAGTATAGACTTAGCTATCAATTTGAATTACTTGTACTTTATTCTGCATCATAAATGATTGAGGGACCAGTGTTATCCTGTGCCTGCATCTGATGCTCATCCCCTGTGAGCTGTTGTTATTCATGTGAGTATATTTGGCATCTGATCTATCATAGCAATACATGCTGAACTGTTTCTAAATCAGAAATATGTGAGGTATAACATCATAGAAACACAAAACCTCAGCTATTTTCTGCCATCAGATATGTATAACTGTACTGCATCTCAAAAAGAGAATAATTTCTGAGACATTTTCATAAAAACAGCTAAACTGTTCGATGACTGTAAAAATATTTATACCTTTCATACTCAAAAAAGGCATATAAACAGCCATTTTAAGTCTAAATAGTCTTTTCTTGGCCCAAAATGACACTTGAAGAGAGAATAGTAATACTTCCTATGGATAAATTATGTTTAAAAAGGATAGTCCCTTTGATAAACCCACCCACTTTCCAAGGTTCATAAGAGCATCTTGATGACTCCCTGTAATAGTTCATGATTGGTTCTAATTTCCCTTTAATACAATTATATTTTTGGCATTCAAAATCCTTTGGTAAAATATTCAAAACTTAATGAAGTACTTCATGACAAGTCTTCTATCAAATACCTCACCCTGTCACGTCTCTTTTTCAAGTTGATTTCTAATTTGCTTCATCTCTTCCCATGCAGAGGTCATTCAATAACACTAAATATACAGATTACACTTCCTTGTCAGGTATCAAATTCAATTATACTGCTTTTGAGAAGGGATTTACTGAAATAGCATAATATTCATGCTAGCAGTTCATCACTAATTTCTTGCTTTAAGGATTTCTGTTCCAGTCTCTGTAATTTCCTTTATGAACTGTAATATATATTTCTCCCTTCGGAAGAACAATTCAGATGCACTCTAAGATTTGTTTAGCAACAAAGAAGACGAAGTCCACATGTTCAGTATTCTGTTTTGCTTCAGGGTGACTGTTCTGCATTCAATAAATAAATTTTCTTCCATATTGGCACTCAGACATGCACAAAATTTTAGTATTTGTAACTGGTGTTATACACCTGAAGAAACTGCACTATTAGCAATTTTGTCATTTATGGTTTTTTTTTTTTTTCACATCACTTATGAATGTAGTTAATACAATTTGATGCAGAACATCTCTCTTTGGGATTCCTCTAATATCCTCCTTTCTCCAAAGCAAATGAAAATCCCCTCTCCTATATTTTGTTAATCCCTTGGAGCACTGCTTTTGCTCATGGCTGGTTAAGATTCGTTGCTAAGAAACATGTTAAGATTCCTGAATATGAGTAAAACCAAATATTCTATCATGTGTTTTTTGATTCTTCAATGAACTCTTGTAGATTAATAAATATGTTTTCCCTCTAGAAAAGACATCTGATTCTTTATCACTACATAGAGTGAAGTGTCTACTGAACCTATTATTTACTGTAGTTTCAACTAATTTGCTCATTAAAAGCTTCAGGCTTACTAAGAAGCAGTTCTCTAAACTTTCCCATGAAACCTTTTAATGTGTTACTGTTTTTGCAACCTTGCTTCTTTTCTAGTGCAAAGTGGATAGTCAGTAGATAAATTACAAACCACATCTCATATTCTGGAATTTTAACATGTTGATTTCTTCAGAAAAAATATCTAGTGGTGGAGATATTGATACTTATTCCATCAGTTCATTTCTAAATGTTTAAATGGTGGCACCACAAGACAAAACAATTCATCTGTCCTATCCCACCCAGAGGATAGGATCTAGATTGTCATAACCCCCTCTAAACAGAGCACTGAGTGAAATAATTCATTCTCTTTTTCTGTGGTGTCCTCATCCTCCTTGAGAACCCATTTTAGATCTTGATCTGTGCAAAAGTGCTACACATTTTCTGGAAGGCTGCCAGGATTTCTTTCTGTATTTGAAAAAGACTTAAGGAATGTGGTTTTCAAAATCTCTTTTTGTTTTGCTTTGTTATTGTTTACGTCTAACTTTTCTATTTAATTTAATTTTTTTTTCTAGCCATAACTTCTGCTTTTACATTTTATAATCTGCACTTTTCTGTAATCTATCATGGGTTTGGACCTGTTTTGTATATATAGATACATGTATATATATATATATATATATATATATATATATATATATATACACACACACACACCCCCACACACAAAGAGAATATGTACTATGATCTTAGAAAATATTAATGCTCTCTGTGTTTATTTTATCCTTTTAGCTATTTTTTTTCTAAATTGTGTTACATGCTGTCACAATGTCATCTGAATTCCAAGAGTAAGGGACTAAAACTGAATAAAAATCACTTCAAAGGCTTGTCATATTGTCTCAGTTTTGAAACAGTGAGATTCTGTGTACCACTGTAAATAATTTTGCAAGAATATTTCTCAAAATATTAAGCAAGTATAAATCAGAGCATTTGAGTACAGCACCAAAATTTTATTGGAGAGCATCATACCTTACATCTATATTTTTTAAATGATGCTTCTATTCCTAAGGGATTTTCTTTAGCTCTTTATAAATATGGCCCTCCTTTCCAAGAAAAAACTAGGTATGGTTGATCACTGTCTTTCAGGCAATCAGTTGCCACTTTTAGAAGGGATGAGGAAAAATATCTATTAAACGTTCCTATTAAAGAAAAGAAAGACATGCCAAATTTGTTATACAGATACAAGTTTGGATTTTACTAGCCTTCTGAAGATTGTTCTAATTCATCAAGGTTAGTGGATTTTAAAAATATTACATACAGAGTGACTTTGCAATTAGCAGCCTGGCAGTGCTCTACTGTTAACACACATATATGCATGAAAGAAAGATGTATGTACACTATATGATATTTTTTCCATGACAAAGAGAATGGGATATATTTATTTGTTCTTAATCAAAAAGATAAGACAAATAAATTTGCTTTTGGGTTTCATAGGTTCTTTTGGCTTGGTTTGGTTTTGTGCTTGTTTTTTGTTTGGGTTTTGGGGTTTTTTTTGCTTGCTTGGGGTTTGTTTTTCTTTTTTTTTATTTTTTACTTTGGACTGTTAGAATAGATTAGCAGACTAGTAACATTTAGGGAGAAATCTGGGTAGGTCTCTATTTCACCTCATGTATCAGTACATGTACTGTTATATCTCCAGATGTCCAAAATTCCATCTACTTTGACCCCTTTTAAGCAGAAGTTAAAGGAATTAATTCAAAAAGATAAATATATTGTAAAGATTATTTTCTAGGACTAGGGCTTTATAGCTCCAAAGTATTTTTATAATTTTAACCATATACAGGCAAATCTCCATCCACTGTAATACAAAATACACACATACATAGAGTGAGAGAATGATAACCTTGTACTTTGAGAAGGATCTGTTGGTCTGACATCAGTCCCAGATACCACTTAACCATCCAGTCACACTTTGTCAGTGTGAGTGAAAATTCTTCGATTAGAAGGAAAGAACATAAAATAGATAATATGTTCTGGTTAACATGTTTATGATACAGTGAGCCAGAGTCAGCTTATAAATCATTCATCCTGAAACTAAGAACCAGCCAAGGAGTAATAGGGAAAGGTCATTAAGCTGTGAAGGTATAAGTGGAGTCAACTCAAGAGTGTTTGGCAATAATTACTGTATTCATGGAAAAGTCTTTTTGCTTTGTCATAGAAGATACAGGTAACAATTGTAACCAGTAAATCCAAGGATGCGAAGGATATGAATTTCACCTTATACATCCCCCCAATTATTATATACTTATGAATATTGTCTACATTTACCTCTGCTAGAATTAAAAACTCTGATATAATTAAATGGGATTCCAAGATTTCAGAAAGTAAAAAGAGACTATAAAGCTCTAACCCAGCTTCAAATCAGATAATGAGACCCCTTCTAGATTCAACAAATTGGCTCATATAAAGTACAGATGGAAATTAAATTGAAGCATTTAGAAAACATTTTTCTTTGCTTTCATGTTTTCTCCTCCTCATACAAAATAGAACAGACCACATAGTGTAATAAGAGTTAAAATTCCAAGACTCTCATTTATTTTAATTGCATGGGCAGTCTGAGGCAGGCACTTTCCAGAATGAGAAGATGGAATGATCACCCAGTCTGGGACTCATCATCTGGGGTGACTCATTAGTGTCTTATGAATTCTGGAAAGGAGGATGACTACAAATCTGGATCCAGAGTCTAGAGAGACTCCAATTCTTCCATAGATTGGCACTGTGACATATGAATCTAATTTAGCAGATTTTTTTTTCAGTGTCTCACATTTTTTTACCCTGTTTACACCATGGCCTCCTTTCTGTTGACCAGGATAGCTGAAGCCTATACATTTCTGATGAGTTTTTAGTAAATAATTTCTCCATCTGGCTTATAAATTTTTTCTTGTGTGTTCAAGAGGTAATTTCAAAAGCTTTTGCAGATACTATATTGAGTAGTCAGAGGTTTATGATTGTCATCAAACAATTTCATAACTAAGATGCAGGGAAAACATGCCATGAATTTTGAATTAACTAACAGAGATGAAACAAGAGGTAAAAAATGTCAACTGAAAGTCTTTCAGCAAAGGAGTACTGGCAGAGTTTGTATTAGTTGTGTAAGTTTTTGTCATGGTATACACCCTTCTTTATTAACAAGGCAAATAACACGTTATTTCAAAATCTGAGCTATCTTTAGCCAGTTTTGGGTTTGGTTTGGTTTTTTGTGTTTTTTTATTGCAAGAAAAAGAGTTTGAACAAAGGTCATCAAAGAATACATAATTTTTAAAGAGACTCAGTTTGTTCCTCAAATAAATTCATGTTCATTTACAGACTCTCTGTCTGTGTTACGTACTCTGCTGAAATGTTACCTGTTTCACTTCCCATGCTTTGATCAATTCAAATGCAAATTAAGAACAGCAAAAGGATTATATACTTCCAAAAAAAAAGGCAACTTCGATAACTTTTGGTTGAACTGAAAGATTCTGGAAAAATTTTACCTTGGATTTTATTTCCATTGGCTTCTTTAGACAATAAATTTGCTTTTGCCAAATTTTTATCTAATCTTGTCAGTAGGATTCTTATTTATAGTGAATATTAATGCAATGTTATCTCATGAGAGAGATTATACTATAAATATTTATGTATTTTTTTATATAGCCTAGTATAATTTTCTTGGCCAAAACTCATGGTAGAAGACAGATTTCTAACTCACTGATACTGAATATGTTAAGCCAAAACCCACTGAAAGACTCCCATTAACTTCAGGGGAGACCTTTAGCAGATTCAGTGCATATTTTTGACCTCCATATCTGCTGCCAGCAAATATGTTCTAAGCATGAAAAAGACATCTGAAAAGCAGCCAGATATACTGCCTGGAGCATGTTTCACTCTGCAGCCAGTTCCACAGCACCCTTCTATTTTCCCATGGGCTGCTGGACTAGGCAGCATCAATCCTCTGTGCCTTGTACCCACTGTTAAGATCCAATTATTAGAGAGAGATACCTCTGCCCGAATTAAGATGCAAACAAGACCATATGCCAAATTCAACAGTACAGATTTTATTTAGCAGTAGATGTGAGGTAGAGAGAGAAAGAGAGAGAAAGACATGATAATAAAAGAAGATATAATAATAAGAATAAAAAAGAGGAGGGGGGAGAGAGAAAGAGAGTGAGAGAAAGACAGATTAAGTAGAAAGATAATCAACACCCATGGATCCAGACTGCATCCCATTCGTTCTCTTTCTTCTTGGTGGTGGGGGTCCCATGAAACGCAGAATTCTGTGAGTTCTGGTGGGAACACCCAAGCACCTCCCTTGCAGGGACACATACTGGACAAATACCTGGTGCTTTAGTGTTCTGGTAGGCTGTTATCTGAAGCCCAGGTGGCTTGGTAGGGTAGGAGTAACATCCTCATGAAGCTGGGAAACGTGCCTTGACAGGGATCCTCCTGGGTGACACAGCAGCTGGTGCAGCCTCATGAGCTTTCTTCCCTGTTCTGACCCCACAACCAACACTGGCTGGTAGGAGCTGATGAGGCACTTATCCATTACAAGAATCTTAGTCGGTGCATGAGATTTAACCAGCCTGTATCTAACTGAGTTATATAGCAAGGGATATTTTGAAAAGCCTTTTTAATGTTTTAACTTTGGAGACTGAAAAACAAGAAAAACAAGACCTTTTTTATTATTCTGTCATTTCCCTGCTAGCAGATATACTGCAAATCTTCTGCGACTGCTAGTTTCAATGGCCTGCTGCAATTTGCCATTTGTGACAAAGTTCAATAAATAGAAAGTGTAAAGTGCATCAAAATTATATTTAAGGATCCTCTTCATCTGCAGAAGACCTGCTTATTAGCTATATTGCACATTTAGCTCCAAGGGTTCTGATTATAATCAATAACTAATCAGAAAGTAACTTGCACAAATGAAGTCCTGAATAATATACAACTGAGTCATAACTTTCCCAAGTACATAAATACTAACCCTTTTATTGAAAAAATATGCAGTTAGCACTTTTCCTCTTTTATTGTGGCATCTGTTTCAGAAAAACAAATTTAAAAAGTCAATTTGCAGCAGTAGCCTCTGCTTTCAAGAGCTCTGTATCTACAGTAGTGTATCCAGTTTAATCAGAAAAGTTGGAAAAGTGCCCTCTCAAAGACATGGTGCAGGAGAGAACATGCAGATGGAGCTGATTGGAATGGAAGATCCAGGGGTAGAAAACTTTTCTAAATAGGCAACCTCTGAAGTGGACAAAAATGAAGTAAAAATCCATCTGCAGAACAAGCAAGCTAACACTTGTCTCAACTTGGAAGCATAACTCAAATGCTGTGGGAGCAAGAGTGGTGAAGAGAGTTATTTATGGATGTCCAGGGATGAAAGCTTTGCCTATAAAGAAAACCCACAGACACTCCAGTGAGGTAAGTACCAACAGTGTAATAAGATTTAATGTGACCATCAAAAGGGAAATAAAATGGAAAACTTTTTGATCGCACTTTCTATAGCGAGGGCAAACTGCAGGAATGACCTTTACTGCTAATGCCGAAATATTGAGCCAAATTCACTCCTGGTGTGACAATGCTGAATTCCAGTAAATTATGCCAGGGATGACCTTGGTCCATTCTGTTTACACATCTTAGCTATAAGCACCCAACAGTAGTCAGAGTAGTCAGAGTGTATAGTTTGAAGCAATAACTTTTAACAGTCCAGGGCTGAATTAAAAAAAAAATAAAAAAAGAAAAAAAACAAACAACCAGCCAGTTTTACTGATGACTCAATTCAGCTTAGTTTTAATTGAAATGGCAACAACAAACTGGAGGCAATTCCTTCTAGAAAAAATGGCTTCCATATCCATCCAGCATGAATCAAACATTTCACTACCAGAGAACAAAGCGAAACAGCTAACATATTAACATGTTAACAACAAAACATTTCTAATTTCTTATGAGTATCCTGAAGTTAAAACTTTAGTACATAACACTTTCTGAAATCTACCTGCTTTATGTTTTTAACACTTCTATGGACAGCTTTTATGCCATTGCACATTCAGCTTTTATCAGTGGATGTCATGGTAGGAGAGAAGAAAATTTGCAATTCACCAAAATACCAAGAAGGCATAGCAGGTTTAACTCATATAATTCAAACTAATAATAAAGTGCTGGTAGCAGTGCACCTGTGATAACTATTTAGCCATTCTTCCCCTGCATTGAACCAAAACAATCGAAGGGCACCTACAAGAGGCATTAATGTATTGTAGTTCACATATACATATACCATAGTGCTTTACAGGGTTATTCCCAGGACAAATGGCTTCCCCAAAGACAAGTAGTGGCTTCAGCAAAGCAGTGTACGACTTGAGACAGTGCCAAATTGCAAATAAAATAGCTACACTCATGCATATTGTTGATCAGAATACTGCATTAGTATTTTAGACAAGGCTCCCACTTTTTGAACATTTTCCTTCATCTGAGAAGGAAAACTTAGCTTGATGGCTTTCTATTCAAAGTAAGAAGTTTGTTTGTTTATTGTTTGTAAAATCAGATAAACTTATTCCACTTTATTTCTCCAAAAACCCTGGATCAATGAATGGCCCATGGCATCTGGCTCCCCAGGAGTTAAGATAGTATCCCTGTGTCGTACAATTTTTTCACTGGGGAGTCATGGGATGCAGCAGCAGCTCACAGTTCTCTCATTCAGACAGGCCTGCCAAGACCCCACTATTAGGGACAAGGTGCTGGGCAGCAATTCAAACCATAGCTGTCTGATACTCAGTGACTACAAAGCAGCAGGCAGAGAGCCAAGAAAGCCCAAACACTCCTGCTTCAAACTGCCCAGACTTCCCAGTCCTTCCTTTAGTAGGTTTCCTGTTCTTGTTCTGTAGGCACCCAAACACCAAAGGCAGTCCATGGAATAAGGCAATCACTGCATCTTGGATCCCTTAGGAACCAGGAAAATCCTGAAAAAAAAAGACTATTCAGGCTACTTGAAGGTTGGCCTATGGCTCACTGAGACTTGTTTCAGCCTGTGATCCTACTTCTTCTTGTACATTATGATGTGAAATCTTGTCACCCACTGAAGAGCACACACATCAAAAGAATCCTTAAGAAACGTGCATAATTGTGTCAGGCAGAGTATGTAATAGGACGGAATGGAAAACTGATATATCTGAAAGTGGTTTTCTGGATATTGAGTTCACTGAGATGTAAAACACAGAGATCTGTGAAAGGACAACACAAACTCTGCTCCCTGCTGTTTTATCTCATTTCACAAAGACATGTCTATCAAAAACCTCAGTAATTTATTAGATGTTCTGGTGAGAATGTAACAAAGATGTGTTAGAGTTCATTACAATAGCAATTTCTGTGATAAAAGCAAACATCCACTATTAAAGCAGGTCAAAACTACTTATAAAGGAAAAACTAATATCACTTCTGTTAGATGAATGATAAAAAGTGAAAGGAAAGTGTAAAAGGAAAGTAGGTTTTTCATCTTGTCAGCACCATAAAGTTCATAATAAAGCTAATCTAGAATTATGAGACCATAAATCAAAACAAATAATGGGTCATCTTCTTTGGGTTTATTTCTGTTTAAAATTAAAGTTCTATAGGACTGGAAAGGTGTCTTTCCAAATAAGAACAGAATGTAATAATTTACCAAGTAGAATAGCAAAACCAGACTAAGAATGTATGAAATGTCCCATTCACTTCCATAAGGAGTTAACACTGTAACCTGGAGCTGAAGATATATATACCAGTGGTGCTAATTGTTCCATTTTAACTGCACTGCTGCACACTAATCTCACTGGTGATGTTATTATTTCATAAATATATATTCTCTGGCACTTCCCTTTGAGGTCAAATACCCCAGTTGTTGCTCCAACACAGGAGCTGTTTGTTGGAGCCTATAGTCAGCTCTGGCCTTCTTGGTGTTGAGGCTAAGCTTAGCCCTAGTACAAAATCTCTGAAATGTGGAAAACTGAAAGCAAAGTCACAGAGCCAAGGTAATTGATTGCTATAAAAAAATGTAACAGGGCTGCTCTATTATATATTGTTATATTTATTACTGCAGAGCCATCAAATATGAAGTTAAAAGAAGTCATAAACAAATGTTAAAATGCTGGCAAAGTTTAACACAGAATCCAGGAATCATGTAGGAGGCTGTCTTGGTTTAAAAGACAGGTGTCTTCTAAGGAAAGCAGAAGCCTCCCTTGGAATGGCAGATGCAACTCCCTTCCCTCCGAGTTATTATAATTTTGAAATCAAGGGGCTTTTAGGCAAAGATATGGGAAATAGGAATAACAGTTCTTTACTATGATATATCTATATGTGTATAACAAGGCAAACAAACAGCAATAACTATGGCAGTAACAGCAATCACAAACCCAGTCCCGGCCCTCTCAGCTGTCGGGCCCTTTCCCCTCGGGTGCAGTTCCGCTCGCAGCCGGCAGGGGCGCTGGCGGCTCCCGGTGAGCAGGGCAGGTGCGATGGTTCCCCCGCGGCTGCAGGGGGCGCTCCGGAGCGAGCTCGGGGAGCACGCGGCACTGGGGCCCTGGGATCCCGGGGAAGGGATGGGACAAAAAAACTTCACAAACCCCTGGGCAGCTGATCCCGGTGTCCGGCTGGACCCTCAGGAACAGCAGGCTGGAACAGCAGGCTGGAGCGGCAGGGACGAGCACAAATCCCGGATGGCAGACGAGGTGTATCCAAACGGAGAACCCCCCCAGGGGTCTGGGCAGGCAGGGCGAGCACGGCTACAACGCAGCGAAGGCTCGAAGCAGCAGCGGGGCAGGGCGGCCACAGCCCAGCCTCCAGCAGGGCAAGGGAAGCCGGCTTTGGGATCCCAGGGCTGCTCCGGCAGAAAGAAAAACGGCCGCAGAACCAGCAACTCCCCTCTCTCTCTGAACACCGAGATCAACTGACCACACACTCAAATGAAACAAAAAGAGCAGCCAGGTCTTTTGTTCTTCTGAAGCACCTGGCCATTTGTTCCCCTAGCAACAGTATGGGGGAAAATTCCTTTAACAGAAAAAAACTAGGAGAACTCTTAAAAACCCCAACAGAGGCTATAAGGTTTTCTTCATACTCGATTCCCAGGATAGTTTCTGAAATATTTCTGACTAAGATTTGAATTAAAACTTCCCTTGATTTGAAAAAAAAAAAAGTTATATCTGAATTTTTTCACTGGGGCAAATTTCAAGCAATTGCACAGGAACAAAAAGTTACCCATAAAAATAAAGAGATCTTCCATAAAACAAATAAAATAAAGCATGGTTCTGTGAAGACTTTTTCACATAAATGGCTAAGAATAACCTGTCCACTTTTGTGAGTTGGTAACAGAGGAAAAAGTCACCTTCAGAAGAGTGATTAGCATGGAATTAGACAGACACAGGATAAGAAAACAGAAAGCCCAGCCTGTACAAATGAAATCAATGAATGTTTACCTACATCAGAAATTAGATTTAATGGGACAAAAGAGAAGAAAATAGAAAGTCTCTCGATAACAGAGTTAATGATTCTTAAAAGGTTTGAAGCCTGCATAATGCTAGCACTTTAAGAGCAGAGTGTATACATTCAAGTCCAAGATCACTAAAAAGAGTTAGAAAACAGATTAATTTAGTGGATATTTTTATGAGTTTATTAAGCCCAAGAGAAAACATTAAAGGCTGGAACACAGCCAACATTATTACTTAGAGAAGAGCAGCAATACACTAGAAATTTTCACAAGCCCTAGCCCTAGTCAGATTTGTTTTAATAGATCACATAAAATAACTTTAGTTTATGTTATTTAATTTCCTATGAAAACCTAAGTATTCAGTATGGCCAGAAACAGGAGGATGTGGTTTCCCCAGGGTGGCAGTCCTTGTTGATATGCATCAAATCGTTCTTACTACTGGCAAGTCAGTCTGCTTTTCACTGGCTTCCATGCATTCTTCAAGAAAGGATGTGGTAAAAGCTCTTAGGGAAAAAACAAGAGCTGCTGATTCCTGTTGAAATAAAAGTGGTTCTGGTGTTGGTGTAAATTAACTCGTTGAGCCAGCATAACTCCTCATTTACTAGTAGAATCTGTTCCTTTTAAACTAACAGGTCCACAGAAGTTTGAGGTGAAACATCAGAGTTTTCACCAGGGTAGATGTAAATTATGTTAACACTAACTTAGTGGGGGCATTTGATTTCGTTCAATTATTTATCTAAATTTTCAGAACTTGTGTGGGACTACGAATAACTTGTCCTATTGATAATCAGTGGTTAGTAAGTGGCGTTTTCAGCATCCCTACATTGAAAACTATAGAAATCTGAACTAGATTTTCACAGGCTTACTCAGACATGCAGAAGCAGAGTAGCTGCACGAGCACAGAGTTTAGTTGAAGCCTAATCTACTGAAAAACTGCCTGAGAAGAAGGGTAATTTAGCCTCTGTGGTGTTCCCTGCTACCATGCCTAGACAGTTTCCACTGCCATGCTAATTAACTTAAAAATGTCTCACCAGAGGTATCTCTTCACTGCATTCTTGAGGAGCACCACACTAGTAACAATATGCAAAACCACTTTGCTGAATAAAAATGCATATACACAGTGACTTGAGACAGTCTTGCACTAATGCTAAATGAACACCCTCAAAAAGGACAAATCATATATCTTTCCTGATGTGAATTCTAATTAGACATTAAAGCAAGTTGAAAAAAAGACTGTAGGTAAAGCCTTGCCATGTTTAAAATTCATATGTATGCCAAAAGACTAGTTTGATATAAGATATGCAACTATACATTAACAGAAACACAGACTTTTTCCTATACTTTTTTTTTGTTCAATAAAAGCCTGTATTGTGAGACGAAAGAGAAATCTTCATACAAATTTTCTATAGCAATCTTACTTTTATATGCAGATATTTTGCTCTAGCAAAATACAGACTCTGTTACTACAGATTAGAAATAGGAACCAGGAATGACACAAAGTGCACTAGAAACCTATGGAAGACTGACTCTAAAATTGATGAGACAGAGTAGAGATCAAAACTGAAAGCCATTTTCTACTCCAATGCTCAAAATACAAAAATGAGAAGAAATATACTTCCACAAAATACCAGAAGTAATAAGAGCTCTCATACAAAGAAGAAAACAGGTGTAGAAGAATTAGGCTAAGCCTTAGAAAAATTATAAATGACAGAAAAATAACTGAAAGTCATTGCAAGCAGCTCTGGGTTTGGAAATAAATAAGAATTCCAAATACATGTGCCAAAGAGTAGTAAACCTATTTTTTTTAATTTTTCTTATTCAGATGTTGATTTGTTTGCTTGTTTATTTATTGTTCTGTTTAGCCATGTCGAATATCCAGGCATGAAAATGTAATGGATTATAATAATGGTGATGACACTGCAAATAAATTACCTAAAATACACTAAAATGAATCCTTAATTAAAGCAAAATACCTGAGCAGGTGTAATGCTAATGGTTTTATACCCACACATGTAGTTAATTGATTTCCTGAGAACTGCTTCTTTCAGTAGACTTAGGTACTATAATTCAGTTTTGTCTTTGTGATTCATCATGAGGGATTATCAGGTGTTTGTTGAAGTTTGCAGCTTCTTGACCTTTGTTCCTGAATTTTGCTGCTGAATTTCACATATATATACTAATATAGAAAATCACTTTAGAACTTTTATTTACAAATAACTGATAGCCAATATAGCCATTTTTTCAAGGTGATATTATATTACTAATATTTTATTAATTTTTTTGTATAGAAGATTTACATTTTAGGGTACTCATTATGTAAAAAATATTTGTTTAGGCAAGAAGATTAAGGAGACAAAACATATCTTACTCTCTGTATATGTATTGTAACTGAACTATTTTATGCCAAAAGAAAGTAATTCAGCATATTCTGGCCTGGACAAACACAGAGGAAATTAAATATAAAGTCTCTAGTCATTTGGAAAAGATTGTATTAATTGGAAGAAGGGACAGGAAACAATGTGCTAAGGGTCTAAAGGAACCAGCTAGGCTGTTTTTTCATCCTGTGTAAGGTCTACTATAGTTGATTATTCAAGATAGCCTGCCCATAAAGAAGAACAGTAGCTAATGAGGATGGATGTATCACCTAAGCATATCAGAAATGGCTGCAGCAAGAAGAGAATTGTGATGCATGTGGAGGGTTCTTTTTTGTTCAGCTCCCTCTTATATAACTGGCTTTGAAAATAGAGGAAATTTTTTCTACATTTGCTGAAATGACATTACAAAAACAAATTTTACCAGATTTAAATACTTATATTTCATATCTTCTTTGTTTTCCAAAGGAAGTATTTCAAACAGCATTCCCTTAATGCAGACAGAAAACAAATCCTCTGGAAGAGGGTGAACTAGGCTTAGTTATAATGAAGATGGGGTAAGATAAGAAAACTATTTTATAAAGGGATAGAGATTTACTCAAAATTTAGGTGATGGTATTAGTCCCACTGATGGTCAAAGGATATATGTTGTTCTAAATAAGAGATGGAAAAAACTAACCCATATAAGAAAATCATGTCTTTTTGCCCTTTGGAGAAATCAAAATATGCTGATTAATATTGAAAGAATTTTCTCAGTGTGGTTTCTATACAATCAACAACATAAAATAATAGAAAATCTGGTAATTGTTGCAAGTGTCTAGCTTAGATATTCAGTAAAAAAATTAAACATTCTGACCAGGCTAGCATTTTTATCTGGGAACAGCAAAGTTGAAAGGACTGGAAGGTTAACCAACTCAAAGTGTTTCAGGACAGTAGAGGGATTCTTATCAGTTAGAGTATTTACTTATTTATTTACTTTAATGACGTAAAGAAACTTTCTTATCATAAAAACATAGAATATCCTGAGTAGGAAGGGACACATAAGGATCATTGAGAGAAAGTCTTAGCACGGCACAGAATATCCCCAAAAGTCACACCATGTGTCTCAGAGCGTTTTCTAAACCCTTTTTGAACTCTGTCAGGCTTGGTGCTCTGACCACTTTCCTGGGGAGCCTGTGCCAGCACCCAACCACCCTCTGGGTGAAGAACCTTTCTCTGATATCCAACCTAAACCTTCCCCGACTCAGTATCATGCTGTTTTCTTGGGTCCTGTCACTGGTCACCACAGAGATGCGATCAGTGTCTGCCCCTCCTCTTCCTGTCATGAGGAAGTTGTAACTGCAGTGAGGTCTCCCCTCAGTCTCCTCCAGGCTGAACAAAGTGACCTCAGCCCCTCCTCCTAAGATTTCCCCTCAAGGCCCTTCTTGTTAGAAAGAATAGAAGAAAAAAAGTAAATATAGGAAATGAGAGTTATAGAGTCTGCTATACTCTTAAATACAACCATGCAGAGGTCTCAGGTTATAGAGCATGGGTTCTCTTCCCACATGGGCCATTCACTTGAGTTGTACTTGATGATCCTTGTGGGTCCCTTCCAACTCAGAATATTCTGTGAAAAACAAGAAATAAGAGCTATATAGGTTGTTATACACTAGAAGAATGGGATTTCTTTTTTAAGCAGATGAGAATGTGGAAAGTATTTCTCTCCTGAAAATATGCAGCCAAACTGCTAGTCTGTCATTTGCTTCTGGAAGGAATGATATAGCATTATTCCTTGGCTAAATGAAGCTACTGCAGCTGAGCCCTGCACATGAGAAACCAATGAACCTGGGTTGGTCTGTACCTGCAGGAACAACCATGGAGTAGTGACAATGAGCACAGCTGAGAAAATCACAATAAAGGCTTTACCTCAGGAGCAACACTGGGCATCACTGTGCTACAAAACATCTGTGTGCTATAGAATCATTCCCTGCCAATGCCTTTTTCTCCACGGAATTCTTGTACTTTGCTGGTGGACAGAGTTAGCATCAAGTGGGCTGCAGCAGCATGCCAGCTCAGATGTGGGGTTTTTATCACCCACTCAGTGATGAGGTTGTGTATCTCTCACTGCTGAATCTAGACCAAAGGTTCAAATAGTCAGTACCAAGAACAAAGCCACAGGACAGAACTATGGAACTTAGTGCTTGAGAATGTCACCCAGACAACACCATGTCACTCAGTGTAATTTTCAAAGGTTTGAGAGAAGCAACACAGTTTAATCCATACCCATCAGCAGAATACTTCAAATACCTTAGAATGGCAGTGAATCTGTGAAATCACTTAGCTTTTGAAGCTGCACTTACCTATGTGCCAGCACTCACCTCTGTCCTTGGTTACTGTTCGCTAGTTTCTGCAGTATTTTCATTGCTAAAGGCTTCAATAGCAAAGTTAGTTTTATATAAAAATATCATCTGCAGCAAAATATGTTTAGTCACAGGCAATGTTTAAGTGGAGCCTGACACAATCAACATTGTCAAAACCAATTTTAAGAACCATATGAATTAATTCGGTGCAAATTTTCAACTAGAAATATCCTTTTAGGCTAAAGCCCTAAATTTCAGCTATTCTAAGGGCTGTTATTCCCCACCCCTTCTATTCTTGTATCTAAACAGTATTATTAATATAAAAATTGTTCTTGATATGGTTATAATCAAGATTAACAATACAGTTAATACTGTTGATTAAAAGAGAGTGACAAAATCGATGTGACAGTGAAGGGAGTAATACAACTTTATAAACTTCAGAGATCATCAGGATGGAAGTAATCAAAAAAATGTAAACTGCCAGCTCTTGGATTTTGTTCCTTCAACACTGTCAAAGAAGTTAAGAAATGTTAACACTGGTTCAGTCTGTCACCCACAGCAATATTTTTTTCATTCAGAATACTTTTAATGATGATTCAGTGTATTCATTATAAAGAACTCTATTTGTTCATTGTGAAGTGCTGTATTAAAATACCTTACTATGTTTAGGATAAAAGTAGAAAGGAAGGTCCAAATGCACAACTACTCATGTTCTGGAGATTTAAATCTAGAGTTTCATGATAAAGCTGTTCCAGTAACCTTATCTACTGCTTCCATGAGCCTATCCTAAATACATCAGTGCATTTTTATTCCAAAGAATTTTTAAGATACAGGAACAGATCAGCATCTCTATGAAAGGCCAAAGTACACATAATCCCTGTGGGAAAATCAGACATACAAGAGAAGAGCCTATTTCCACCCTTGCTTTATAACAGATTGCTGTTTTCATCATCTGTTGTGTGTTGTTGCATTTCGTTGTTTGTTTCCCAGTGAGAGAAAGCACTGTGAACATGGTGCAAAATACCAGTATGACTGTCCTTAGACTGTATTCATCAAGTAGAATGCTCATTAATCTTGTATTGTTCAGAGAGGCCATACCTTTTGTACTTTTAAATTTTGTGCCATGCTTAGGTGTCAGAGCTATGTTGACTTTTAACAGTTAATAATTCTTCGTTATATTCATTTCTGTTATCACTGTTTTTAGTGCAAGAGCTTCTTTCAAGGCCCCTATATTTGCAATAATTTCTGATACCATCATATATTAATTATATATATAGATTATATATATAAATATATATAAATTTACTGCATGTACATTTAGTACTTTAAAATCTTTCAACATTTTAAGAGATACCTTCATAAAAACATCTGCAAAAAAAATTAAAAGGACAAAATCATAGTCAATTTAACATCATTTCTTTTAGCTCTATTTCCTTTTTTTCCAATTCCTTTATCCTTGTCTAACTTCTCTTCCCTCGAAGTTGATCAACCTTATTTTCAACATCTATTCCACCCTTCACCACATTACCTTCCTTTATAGCATGTAGTTGAGCTTTAGATGAGGACAAAAAGAGGAGAGACTGAAGTCTGCTAGGTTTCAAAGCCTGGGATATTAGGAATCATAAGAGTTTTCCCTATATGATGAGGTGACTTATTTTCTCTCCTTCTTTCACCATTGAATTTAATGCCTTCCTTCCCTTCTGACTCAATACCTGTCTCAAGCTGGCTGAAAAAAGCTCTGAAACAACTTTTCTTGCTGTGCCTTTGTCAAAACTCTGTCACACCAGCCCAACAGCATGGGTCTGGAGAACAAAATGCTAACTCTCAAATCTCAAGGTGGTAGTTGATGAAAAGAGATTGCCCAAAACACATCATTTTTGGCTTCAAGGAAGTCACAGGAATCATGATCATAAAAATTTATTCGGACTATGAAATATTTTGAGTCCAGTCCTTCAATTAATCAGATAAGATAAAGTACTAAAAGAAGACACATGTAAGACACATATTTCTTTCTTTATTTTCTGATAATATCCTGTTACTATTGTGTTTTGGAAAAAGACCATTCATTCTGTGTATGCTTTAAAGTGGTTAGAACAGTGAAGCTTCATTTGGTCCAGGCCATCAACACTGTAAACAAAATTAATGAAAATAATAAATGAATATTGCTCAAGAACTTCAAATATGGCTTTTTTGTTTGGGTTCATTCTCACGAGTCCATTCTTTATGGCCATTATCTGCAAGTAATTCTTCACACAAAGGGAAGGCCTACAGTTGAAAACAATTCAGTTGCCAATTGTGAAAAATTAATTCATAGCCTATAATTATGATGATAATGACACCATCAGTAATCATAAATCATCATTATGACTGCATGATCACTAATTATTGTAGCACTGGGCTTTTGCTTAGTGCCCCATATTATTTTAGGAGCTACATGGAGAACTGAAAACATTGGCAAAGTAAACTTTACTACAATGAGGCTGCTAATTTACAAAGCAATGTTTCTTAAAATATTATGTTTTCATGTTTATCTGTTTTCCTATTAAAGTGTAGTCACATAGGCTGCTTGCAAATAATTCACTCTAAATTATTCAAATGTGATAGCATCATACATTCTAAGACGAAACTAATTATAAGGATGGACTGGAGTCTTCTATAATCTGGAATATTGTTTTTTAATCTAATTCTGCTTCTGAGATAATTACTCAGAATCAATCACTGTCAGGATTATAGCAATAATCAGATTGGAGTTAGAAGCTGTTGATAATATCTCAGAGTCCAATTTCTCCCCACGATAAGGAGATCAAACCAATCCAGCAACTGAAAATTACATTAGGATTATTCTAAATATAGCTTGTATGCATCATTTTACATTTTTTGATCTTGGGTTTATGTTTATTTGGAATAAATATGTCCATACCAAACTTTGGGCAGTATTTTAAAAGTAAATCAAATGAGTCTCAGTTTTCAGAATAGCAGCTTTCAGTGCAAGAACTACAATGTTCGTTCCATTTCCAGTGCTGATTTATGGTTCAAAAGGAGGAAACCAAACACATTCCAGTTGTTTGTTTCTCTTTGACTCCTGAAAGAGCACTAAGAAAGAAATCTGACTGTTAAACCAATTATTTGCTAAGTATTGTCAATATAGTTGATAATCCACTGTTACTAAGACCATAACAACTATGTATTTACTTATCTTCATTTAAAAAATGGCAAAGAATATTCTATCTCAAAAGGATATAAAAAAATTTATTTGGCTTTGAAATTAAACAAAAGGATCTATTGGACTTCATTTTCCATTGAGAATAACAATTTAAGCATGTATTTGGAAGTCCAAGTTTTTCAGCAAAAAAAATAATTAAACTTAGTAAACAGAATTGTGATACTGATATCACAATACTGAAATCTGTCTAAAGAATTTGTTTCATATTTTTTCTCTGCCTTATTGGTAATGACTTGCACTAATTTACTGGATTCAGAAGTTATTTCTTCAGTGTCTTTATGTACTCCTCCAATGATTTTTTTATCTTCCATTGCCCTATTCTTCTACAAGGAATGAGTTAGCAATTCACTGATGCATTATATATGGTCTTAAAAAGACAAAGGTATCTGGGCAATTACAAATCTGTCTGAATATTGCTGGTTTATTATTTTGACCAGGGACATTATTATTGGCAATTTTGCTGACCTTTACCTAAGTCAATCATTTACTCTATGTTGTCTCCTCAACAAATGTTTTCTTTCCGCATAGACAAGAGGAGGCAAAAAGAGGGCTGGGAAAGAAAAGGGAAAACAGACAAAATACATAGGTGTTTCAAGAAGGAGAAGAGAAGTAAAATATGCAGTAGCAGAGAAGAAACTAATGCAAATGAGGCAGAAAGATTAAGTCCAGAAAGATGCAAAAAGATACGTATCTCTGAACTATATAAGCACAAAAAAATAGCCCATGTTGTGCCAATCTTCACAACCCTCTGTGCAATCTCTAGGAGATGTAGGAGCCCCATTATGCACATTAAAATCTTGTCAGGCATCTGTCTCCCTTTTATAAAGGTAAAGACTTTGAAAATCCTGTCTAATATGCTTCTGAAATTTTTATATTCGGGAAGTAATGGAAAATTGCAAAATTATTTAGATCATGTGTCAGCCCTGTGTTCTATAAAATTCTGCTGATGGATCCCCATCAACTCAGTATACGTTAAATCTGGATTTTAACATAAATAATTTCATCAACCTAATTAAAAATAAAAATTAAAATAACTTAATCACAAGAAAGCATCCTATCTCTGTCAAACAAAACCATTTTTTGATGAAACTTAAAATTCCCCTTCACATTTTATTGTGAGAAAATTTGATGCATTCTTCATAGTACCTACAATTCACTTTCCCCAGATATGTCAGCAAAAATATTTATATAATAAAGGCATACTTAAATGAGTATATAAATATTACTATTAATATTATCATAACTTTAATTTATAGATACAAGATTCTGGAGTAATACCCATATGACTGTATGCCATTCTTACATTTTTAAGGAACATTAAATTGGAAATAAATTACATTTACCTCATTTTGATGCTACGTTATATGGGCAGAGACATGTAAAGGGAGAAATAGGACTTCAATATAAAGAGATTTGGACTTTTAATATCTACCTAGTTATAAACCGTAGACCTATTTTAAAGTCTGAGATGATGGAAAGTGAGAAGATAGAATAACTTAGACAAAAATTGTTAGACTTTAAGCTTTCCAGCTTGTCTTCTGACATTCATTAATTATTAGATCATATCACATTTATGAGAGAAATTTCATATCCCACATAAAACCATTACACATCTTTTCTCAAGGCAAGTAGACTTTCACAGACAGAAGGCTGAATGAATACACAAACAGCAGATGAATTCTCAGGGTTCTTTTAACAAGTGTGTTTCTAAAAACAGCAAATGTAAAATATCCAGAATTTACTGGGAAAATATCTTGAGGCGGAAGGACGGGTTTTCTTTATGGGCATTAATCAAACTGCCTGAGAGAAGTGTCTTGGACTTCATAATTTCTTTTATGGCTAGCACAAGCCATATGCAAACAAAAAGTTCCCCACTGAAATCAATGAGAATCAATGCTCAAGAGAGCAACAAGAAGCTGCAATGTTTGTCCCATCATTTTTTCATTTTTCTCCTCCATTTTCTATGTAAGCAAGGATTATTGGTAAAAGTCCCCAAGTACCGTTTACATAAAATTTACTCCTCAGGCATGCTATAACTGGGACTTTTTCTCTGGACCCCCCAAGTGAGATCATCTGGCTGGCATAACTTGTACTTGGCAAGGACACAAGCAGAACCACAGGACCCAGGGACTCGTCCTGCTGCATCATGGCAGCAGAGATTCTGACTGCCACAGATGGCATTATTTCAAGACTTGTGTGATTTTCTTTTGATAAAAGATCTTTTTGTGACCTTGTGGACCCAGAAATCAGACTTCAGGAAAATCACTTTTATGTAGTATTCAGACAGGTGCTTTAAGTCCCCAAGACTGAGCAGAATGAACAAAAATCCGCAACACGCAATGCCCATGAGTGGTGAGTAATACTGAGGTAGCATGTGAAAGAGAAATATATTCCTTCCATCCTGTAGTACCAACACCCTTTTATGCTACTGTACCCACTCAAAGTGTAGGCCACTGGAATTCACTGGGACACAGGAGTTTTTGATGACACTATAACAATGAATTGTGATACCTAGTTTCACATGCTTCTTACAAGTGTAAGCTGAGGCCTTAACTCATCACCAGGTCATCTTGATCTGCCTACCTTCCCACATTAACAGCACCAGAGAGTTTCCAGCAGGACATGTGAAGCTTAGTCGTGGATCTGCACCTCTCATGGCTGTAGACCAAGATCTGAGCCCTGACCCAGTCAGTATTTTTCACCTGCAATAGAACCACTTTCACTGAAAGTACAACTCCCTAAGTAGCTGTAAATCACCTCCAGCTGACAGCAGTCTCTCTGAGTCTGCTGTAAAACAGCACACTATCAAGAGGCTCTACCTTCCTTCTTATACTGCCTCCTCACTGGCCTCTTACAAAGCAGAAAACTGAAGGACTGCAAAGAACGATCAGAGCCTGGTTTAACCCTATTTTCTGCCCCAGGAGGTTTACTGAAGCACACCTGGGGAGGCAGAGAGGCAAGAGTACTTCTTGGCTCAGTGGGTCTAATTGTCTGCTCCAGGGAGTTAGGCTAAAACCAGGAAAAAGTTATTCAATTCCCACATGCAAACTCTCAGTGTCCTCATCTTGTGTCTTAATTTTCAGAAAATCAGCATTGCTACTAAGCAAAACCAGAAATTGATCACATATTTAAAGCAACAGCATCTCAAAATGCCAGTTTGTAAGTCAAATAATGTTTTTGTGGTTTTTGTTTTCTTTAAACATGGCACTCCAGCCATTTCTTATATTTCAGAGAACACTGGAAAGGTTTTCAGTTCAAGTGAAATAAACTACCCTCTGATGACACTATAGATTTGACATGTAGATTTACCCTATTAAGTCACAGTGAAGATGGAGCTATATTCAAACTAGGAGAATTTTGAAGATAACAGGATGAGATATATCAAATATATATATATGGATTTATATTCTCAGAATTTGCCAAGTAGATATTAATGAGGCATATATTGCTTCTCTCCTTGCCTTTAAAAATGTTACATACACCCTCCAAGTTAGAGTAAACATGGTAGTTATCTAACTATGATGAGTATTGCCCCACAAATTGTAGCCCAGGGCCCAGTTTCTGCAGTGGGTAGCACTTAATCAGGCAGCTGCTTCTCTGACATCACATGTTGCCCATAATGTGCAGGGTTACACATGGCTAAGTACAAATTACAAAGACAGGAGGGAAAGAACTGGCTCCACAGTCACTGTTCCCTTAGAGCATTCATTTATTCCTTGAGTAACAGAGCAGGTCGAGCAGAATTTCTTATAAACAATTTGGTCTAGTTGTCTCCCTAAACTGGGATAAAATAAAAAAAAAAGGAAAATTCCTTCCCCTATAAATATGTTCACTTCAAACAAATGCTGCTTCAGTAAAACTCCAGCCTTCTCTTCAAGTTCTCCTTATCACTTTGTATTATATTGTGGCTGACTTTAGAAAAGAATTAGCTGTTGAAGTGTCATATAATAAACCAATATGATTGCTCTAACCACATCAAAACTAAAGATTTTAATTATTTTCTGGAAAAAAGGCCAGAGGAATTGATGTAGATGTGTCAATTTTATTGAACACATGACCATTTTCCCACTGTCAAATTTTTCCACTAGAGGACTTTCTAAAAATTGTTAAAAAACTGTTCTCTGGAAACACAGTACTGCTAGCTGTGTAGTGAGTACTAATTCAGGGCAAGGCATGTACTTCAAAACCGTGCAATATGGTCTAACTTTTTGCAGTTTAAAATGGGAATAATCCTTAAAACTGACCATTTTAAAATATGTAACCCAGTAGCTCTGTTCTTTATATATATTTTAATTGGCTTTTCTGTGTTGATGACAATGAACACAGATAAGTCTCTCAACACTAGGAGCACTGCCTGGCTGGACAGCATAAAAGAACTTTGCAACAGGTCAACACTGCATATGCAGCACATGCCCAAGGTACCGAACTCATAAGGCAGTATGAAGAAGAACCAATAAGTTTACACAGATGTGTTTCCACACTGTCACATCTCAGTGAAAAAGACCCTCTGAGACAATTATTAGTTTCAATCACTGCTTGTGGACCCAGGCTGGCTGACATGTCAGTTCCAGCACAAGAGTGTCTCTGCTCTTTACTCATCAGGATTTTTTTTCTGGGGTCTGCATGGTCATGGTGTAGATACATTCTCTGCTAATTAGTTTTTCTTTGATTTTGGATACCTGAGTGGCTGCTACCCAGGAACTCAAAAGCCATTCAGACTTGGCAATCTGCACATCTGTGATTGACACTTTCTTACTTTAATCTTCTGCATGTAGGAATGAAACCAACTTTTAAAAGACACAGTGGGCTCTGTAATGCAGTAGACCATCTGTGTAAGCCATGAGAGCTGCCAACAACAGAGTACCCCTCCTGTGCTCTGCTTTTTAAATAGGCTCCTTGGGGAATAGCAGCTGAGATTTACATTGTCTCAAAGCAGTCTAAGAATGAAAGAAACAGGATGCCCAAATTGTGATGGCAAATCCCTCAGGCTTTGTTGTTAGGTAGGATGGAGATGATGATGATGGTGACAGTACACTAATGAGGACAATGATGCTGTAGGCTGGGTAAGTTACCTAGGATTCCTTAATTAGAGGTGTCTACAGCATATAACTAGCTTGTCTTCTATAATTTTCTTTCTGATAGTTCATATGTGGCTATTTACTTTTCCTTCTAAGACTTTTTGTCCCTAACCTCACCTAGACTCTTGAAAATTCATGCTAATGCTAATCTTAACTTGAAATAATTTTATGTCCATGTTTTCTACAACCTTGGCCCTTCCTTGTCACAACAAAAATCTGTATAATATTTTCAAGCTAAACTAGAATGTGTTTCAACTTTTAGTCAATTTCTGAAGTGTAAAATTTCTTTTTAAAAAACATTCTTCAGAGCTCATGAATCTCAAGTCTGAAAAAACACGTGATGCCTTTGTAATATATTAAATTTGTAGGTTTTCTTGGCCATCATATGAAACTGAGGGAGTTTCAGATATCAGTTCTGACAGAATTTTGCTGTCAGAAAAAAAATTAAGTCAGCAGATGTTGCTCTAAGTGTACCAAAACCAAATAAATGTTTGTATGGATCCCTGCAAAGCAAAACTGTCAAACTGAACATTATTTCAAGGCAACAGAGTTTGCTGTAATGAAAACCACATTAATACTTTCATATTTCCAAGACCCATATTACCATATGTTCAAAGATATATTCATCCTCTCCTAATAGTTTTATGCTTTCAAAGGACATGGAAGCATATTTTCCTCTAAATAATGGCAAAATTATACTGTTTCTTCCAGATGAAAGAAAGTGTATTCAGAAGAACAAAAGACAAAGGCCCAACAAAGAAGCGTAAGTGATCCTGTTTGTGTTTCCATATTTTTTTTATCGATGATAGTCTAGATCTCAGTGACACTGTGGAACCCTTAGGAAAATCCCATTTGTATATGAAAATAAGACAAGACTCCTTCTAGCAAACACTTCTTAGCAAACACAGTACTGATTCTGAGTGAAAATATGATGAGCAATGTTGTGGGTATCTACTCTACCCCTTACCACTCAGAGGCTGTTTTCTTTATTGACAGGATATAGCCTGGCATAGTATTGCAAGTGGTTTTGTCATTATTAAGATTTGCTGAAAAGCTTTTTATTTAGCATTGTCAGCTCTAATAGGGGACAGGATTGATCAGCATATCTGACAGAAGTCTCCTCTTCAAAATTACATTGTACCAAAGTGTCAGGTTCAAACACTGTGACAATCCCTTCACTAATGCATTGAATTATAAATAAGAACTCAGCACTATTATGCAATTGTAGTCAAAATTGTATTTTTAAAAAGAAATATTCAGCTTATGTTGTTTACACATTCCAAGTATATGCATAGCAGGACACCATGATAAAAGTTAAAGTCCCCAGTCTGGAATGAGTTCAGAAAAAGTGAACCAATCTGATTTCTATTATGTCCTCATGAATCCCCTGATCAGAATTCAACGCTCATTGAGTAGTTTAACAGGCCGCTATTGTTTCTCTCTCTTTTTGCTGGGGACAATTTTATTCCTAGGTGAATTACCACATTTAGTCCCTTCCCCCTTTGATTTTTCTCTAGAGAACATTTGTAATAGATCAATATCTAAAAATATTGACTTGTATTTATGCCGTCTTTTATCTGTATATTATATTATCTATCATGTTAAAAGAATATCAACCATGTTAAAAATGAAAATTTCATCAAACAATCAAAATACAAATCATCCAGTGTCTGATTTTCAGCAGTGGAAGTTAGATGACCTGTTACAGTGGGGATACTGTAACACAATGTACCAAACCAGGAGTCCCGTGGAAAGGAAATATATATGGACAGATTCTCGATAGATGTTTCAGAGATGTTTATTTCTCCAGCCGCATGGCCGGGGCTCTGCCAAGGAACTCTCACAGTCTGGGCCGAGGGTCCTTTGCCCACGCAGGGAAACCCAAAACAACCAATGGGGAACGAGGCTGACCAGGGGCTCAGGAAACCCCGTCCCTGTCCCCTCAGGGCCCCTCTCCCAGGGCTACATGGCAGGAGGAGGGACCCCGACACTGACCTTTGATGCTTATATCCGAAATTTGGATAAAATGTCCAATTACCTCTGAATGGTACTGCCATATTATTTATGTTTCTCCTGATGGTTATAGGTCTAAATGCTTTCAAACTGTCAAGGTGTAAACTCAAAAGGGCTCCTCAATGTTACCCACAACCTAGGCATTCCTAACCTAGCTCCTCTGAAATATTTGTATACCTAAGTATCTTCTTTGCATGATCATCTCAACTTTGTCCTATATAGCTTACTCATAGCATTATCTTACTGTCCCTTTTCAGTTCGTGGATCTCAAAATATTCATTTGGATCTCTACACTTATAAATGGCCATTACACCGTGCAATTATAAATACAATTCAAGACTGGAATGGACACGTTTTCAAAGTCACCTCCCACAGTGTTCATTTGGATTGTTTGACTGTCTTCCCCTATCAAAAGAAGTCATGCAAAAGGGTGACCTGGTATCACTGAAACAGTTTCCAAAATCCTTCAATTCCCCCTCCCAAGTAAATACCAGACCATGGTACTTTTTTTTTTTTTTTTTTTTTTTTTTTGGGTGACTAAACAATATTTTCTGTTTTGAAGCTTTATTAACCTGGATGTCTGATAACCAGTGAAGAATGGTTAATATTATGCCTGTAACAGATGAGGACTGAAGTTAGGCAGAAATACAGAAAAGTAAATAAGGAAATAAAGGCATTAAAAAAACCTCACAAAAACAACAATGCACGGTGATATTCAGACACATCCATATTTTAATGTAACAGTTAATTAGAATTTTATTTTTTCTTATATCTACTGTCCTGGGGTGACTTTATGATTTGTATTCCCTATCGCTGCTCTATGCCCAGAAATTAATTTTGTGCCTTTCTGTGCCTTTAAACTGAGCCTGAGAGGGGGGAGAGGAAAAAACCAAGCGAACTTTTCAAAACAGTTGTTCAATGACAGAGACACACACTCCTCTGTGCTCTCCTGATGTGGTAGAAAGAGCGGAGGAAGCACCCTTCTTACTTTTCAGCCAAATTTGGCTCCTTTCTCCGGAGGGAGACGGAGAGTTGAACTTTGTTTTCCTGGGACTTCAGTTTTTCCCTTCTTCCCTTCTGGACTGTTTCAACATCAGAACACATTGGGAGAATTTTCCACCGGTGGGCCCACACCGACCCAGCTCCAAGGAGGAGGAGAGAGACCACACCTACAGAAGGGCTCTGAAATCTTCCCAGGTTTCTCTCCCCAGCGAGAGGTTTTATTTTTTTTTGCATTATTATCCTTTTCCTGTGTGTTTGTTAAATAGTTTTTTTATCTCTTTCACTTTCCTCGCTTTCCTATAAGGAAAATTTTTTTTCCCAAACCTGGTGGGGGAGAGATGGTTGTAACCTGCCTTATATCAGAGGATATTTTCCTCCAAATTTGTCCAAACCGGCACACTGCTATTCAGAGATGACATGATGGAATGACTTTTTAGGACAGCTTTGAAAGAGGAAGAAGAAATTACTTCACATGACTTTACCCAAATTTTGTTGGGTCTTTTCCATTAAAACTACTACTATGGAATGCATGGAATAAAAGCAGTTTCAGTGAAGCAAGACTAATGAAAAAAAGCCAGACAAAAAATTCTCTGCATTTGACATCAGAATCATTCCCCTCATATTGCAAATACCTTCCATGAACTCATCAGCTTCATCAAGTTTAGAAGCAATTTAGATTTCTCCATTCCTAAGCCTTTTCATATCTTTCTTTGTTGATTAGGAAACTATTTATAATTTCTAGTTTAAATTTATATATTTCTTTCCATTTAATTTTCTGTAAGTACTATCCTTCAGTATTTATGCCCTTGCATTTATTTCCTGAATGTATTTATGAAAAATAATCATACCCTTCTCAACTTTTATTTTGCTAGGCTGAACAAACCAATTCCCTTTAATCTCTTTATATACTATAAGTCTTCCAATTCCTTTAGACATACAAGGAGTCCTCCTTTGCTCCTGTTCCAGTCTCAGAGGATTTTGTTAGTTTGTTTTAAACACAGATTGCATAATGGAGTATTACTGTACTTTAAACATGCTCCTACTAATAGCTTTGTAAAGCAACTATGCAGTACCTGGAATATTTCTCCTGAAAATATTCCACACTATATATTGCAAAACTGTCACCTTTTTCCATGGCTGAAATTTAACCATCCTTTTTTTATGTAGGTTTGTTCTTCCATCCCATTAAATTGATTAACTACTTCTTCTTATAAGAAGTATTATGCTATCCATTCCAAAATACATGATCTTTTACTTCTCTGTCTCATTGCTGTCCATTCCTTGAAGATAGACCACCATGTGGTTCCTCACACTGGTAGTAAGTTTTGGATTGGTACAAACTCTACTTTTCTACAACATCAAGCCCGTTAAGGAAAATATTGAACAGAGGTTTTAAAAATACCCAGCACCCAAAGAAAGCAAGAAGTGATGGATCCCCCTCCTTCATAATTAGTATCAGGAATTATCATCTTTCTCTTATCCAGCTTTTTATTCACTATACAACAAACTCCATGCACCCCATGGTCTTCACTTCAATAATTACTTGTCGGCATTTAATCAAAAGCATTTCCTTAAACATGGCTAAAGAAAGTTAATAAATTTGCCATTTTTTTTAAATCAGTATTCTTAGCAGTAAGTTAATTTATTAGAAATTACCCCTCATAAAAACACTGTAATTTTTAGTTTACTTTCCGTTTACACCTGCTTGCTATATATAAAATTCTCAAACTGCAATGAGGAGGTATTTCCTGACCACCTCCCCACCACACCCACTTTTTCAAAAGTAGATACCGTGTTTGGTATTTTATTTGTAGCTTTCTATGTCCTAAGTTCAGTTCCCTAGAATAAATCTAACTGAAATAATGACTATTGGATTTGCAAATTATTTTTCCAATTGTTTTAGTATTTATAAAAGGTAGTTAGATTTTAACCAGTTAGTAGCCCAAATATTGTTTTCACAGAATCACAGAATCTTTGGTTTGAAAAGACCTCCAAGATCATCAAGTCCAGATTTAGACTGATTACCACCTTGTCAACTAAACCATGGCACTAAGTGCCACATCCAAGTGTTTCTTGGACACTTCCAGGGACAGTGACTCCACCATCTCCATGGCAGTCCCTTCCAGTGCTTAACAACCCATTCCATGAAGAAATTCCTCCTAATATCAAACCTGAACCTCCCCTGATGCAGCTTGAGGCTTTGTCCTCTTGTCTTGTTATTGGTTGCCTGGGATAAGAGTTCCACCCACCTGGCTACAGTCTCCTTTCAGGCAGTTGTAGAGAATGATGAGGCCTCCCTGAGCTTCCTTTTCTCCAGGCTAAATACCCCCAGCTCCCTCCGCCACTCCTCATATGACTTACTCTCTAGACTCTCTAGATGTGTGTTTTCATCCCAAATTTGGCAGTTTTCATTACTCAGTGTGCTGGTTTGTGAGTACATACATACATACACTACATATACATGTTACTCTCTGCATTAAAACTGTAATTAAACTATTCATTTCCACTCCAGTTCACAGACTTTCTCTAGCCTTATACACATCCTAGATATTAGTAATGTGTTGCATAGGCCTTCACATTTTATCTCATTATTTATATGACTGAAAGCTGTATTTCTATTTTTATTTACAAAGTGAAAAACTCCTCATTGTTTAGCTATTTTCACTGTATTCTTTATTTCTCTTAGTTTCAAGAATTATCTCTTTTGTTCATCATTCTTTTTCCCTTTATTTGACTATACCTTTCTTCTGGATGCCCATGTGAATTGTTTATTCTTAACTCATTATTTATCCTTAGTCACTTTACTATTTTCTGTCTGAAATATAACCTCTGTAAAATATTTGCATTTATTTCGAGTAAAGTAAATAAATTCTGGGCATCCTCCATGTTCCAGTTCTTTGTGTCTTTTCAGTAACTCACATTAACAAGTTTCTTCTATCTCTTTTGCTTTGATCTTCCCCCCATATCTACTTTCCTAAAAGTAACTTTTTCAGAAGTACTGAAGGAGCTCTAGAATTGTTCACTCCAGATTTTTTTCCATGATCTATTCTCAGTAAGATGTATGTCCCCATTCATTCTAAAAAACTAATTAATAAATTAATTAAAATGTTGATCCTCAGTGGTTTTGCTACCTGTCTCCATAAAAGACATGGGCCTATTACAGGAAGAATGACCTGGAAAGGACAAGAGGACAAGATGGTAGGAAAAAAAAAAAGTTTACAGGATTTAGAAATGTGGTCAGGACGCAAAAGAAAAAAAAAAAAAAAAGAAAAAAAAAAAAAAAGAAGAAAAATTCAAGCTAATACAATTAGATGGGGACAAAATAACATAAATCATAAATTTTGCAGGCAGAAAGAAACCTAGACAGTCAAGACAGGAGAGACAGTAGAAAGCAATTTAGACAGCAGTATGAAATACAGCAGCAAAAGCAACCCAATGCAATTTCGGTCTGTCAATGCATTGATGACACAACACAGTGAAGCACTCGATCATCTGGGAAAAGGAAAAGTAACTCAAGAACTTAAGGATGTTTCAACTGCATACCTTATACAAGGAAAAGTGATTGTATCTTATACTAGAACCACCACAGAGTCTCCTTCCAAACAAAATCAGGGCTCAGACTACATTCAGTTGTCCAAATGCTGACTTTGTTGAAATATTATTTTTCGATGCCCAGTGTGGATTCCATACTAGCTGCAATATTGCTGACTGCAGTATTCACAAATGGGGAAGCTGAAGAGAAGTGTAATGCCTAGGCTCAATCCTTCATAATCTTTATGTTTGCATTGTTAAAAAACTAAAACAAGTTATGAGTACTTCTTACCCTGGGCTCTTAATTCTTCCCAGGAAGGCATTATCTACCTTTACAGACAGTGTTAATACTTTATTATTAGATAATTTCAATCCTGTCACATAAAATTCAGCCTAATTTCAGTATGTTTGGGTCAGTCTTCCTTCCTGTTTTCCAGGATTTTAGTGTTACTACCTGTACCAACATTTGAAAAACAGGATTTGTCCAGTATCTCACCACTGCTCATCCCTCCTCATCTCAAGTTGTTGCCTTGACTAGTCATGTTTTAAAACATAAGCACAGTTTCCATAGTGTTTTAAAGTATTTTTTGTTATCATGGAGCAGAAAGCTAGTCTTCATAGTATACACAAAGCAATGAGTTTACACTTTACTCATTGTTTAAAGTCACACTTTACTGATTACTTAAGGAGATGACAGCACTGAACATGTAATCATTAGTATTCCCTAAGTAAAAAATGTAATGTTGTATAACCTCAAAATCCTCCTGTCAGCCTCTCCTCTTTTTTCTCCAGCTTCCTCTGAATATCCATCCTTT
Organism: Aphelocoma coerulescens; assembly: GCF_041296385.1. Lineage (NCBI taxonomy): Eukaryota > Metazoa > Chordata > Aves > Passeriformes > Corvidae > Aphelocoma > Aphelocoma coerulescens. The sequence goes on along the minus strand of NC_091015.1, from coordinate 34,960,578 downwards.
GTTTACTGCAGAATCTCTCAGCAGTTTGTTAGCTGAGCCACCTAAGACAGCTGTTCCGGTTTGGCCAAATTTAGAAATATATCCTCTGAGAGAAGGCACAGCTACCCCTTCCCCCCCAGGTTCGGGAAAAAATAAATTTTCCTCGAAGGAAAGTGAAGAAGATAAAACTATTTATTTACCAAACACACAGGAAAAGGAAAATAAGGCTAAATAATAAAATGTTTCACTGTGGAGGAAAAAAAAACCTGGGAAAGTGTTAAGAGTCCTCCCTTTGGTCTCCTCGGCGCTGGGGCTTGGGCCAGGGCCAGGCCCTCTGTGCCCGGTGGAAAGTCCTCCCGATGTGCTCTGAGGTTGAAAAAAAACAGTCCAGTATAAAAGGGAGAAAATCCGGAATTCCAGAGAAGGAAAAACAAAGTCCAGCTCTCAGTCTCTCTCTCTCCGGAGAACAAGAAGCTGAAACAACTGGTCAAAAGCTGACTGGAAAGCAGCAAGCCGGGTGCTTCCTCGCTCTCCTCCCGCAGCTGAAAAAAAAACCTGCTATCTCTGTGTGACCTTGAACAAGCTGCAAACTGCCCTGAAAAAGTTTTGCTCAGTTTTTTCCTTCCCCCTCTCAGGCTCAGTTTAGAGGCACAGAAAGGCACAAAAATTAATTTTGGGCATAGGCAGCGATATGGGATACACATCATAACGTCACCCCAAGACAACAGCAAATATAGCAAACACAGAGAGACTTTGTAGCAGAGCACTAACACCATTTATCAGGTATTTGTAAATCACTCTGTAAATACTTGCTACTGGTTCCCTCTCTTCATTTTTTCTTTCAAGGAGACCTGTGCTCACAAGGCCATTTCAGCAGGGAAATTCCTAGAGCTCTGATCCAAGTTACATATGAAGTTTAAACATACCCCAGAGTAGCAAACTGAGATGCCAAACTGCCCCAACCACTGCAGTGCTGAACACCCTCAGTAAGATTTCATTTTGTACCGTGCTAGACATGAAATCTTTTATGAAATAGACATGAAAATTGCAATTTGGCTGGCTTGTCCCTTTTATGACAGGGATAGTATATGCAGAATCTAGGGAAAAATCTATGTAGTATCAACCGACAGTTAGGAGAAATGCTTTGCACATCATCTTTTAATTGAGTCAACCAGCCCTTCTCGAGATATGAAAGTATTTTGAGTTTGGTTTGAGTCTAGGGTGAGAATGTGAATGGAGTGTTTATCTTAGATAACAGGGACCACAGGACATATCTATTTGTTGTTCTTATTTGCAAATCCTAAATAATATTTTTTTATTATGACAATATTTTTAATTTTAGAATGGAGGACATTCCTATCACTCATCTGCTTATAAATTAGGGAGGACATTTCTCTCCTTCTATATTCCTCCCCTATCATTTGTGTTATCATCACATTTTAGTCACTTTGAAAATGTATTTTATTTCAATAACTAACTTCCTTCTACTATGCCCTACATGCTCAATTTCCAGATCAGTCTTGAGTGGGATGCCCTCTGAATTCTAATCGCTAAAATCATATTCATATCTACACATTTATATCAAAGTCAATCTTAGGCCCACCTGTTTTAAGGATTAATTTTGAACTGCTCTACTAGAATCTATAGATGTTTGAGTTCACATATTACTGAAGGATTTGATAGACAGAGAGATACAAAGGTTTAGTAACTTAAATCATCATCTGACCTATGCTTGGCATTTCATTCCCACATCAACTATGTCTATAATCTCTAAAGCAAACATGGATTACAGCAGACTTGAATGAAAATTGATATTATAGTGTATATTGTCAGAGGAACTATTTCAGCAGCTCATTAGATTTTCAAGAAGTCTGACAGCATTAAAGACATCCCTTGTTTATCTTGATCTAAAGTAAACAAAACTTTACCTTAGAAATTAATATTTATAGCCATTTGTCTAAGTAGTATCATAAACTTAGATCTTTTTACTGTCCTGTGCTTTGAATCAACTTCATTTATTATGTAAAAAGTAGCTTTCATTAAGGTGGTTGCTTTACATTAATCTCCAGAAAATGTAGTGTTTACCCTGCTAGGAAAACAGAGTGTTACCAAACAGAACATCCCTTGTATCCCTTGTATTCCTACACAGGGCCATGCAAATTTGGGTAGAGGCTGTATCTAACTTTCTGCATCTACAAGATGGAAAAAACAAACACTTTCCTGAGATTTGACAAAAATGAATCAATTAAGACTTCAGCCTTAGTTGCCTGGGATCTTAATATAAAGCACAGCTTTGATGGGCAATTGATTCCTATATTGAGTGCAGGTATTCCTATAATGAGTGTACTGAAAGCGATTATGCTCTCCTCTTGATGATACAGAAGCACAGTCAGAGCCTTGTTCTGTTTTTACTGCCAAATCTGAATGTTAAATGAATACCTAATCTTTTAGAGTGGCCTGCAAGTATTAGACTTGTCCCTCTCTCTTCCACTGCTTTGGAACTTAGTGTGTTTTAACATAACCTCACCAAAGCTCTGCAGCTTAAAATGTATTGGTCTGGGTGTGTCTTTATGTACAAAGAATACTGCTGGCAGAAATACCAGAAATAAGGTATACTGACTCTTTGGTTCCCAGACATCAGCACAAATGAGATTATTCTTGAAAAGAACATAGCCATTCACATCAACAACATTCAGCTGTTAACAATATAAAAAGAACAAGAATTATTGCTTTTTAAATATATTTATATAAAAATTTGTGAAGTCATTAGATTGTCCTCTGAGATTTTTTAACTTCTATTTCTAAAGACTAAAAATGCTTATTTGGAGATTTTAAAAAAACCCATAATAATACCAATTTCAAATCTACTTTTCCTCTCCTGTTGCTACGAGGTAATGCTTTGTACCCACTTTTAAATCAAAGAAGATATATCTGTAGAAGTCACCCATGATTGAAGTTCCATCATTTTGCCATCCTTTTGAGACATATTTACTGTTTGCGGGGTCTGTGGATTTTTAATATTCATGTAGCGAAGCAACATATTGCCTTAATTAAAATAAGTCACATTAATTTATCAATCTCTGTTTGAAATTTGTCAAATAGTGATTAAGGGGTAATAGAAAGATGCAATCACAGCTAACAGGAATTCAGCAGTTGTCTCACAGTAAGAAACTCTTGACCTTACAACTCATTTACTCTTCAGCTTGGCCTGGTAATCTCCAGAATGAAATGACGTGGAACACATGAGGATTCAGGTCAGAACCTTGTTAGAGTCAGTGTGAAAGAGCAAAAGATTATTAGGCCTCTCAATAATTTAAGATTGAAAATTATTTAAAGGCAAAATTGTGCTGGGATGCAAAAGAAGCAAGCAAAAAAATAATTAAATAATAAGTCTTTATTCCACTGAAATCACCTCAAACCTGATGTATATTGACACTTACACTACTATACAAGATGCCTACCTATGTGCAGACTGATTTTCTTTGTTATATTGTAAATATTTTTATTTTCAAAAGCCTATTGCTATTTATGATAATGGACATCAAGAAACAGATACATAGTTCTATTATGTGTGTGTAGGTTTTTCCTATTTGCTCTACTTCTTACACTGATAAAATCTTGTAGTTACTTATGCAAAAATATTTGGATAATAAACAGAGTCAGTACTGATTAACTACAAAGAACCAAGTTCTCTCTCAAAAAGCCATTAAACTCCCTTCACTCCCACATTCACATACTGTGCTCATTCACAGTTTTCTTTACTCCATTAGAGTACCAATACCTGCAAGCTTTTACACAAATTGGAGGCAGAACAGTGTGTCCAAAAAAGACTCATTAGTCTAAAATAACTGGCAATATCTGAACAAATTATGCTCTTTGGCAGTTTGCAGTTGTGCAGTTTTCTTTCTGTATGTTTAGTACTACTCCCTATCTAGGAGTAGTTAAATGTTGTTTAGCATCACCTTATCATTATTTGCCCACTGCTTAGCTTCTGCCTTGAATCCAGACTTTACCTAAACTCTCCCAGTTTGGAGAGTACTATCACACACAGTCCTATCACATCTGTCTTACTGTTGTTCCAAATCTCTAACCTCAATGGTTACTCTCTTGCCTCTCCTTCAGGTTTCCCGCAATGCTGCTACTAGATGAAGGCCTTACTTCATCTTACTTACTTACTTAAGTCAATACTTACATTGACTGTAAATCCATAATCTAGCTATGGCTTATCAGTCTCATCCTCTAGTTACTGGCTACTGATGAACAATCCTCTTCAAGATCTCAATAGTTCCTGAAGGACTTAAGGTCCAGTAAAATATTCAGCCAGAGATTATGCTTTGGTTTTTTAATCGCATATCTAGGTGATTAAAAGAAACAGGATTTTCAGTGGCCCTTTGGCTTCCTCATATTCTTGAAGACTAGAAACATGGTTGTCCTGTTCAATACCCCCAGAGAAGATAATCTCCACAGAAAATGTCCTTTCTGCTTCCAAGACACTTCCTGGCAAAAGAAGAAAGGCTGTAAAACTCTGTGCACTGTTATCCACAAAGTAAATATAAGGGAACTGATCTTAAGCAGTCCTGTCAACACAAAAAAAAAAGAAAAATCAGAAAAAGATCTCCATAAAATGAAGGGGAAAAAAAGGTAAGCAATATGTTGAAAAATATTTCAATGTGATCACCAAAGTCAGGCTTCTCAGAAGACTATGCTCTCTCAGACAGTAGTGAATATGCTGTGATTCCTCTATTGTACCAAGTACTTACCAGGAGAGAAATTCTCAACTATTGAGAACAAGATCTTTGTGTTATATACATTCAAAAATGTATTTTAGGATCAGTTGGTAGATGCTATTCTTATGTGTCTAGGACAAACACATCCCATCTTGGGTTGCCAGCGAAATGCTCACACCAAGGCTTATTGCACTTGCCACAATCCTCAAAAACAATCTCATGATATGAGAAATGCCATTAAGAGATTCCTTCCCAAATTACTTGTCGTTGTACAGGAAACCACCAGATGGCGACTAGAAATGCAGATCATCATTTCCTGAGGCTGAATAATGTTCTGTCTTCAGACCTGGCTTGCTGATGGCCTCAAAGGGCAGTCAACTTAGAGTCGATGAAAGGAAAGCATTTATCACCTTCTGTAGTTTACACCTGCCTGCCAGCCAAAATTTTGAGAGAGCTGCAAACAACTTAAACATCCATAGATCTGTTCATAATGTCCTAGTCTGCTATGAAATTTATTCTATAAGCTCTCCTTTGCCCCAGCTTAGCAACACATACACTGTGAATGCAGCAGAGATAAATCTGCTATCACTCAAGAAATCCTAGGTCACCTGTCAACTCAGTGTCTGGGAGCAAGTCATATTGTAACAGGGAACAGGAGCCCAACTGTTCTGAAAGATAAAGTGTATTAGCAGCAGAAAAAAAATCAAAATAAAGGGAAAAAGGCTGAGGGCAGAAGTGACAAAATTTTTCCACTATTATAATAACACACATATTTATTAATCTCTCTTAGTGTTGCTTTAGTCCTAAAACAATCACTGTGTATCAAATGAATGAGTCTTCTTGTTGCCAATGTGTCAGCTGAACTGGGTTTATGATTTTCTTTGTTACATCTGCTTCATTAATTTGCTTTAAATGACCTGAGAAACTGCTGGGAACATATTTTACTGCTAAATAATTTATATGGACAGTAATGATATGTGGATATTAGTCTGCAGCTGCATTCCCTTGTACAAGTTACAGTCCACTCTCCCAGATAAAAAAGCTAATTACAAAACATCCACAGTTCTTAAATCCTGTAGTTAGACTAGCTATGCAGCTTCAGTGGCTAGTGGCACTCACATTTGTTTATGTTGCCTTGAGCTCCCTCTGTCTTGCTCAAAAGAACATGTTTACCATACTTGCATTGTGTACATTGAGTATTTGAACATGCTTAGAAGCGGTGGCTTAGAAGGCTGTAAATGAATATTTATACTCATCCTCTTAAGTTTATATGAGGAAAATACAACTCTTGATGGACCAGAGTATTTTGATATATTCAGGAGATAATCTTTCTTCTTTCATTTTTGAAATAAAATGTTAAATTATTTGGGGTGTTTTAGTGGGTGGGAGGGTTTTGTTTGTTTTGATATTTCTTTATATCCCGAACTTCTTTATCAAGGAAAAGTAGGAATTCTTCCCAACTGTTTCTTGATAAAAATGACAATACTTAAAATTCAGTGGAAGAAGCCAATTGTCTTTTGTTAATGTATTTTTTCAGTTCCAATCTGATTAATTGGATATGACGAAGAATATTCTTTCTTTATCATCTTAAGAATTTTGCTTTAAATAAAGCCATCAAAATGTAAATCTAACATGTACAAAGAGCTTGGAGAAGTTGAGGACTAACCACAAGTGTAACAAAATTTGTCATCAAGAATTGTTTAGTTTTGTGAATTTTGCCTTGCAATGAATAGGAAGGAGACTACTACTTTACCAAAAAAAACAGATGCAGTACAGTTATGGTATCAAGCATCAAGTACAAATTATAGTACCAAACAAAACATATTTAAAGTAGAGGAATTAAATGTGTATTAACTGCAGGTGTAGCTTGCAATGTGTTCCTATCTTCCAGAAAATTCTCTTTGCCCTTTTCTTCAGCAGAGAAAATTGCTCAATTGATTTAAATTTAAACTTGGATTTTTAGTAGTCCTAGAACCTGAAGATGTGCTTCTTGATGGTGAGTGGAATTTGCGTTGTCAGCTTCTTTGGTTTTCAGTCATCTTTCCAAAATTTGTTTGCAGCTGGGCCTGGACATGATACCTAAAGTTAAAGGTACAGAAAGTGTCATTCTGCATTGGAAAGTGGCCTAAAAAGGTACATCACCTCAGGGACAGCAGACAGCACTGGAATTAAAGTACTTATAGAAAATATCATGTTATTGTTATTAGTCCTTGCTACTCCTTTTGGTACTACAGCACACCCTCCCCACTCTTCCAACCAACTCCACATGAGGTATGTAAAGATGCAAGGGAACTAAGTAATTTCCCATTTTCTTCAAGCATGCTTGAATATCAGCTCCATCATTCCCCTCAGATCCTTACAGTGGTCATCAGGTGCCTTACAGCTTCCACAGAAAAAGGAGAGATGATAGATAAAAATGCAGTGTTCTTACAAGACCAGTCTAGCTCTTACTGTTCTGCAGTTGTTTACTATTGTCTCAGTATATTTATTCAGTTACCTGAATTTCATGTTGAACATTCTGTACTCCATAATCTATGGAAATTATATTAATATACATGTATGTGGTATGTGTATACATGATATATTATCTATAATGTCTAATATATAGTTTATAATATATTGATATTCTGAGCTTTGTCTTATCCCAAAATACTCATCTACCTGCCCTTGATGACCAAAATGTGGCTTGAATGCAAAATTTTATTTCTAATTTTTATAGATCACATGGAATGACGATGCCCATTACAGTTTAATTGGATTTGAGCTCTTTAAGCTCTTTAAAACTACAGCCTGTGATATAAAATATCACTTCATAAATGCAGTGGAAATGTACTAAGAAATACAAAGAAATACAAAGAAATTCAAGAAATAAAAGCATCTATATTCTTTAGAGCTCTTGTTGATAAGCCTATAATGTGTACGTGTTCTGCCAATAAGATTTCACTTACTGTAGGTTTCATTTCATAAATAAAATAGAAAGCATGCATAAAAGTAATTTTATACACCACCTATTTCCTTCAAAACCAGAGCATATTCCAACCCTGTTTTTTGTATATCTACTAAATGTGAGTTGTGAGCAACAAAACAAGAAGCATTTGAATTAAAGTTTGGGCGTGCTTTTCTTACACTGTCCATTACAAAGGCCAAAAAAACTAGCAAACATTCAATGTGGCCCTTTTCAGGACTATTAGTCAGTCACCCAAATTTCAGCTGAACTAACTCCAAAAAGCTTTTGGCTTTTTTGTCGATATATGAAATGTACAAATAGAAATGAGAACTAACATAAACTTCTGAAAACAGCTCCCTTCCCCTAATCCATTATTCTGGGGAAAAAGCCATCATCTGCTCCAATACACAATGCTGAGTAGACTAGGCAATCTGCCAACGCCTCCTTTCTTTGTGACATGAGATCAGATAAAGCCCTATAAATGTAAAAGAAAACACCTCCATTAATAATGGAATCAAACTACTTAACCAAATAGCAAACTGTTTTAATGTTAGGAACTTACCCTGATGCTGACTTTTGAGATTGGAAAAACAAAATGAGGAGGTGGTAAGGAGGGAATGTACCACTTCAGTGGTGTTCTTTCTAGTCTGATTTTTCACTGAGTAGGGTAACTCAGAAGGTGGTAATTTCAAAGCCACACATTCACAATTCTTGTCCTTCACTGTATGTCATAAATTTCAGTATCTAATAAGCTTTAAGAAGCATCAATGCTTGGTATGATGTAAGCAAAATATTTTAATACCTATCTCAGGTAAGATCACCACAAAATTAAAGAAGACACATCATGAGATTTGTGTAACTAAATGAAAAATTTTGTTTAAAAAAATGGAAAAAGAGGATTTTGCTATAGGGCCTACTTATTCAACCAGCTTTTAACTGTACTGATAACTGTAAGCACAGTTTTCCACCTCCAATTGTTTGCTATTTTTTATTGTTAACTTTCTTGTTTACTTGCACAATTTATAGGAACAGTTTTTGTGTGAGAGAAAGTGTAGTCTCACACTACAGTGAAGCAAAGGCACAGAGTTTCATTCCATAAAGTTACTGTTCCCACCAGAAAGTCTTGCATCTACATTTTCTCTGTAGAGTGACAGGTTGTTCATCATAAAAAATGACTGTAACATCAGAGACAAGAGGATTTCACACAATTTTCAGTGAGGCAGATTTCCTTTTAAACTCAGTTTATGAGCTTCATTCTACTTTGACACCAAGATAGTCAAGATGTCCAGTTGGTAAATCTGAAATCTCTGAATGTGCAAGTGGACATTCCTAGATCCAAACTGTATGGGGCAAGTCTACTAATGTCCACCACTGTGGCTTCCAAAGCATTTTGAGGTAATGGCATTTTCTTTTTTTTTTAATATCAGCAATAATAAAGCTGTAGGCGGGATGCCCAGAGAAAGTGTGAAATCTCTGTCTTTGGAGATTCTGGAAACTTGACAGTACAAGTTAATCTTTTTTTCAGGGATCACTAAGTTACAGTTCTCTGCAGGTGACTAAGTTGATTGTCCAGCTGTGACTGAACAGCAGGAAGCCAAGAGACTGAGTAGTCTCTGTTACTTCTCCCACTGTTAGAATGGTAGCTGAAGGTTGCTCTGGACATTCAGGTCTAGAGGGACTGTGAGAGACTATGCTGTCCTGTCTTTCCATCAAACAACCCCACAGACACATCTAGCCCTCAGCTCCTGGGTCATTCACCATCAGAATTTCTGATTTCTCAGATCTCAGAGAACAATCTTTTCTTACCTGCTCTCACCTTCTCTCCTCCTCCCCTATTGCCCCTTTCCCTCTTCTGTCCTAGCCCATGGATTAACCAAGAAAATGAGGCACAGTATCCCATTATGGTCTTCTACCTTGATATCACCTTAAAAGAAACAACAAATCTTTGAACCCTGCCCTCTAACTCCTTCCATTTAAAGCCCACATCATCAAGTTTGGACATCTACCACCAAAGATTCCCTTGCCTCTTCTAGAGAGAAGTATCCCATTCCTCCCTCATAGGCTATAATAATCGAAGAATGTCCAGTTGTTGTAAAAGCCAAAACCCTCAAGACAGCACTAGCCACTAAGCCAGAAATTTGTTTGCATAATATGTCTATTTCTGGCTGCAACCTGTTCTCTAACTGGTAAAATGCAAGAAAAGATAATTTGGGTACCAATACTTCGCTTACAGATCCAGAGCTTTGTAGTCTTCTCTGATTTTGTTCAGGTTCCAGCTTGCAGTTTCATTTATTCCCACATGAAAGGGTAACATGGGACAGAAATCTGTGCTCTTGACAAGCTGTGGCACCCTCTTGGCAACATCTTGGACCTTAGCTCCCAGAAGGCAGCACACATCTCATGACTCCCTGTCAGAGTAGCAGATCAGCTCCTGAATGCCCCTTAACAGAGAATCACCCCCTCATTCTTTCTTTTTGCAGTGTATACATATGAAATACCTGTAAGGTAAGAAGCATTTTTGTCCCCATTTCTGAACAGAGAATTGAAGCACTGGGAGATTAAGTGAATTGCCCAAAGTGATAGAGGTAGTAAGGAATAAATCCTAGTCTTCTGACACCAACTCAGTGCTTTAGTAATCCTCTCAGTTACAGCTGCTATAAGAAAATAAGCCTGATCCCCTGTAAATATTGCCTAGACCTCCAGATGTGTAATCCTGCTTGAACGTGTAATGTCTGTTTCGTTGGCTGGAGACCTGAAAGACAGCTAACTATATGAAGACATCATTATAACACTTTAACAGTGCCCATAACCACATTGAATAGTATTCACACTCTGCTGTTGCTGCCCTGTACAGCCACAGTAAAGTCAGGTCAGAATCTGCAGAGATGTAGAGCTGTAGATTCTTCCTCTATCAGAATGTTAAATAATGGTTTTAAAATTTATTGCGTGCATAGAAGATTGTATTTGTACATATACTAAACACAGTACTTAGGGTTTTTTAATATTTTGAAACAACTACTTATTACACCTTAAAATACTGTCTTCATGAGCTAAAGGCAAAGGCCTACACACTGGTTTAAAGTTCTAGCAGGTCCTGGATAACACAGTGACAAGCAAAAAAAATCAATTTTACACAACTAAAATGTTCCTATAGTTTCACAGGACTGGTTAATTATTGCCAAAATATGTTAATGTGAACCTCTGGTATTCAAGTTTGAGGTATATAAACACACAGAGAAGGCCCACATTTTGCTCAGTTAAAAAATTTAGAAAATACTCATTTCTTTGGGACAGAAAATTCCAAAAGATCATAGCACGTTGTGTGATATGGTATTAGAATGGAAAAATAATTTTTTGTCAGGTCCAAGGTATGGGACAACAAAGAAAGAGAGGCTTTCCAGGTTTCAATGGAGCAGACAGAACTCTGCATTTGGCCTAACCTACTCAGTAGCATTTCCCTGAGCATGACGACCACGAAAGGTCCTAGGCCTGTTCACCGGAGGTCAGTGCTGTCTTGCTGACACTGCACCTCCCTTTGCCCTTTCTCTCCACAGCCAGGAATGTGACTACAAAAGCAGGTGCTTTTGTGATTTTTTTTTTTTTTTTAGCTTCTTTTGTTTCCACTGAATGGAAGTCTACAGTGTCCATTCCCTCAGGGGTACCCCACTGGCAGGCAGGCTTTAGCAAGGCAACATGGGGAAAAAGCTGGCAGGGAAATAAAATGTAGCTACCCTCTCCCAAGGAGTTCCCTATTAAAAAAATCTGAAAAGCTACTACCATTTATTCCCTTAAATCTCCACAGTACCTAATTCAGTGGCACTGAGAATATGAACATTTTTTTAAAGCAATGCAAAGTGATGCCTGGACATTGAAAAAGCTATGTATATTTATACCAAGTAAAATATGGCATAGAAACATGATATATATTTTCACATAATTACACATGCTTGAGAATACTGCTGTTCCTGTAGGTTTTTGAATCCACTGTCTGCCCAAACTGGAACTGTTTTGAGGCAAAAGGTGGCTCCATATTTTTATATAGTACCTGTACCAGCATCAGTATTTAACTGTACAAATATTTCCAATAGGAGTTTTGAATATTAAGCTTTTCCCTAAAAGGGAAAATAGCAATATGCCTTGGAAAATTTGGGACAGGAAATCATTATTTGAAATTCATGTAAGTTGGTATTATGCTTTTGATCACTAATTTCTCTTCTGATATTCAGCTAAGAAGCAGTTGTCTTGAATTTAGTTTAAAGGAAGAGTAGAATTGTTTTTGACATTGGAAACAGAAAATTTTCAGAAACAAGGAATTAAGAATTTAGAGGAAGCATTTTACATTTCTGTGAGAAGTGACTGTAAAATAACAAACAAAACACTCTGCCCTCATCTGCTTCCTTACACCTGCTGTGGGGAGAAACAAGACCAAGAAAACAACAGAACAGTGGGAACTTTCTCTGTGTAAAGAGGGGATTGTAATCAAGAGCTATAGCTTGAAAGCAACAGGTTGAAAATCTTTCAACAGCCATTCTTCTGGGAGAAAACTTTATTTCTCCTAAACTAATTTTTTTTAAATGAACACAGCAGGAATTTTGCATTGGAAAGAGTCTTTAGGTATATTGGATTTTTTACCCACAGTAAACAAAAAGAGACCTCACCCAGAGTAGTCAAAGCTCAATAGTTGTGCAGTTACCTGCATACATGGGTCCTTAGTTTAAAGTCCTTCTTTGCCCAACTCAGAAAATGACATTTTTACCTCCCAACTGAGTATCCTGGATATGGAAATAGGATCAATCATACACTTTCTTTAGCACGGTGACATTCTGTGTAAAGAATCCAGTGGGCCAGCTACTTAAAGACTGACCCAATGGTCACCATGTTCCCTTGAGAAGCAAGAAGAAGAGACCCAAGGCCCCTCTATGATAAATATTTAATGATTTATCTGACGTGAAACAGTTCCATTAAGACAGCTTGGAAAAGAACACTCTGCCAGCTACCCTACATGTCTAGTCACCAGGAAAGACCTTGCTCATCTTGTTCCATCTATAATTATACACTAAAGAAAGAAAAACATAATAGACAGCTTTCTGTTCTTGCATACTGCTTTGATCACTATAAAAGCCAGAAAACCCATATGGGAAATAAGGGTGAAGGTTTTAGCTAGAACTATTTATTGATTACAGTGATAGATATTTTTCACCAATTTTTAAATCAAGATGTGGTTCAAGTTCAAGCAGTTATTATTCAGGGAAGTCTCATGGCCAAGTCAGTCAGGAGGGATTATTAGGAGGTTACACTAATTTCTTTGGGCTCTGTAAGTTTAGAATTTATGAAGATGACACAACAGAAGAAGGCAAGTCAGCAGCAAAGGGAAGTGAGTGACCTACTGAGCTGGTTGCATGGTTAGGCCAAACATTCAGACAGTGGCCACGGTCCCCTCAGATTTGAGGATAAATATCTACTCTGAACAATCATGTGAGATTTTTGGACAGAAAAGGATCTTGTGGGCTTCTCCACAAATCCAAAAGAGTAAACAGAAATACATTCTTTTCTTCTGAGGCTGTTTACTATTTAGGCAGCCAGAGCTGCAATATAAAGTACTACTCTTCTATAAAATTTTTTGTAACCTGAATATTATTCTTATATTGAAATGCTTTTGAGTCACCAGTATTTCAACCAGACTTCATAGCAGAGAAAAACAGCAGAGAGTATGAAATTCTTGCTGTAGATATCTACCATCTAACCTGTCCAAAGCAGACTTACTGTCTGAACTCCATTATATTCTTGGGGAGATAATCAATACAGTTAATGGAGTTTAAAGAACAATTCATCTGATCAAATTTAGGACAAGATGAACTGCTCTCTAGATGCCACTGACTGTATTGGCTATATCTTCATTGACTCTAATGGGACTTACACAATTAATTCAAATATGGCCAGATGCATTACATGTAACCAAGGCAAGATGAATCTTAACTAGACCCTTTCCATTATGTGGGTAATGAAAATACTCACAGCGACATTAGACAAGACTTTTTTTGTTTAAATCTCTTTGTTTCATCTGAAATTGAGCTGGACTGCCCTCAGCCTTTATCGCAGCTAAGAAGCTGAGAGCAAGCAGACATATTGCTAACCGTACTGTTCCTTGTGTGACATGGTGTAAAAGAACTGCTGTACCTCAGCAATGCTTCACTGGCTGGCCATCTTGGTTTGAGCAGATTACTGGCTTTGATGTGTGTGTGAATATGCATAAATATGCATCCCTAGAAATCAAACTGTACCCTTGTCTGCTTGTAGCACTGTGCCCAAATCAGTAACACAAGGGATAACTGGACTTTGGAGTTGAAATTTTCAAACACTTGACTGTTCTAACTTACATTGCTTGGAAATGAGAATGTTGGATCCTCAGTATTCCATTATTACTTTCCTAAGATTGTAAAATATGTTTAGTTATATGTGACATAATGTAATTATTTCAACATAAATTCAAATCCCAGTAGATGAGTACAAGAATCTAAATATAGGGAAAAAAACAGAAATAAAAATATTATGAATGTTTTAGAAAGAGCTACATGCCAAAATATTTTAAAGAATGCTAGCTAGAAGGTGAAAAGTTTCATGTAATAACTGTTCTCATAAAGTATATGCAAATGTTCACTATAATGAATAAAAGATTATTAAACTCTTTTGTACCCTGAATCCATGTTTGGCTTGACCTTATCTCATTAAGAACTTGGTGCTGAAATAATATCTGCCAGATGGCATTACAATTCTGGGTCCAAGGAGCATGGGCTAATTCCTTCAGGTAAAATGTTTTCAGCCAGGACGTATCAGAAGTGGTCTCCTGTTACCTTTAAAATTTGTTTAACAGAGACCAATCGTTTGTCTAAAAATACAGTCATACCGTTCAATCAAATTCCAGTACTTTGACTGATAGGAACACAATTTAAAATGACCAGCTGGGACAGTCCATTTTATTTCTTGTTATTGATTCTGGCAGGAAGAATAATCTGTGAGTTTTTCTCAAAAGTTCATTAATACAAAATAGTTGTTTTCTACAGATTTATAGGTATCATGGATATTTTAAATTTTATATCACAGTTAAATTATTTTGGTTTCATTACTGACAATATTTCTGTAAATTTCTGATTTTCAAAAATTCTATTCCTCTCTGGGCATATGTTATTTGCTGGTAAAAGTAAGAAAAAGGACATTGTTTCTCCAAAAACATAGGACAACCTTCAGCTCACATGTGAGATGGCAGCAAGGAGATTCTTTGTAGTTTTACAACTGAATATATGTGCAGACCATAAGCTATGTCATTTTGAAAAGGGATTTTATGTCATTCTGAGCATGTAGTTATGAACAGCACAACTGCCGTAGGTCAGTATGCAAACTAGAAGCAAAAGGATAAAGAAACTCCATTTGAGCTTTCAAAACTACAGGGAAGTAAAACAGGTACGAAAACCACAAGCCTCTCCCCTCTCCCCCTCTGGTGGGAGACAAAAGGCAGAGATCATAAATTGAGATAAGAACAACTTACTGGAAAAAGCAATGAGATAAGAAAATGAACAGTAACAGCAACAATACTAATAACAGAAATCACACAGGAGAGGGTGATTTACATGAAAAATGCTCACCCAGCCTGACCCAAGGCAGTTTCACCCCAGATAAAGAACAATGGTTAAAGGTTTCCCCACCCTGCCACCCTGTTCCACCCAAGGCTATGCCCAACTTCCCAGAAGCAGACTCCCTTCCTTCTGCCCCCAGAGGTGATGTATTTGGTGTGGAATAACAACCTAGACAAGCCCACATGGCTCCAAGGCACTGGGCACTCATGGCTACCACCAAAAAAATTAACCCTGTCCTGGCCAAACCCAGGACAGGAACCACAGTGAGGCCAGGTGGATTACATAGACTATCCTGAGTAGTGAAATTACAGGAAGAAGTAAATTAAAAATAAAAATGAAATAAAAAGAAAGGCAGAATTGTAATTTTAAAAGTCAGGGTGGAAAGAAAAGCTGCCAAAAAGTCCTGTATGAGTAACAATAACAGTCCTGTTATCCCAGACAAACTCTCTTCCACTTGAGAGTCAGCCCAATGACATGAATGCTGCAAATAGTTCAATGCAAATGTCAGGAAAGACCGAAGACCTTTTTCTGGATGTCATCTCAGAGACAGACCAATGAGCCAGGTGTGCTAGACTATAACTTGAACCTACCAAGCCCCTGCTTATAGAAAGTACGTGTTTCAATATGGTGATAGGGCAGAACAGTATTTATTAAGAGTATGGCCACCCTGAGTGACTGACTCAAAACCTGGGCTTTTAAACAGTATTGGGGAAGAGCTGTTTAGCAGGAGGCATCCATTTTGACTCAGCAAAATTAAATTCTTGGTCAATTGGCAGGTTCTCAGACAGAATGATAATGCTCAGAAAAGAGCTTCACAGATTTGCGTTAAATACCAGAGAAACCCTGTAACTTGATGTGGACTGAAATCACCACAGACTAAATTTATCTGCTAGCAGAGTATACAAATGCTGCTACACAAATGATCCTGAATATCAGTGGACCTCCACAGGATGAAAAACTAAACACAATAAATCCATTCAGATCTTCTAAAGGGCTATAGCCTACCTTATCATGGTCAGGAGTTAGGAGCTGCCAGACCGTAGTCATTGACTATAAAGACACACCAGTATCTTATATATTCTGGTTCCACTAGGTAATACTATGCTGCTACCCACATGCATATTCATGCAATACACATGCAACCTCAACATCTCAATAATCACAAGAGATTTGCAGAAGTGCTTTATTTTCTCTTTTTTTTTGTAGATGCCTGTCTGTGTGTGTTTAACAGCATTGTGTTGGTCTTCAGTTTCATTCTTCCGGCTTTAGGAGTAACACAGACTAACCAGAACTGATAGTCAGCAAACAGCAGGGAATTGCTTTCAAAGCAGGAGAAACAGAGAAGATATTTTTGATCATGTGTTTGACCTGTCCCAGTGACCCTGTGGAGCACAGCACAAAACTTCATGAACAGAAATATTTGTTCAAAAAGGCATCTGAACCTCAGGATGTTGTAGCAGAAATTGTAGGCTGGTATTTTTTTTACAAGTCTCTTCAGGGTGTTAACTGTAGTCAGGGTGTAGAGACTATTCTTAGTCAGCATCAGTGTTTTATACTCATCTTAAGCACTATACTCGTTTTAGTGCCTCACAGATCTTACCTACCAAAATTTAATTTTCAGCATCGTCACACAGCATTCAGTCAGCTTAGCACGTGGACATACTCTTACTTTGATGGTGTTTCTTTAACACTAACTACTTTAGCAAGAAGTGCTGTGCATTTCCAGATGTTAAGTTTCTATAGTTGTAAACATCAAAATAATCAATTCCATGTGCAGAATTGCAGATTGAATAGTGGTATTAAATCACATTAATCCTTCTGCTTTGATGTACACCTTCTTTATCCAGCAACAACAATCACCCTAGCAGGGAAGACAGTAATAGCAGATCTTCTGATGCTCAGAGAGTTCAGCCACAATCTATGAGGTTTAGCAGAGATCAACCCTTAAATCTCTGAAGCCAAATTAGAACATAAGACAAACTAGCTTTGTTTCAACTCTCACTTCCTGAGTTTTTCTGTTTTCTTTACACCACTTATAGACTCAGTCTTCCTGTGCCTAAGACCTTTCAATTCCATAATCCTCCCTCTAGCTGTATGCTCTGTAACCTCTGAATGCAAATCAAGGGACCTCAGCTGGTGTTTCTGGCTGGCTGCTAAACAGTCTTCTCACGCTCCTGTTAAAGTCCCCTTGTGTTACACAGAAAATGCTCCCTAATTCACTTATAGCTACCTTAAACTTTAGAAAATATCATGGTGCAAAAAATTTGCACCAAACCACTTCAGACTTGTATATTTCTGCAAAGATGTTTAGGTTTGAATACATACATAGCAATTTTATATATGGAGAAGAGCAAAGAGGAACTCTACAGGACTTTGGATCTTATTCATACCAGTTCATCCCATAGGCCAGAGGACACTTTCATGTCTGCCCCTCACTCCTGACCTAGTATATGAGCATAGTCCAGCTGCAAATTTGAAAGTTATTTTTCATTTTATCTGAAAAAAATTAGATTTGTTTCATTTTCACCAATTAAGCATAAATCCTACACAATATCAGTCAATAAAGGACAGCCAAGTAGAAACATTCAACTGCTCAGAAGACAGCTAATGAGATTTATCTATTGTGCAAGTCAAACTTTTTCTATAAGAAAATTTTGCATCCTGTTAACTTTGTTTCCATTTTTTCTCTCCCCTTTCTTGCATTTACTTGAGTCCCATCCCCAGGGTAACAAAAAAGCTGATGAACATCAGCAACCTGATTCCATGCAGGCCATTTTTGAATAACTCTCAGAAGACTAGGAAAGAGCAAATCCTAAGATTGGCTATGGCCAAGGGAATTGACACAGATCCCTACTTGCCAGAGGTGATTTTTTTCCAGTTTTCTGCTGCAAATTCTAAATGCCTTGCTCAGCTGTTTATTAGAGTCAGGAATTAGCAAGTTCTTTGCAGATCCTGCAAAATATTTGGAGCTTATCTGGATGGTGCCATAGGATCTCTACAGAATGGATCTCCAGATATTATTGATGACTGGTCATGTGCACTGTCAGAATGAAAGTGAAAAAACTACAATTGAATATAGATATCATGGTTGGTTTGTTGTTTTTTTCTTCCATATTCTATAAGATCTAAGACACTGCTTGTCTCACTGAGAAAAGGAATAGTTGAGCCATTTTTACTCCCAGTGTGAACCATGAAGCAGATAGATATTCCTCCCTGGAAGGAGGAAAAGTGTCATTTTCTTGAAGGTTAGAGGAGGTCAAATTCATTACTTCACCATGTAAAATACAAGGGGTGTTTTATGGATATTTGATTACCTAAAAATTTATAACAAAAACATCCATATTCTTTATAAACATGTTGATTTTGGAAATGATGACACTGTTGGGAGGTCTAGCTTGCAAGCTACTGACCTTCACTCTTGGGGAAGGGAGATGATGCTACTCAGGGCTCCTTTGGTCTGTTGTCTCTGAATGACAGTGTTCAGAGGAAGCCCTGCCACATAGAACAAGAACATAAATCAACATAGTTCTTATAGGATGTGAAGAGCATTTGATGTTTGGGGAAAAAGAGAACATCCCTGTCCTGTTGATCTTTATGAAAGTTCACCAAGTTTCTTACTCTCAGCCTAATCTGCAGAGACTGACTCTCCAGCTATCCTGGGGGGCAAAGTAATTACTTCCTATGAAATGTCTTCAGAACTACCCCAAACTGAGTGTTCAAAGGACTCAAAAGCTATAAGAGAGAATTGATAGGTAAAGGGATCATAGACACACATT
Organism: Aphelocoma coerulescens; assembly: GCF_041296385.1. Taxonomy (NCBI): domain Eukaryota; kingdom Metazoa; phylum Chordata; class Aves; order Passeriformes; family Corvidae; genus Aphelocoma; species Aphelocoma coerulescens. The sequence goes on along the minus strand of NC_091015.1, from coordinate 34,941,518 downwards.
TACATCCTTCACATACAAGATGTAAAGTATGAACACCTGAATATTATTCTCTGGCAAGACCAGACTGAAATACATTAATAAAAAATGTGTGGACACATTTATTTAGTAACTAGTAAGCAGAATAATTTGATCTGGCTCATGCAGTCATTAGGACACAATAACTATACAGGCTGACATTCCCACAGGCAGCAAGAAAAAGAGCTACTGTTGTCAACAGCTTACATATATATGTCTTTTTGCATAGATGTATTACTTTGTTTGTGGTGGCACTAAAAGGATGTGGAAGTAAAAGAGTGCATATATTTCCAAGATTAAAGCAAGATATCCAAGTTCAACAACTGTTTGCTTCTGATTTTTTTAAAAAATACTATCTTGATGTTTTCCTATGTCACCAAACAGCTCTTTATCCTTGCTTTTCTTCCACTATTTACAAGACAAAAAATCTCTTTTCTTATAGAGCTAAAGAAACAAGAATCTCACTGGTTTTAACCAGGGGAAAGGATGGACAAGTTATCGTATACTTAAAATTCCCAGGGAGAGTTTTACGAGAAACAAGGAGAGGGTTAATTTCTCTGTATTGTCAGCAGGCTTCCTTCACCCCACAGTGAAAATTCCAGAACAGAACGGTAAGACCTAAATAACAAGGCAAATCATAATAATGATAGCAAATAAATAACAGTGTTAAGACATATTCCAGTCATCTCTTTTGCCTTTTATTTTGCCAGAGGCATTCTACTTTTTTCTATTAAAATAAAACAAACAAAAAGCAGTAACATTCTTTATCAGCTTTGAAAATATTACTTTAAAAAATGGATCCCTCTCAGCAATTTTATTAAAATAAAGTTGAATATCTTCTGGTTTTAAAAGTGGAAATGATTCCGTGCTTTTAATTTCTTTCTGAAGTAACGAATTGCACAGCACCAGAATGCTGCTTACCATTACTGGTTCTGGCCTTAGGGAATGTTACTTTATTACCTTTCCAAACCATACTTCAGAGGAATTAATTAATTGATGCTCTTAGCAGCCTCATCCTGACAAAAACATATGATACTCAAATGTTAAACATGGAAGCTAAGATGAAACTGTCAGGAGAAGGCTGAAAGTGGTTATTAATATGGGTTTTGATAAATATCTTCTCAGGCTCACACTGTGCCTCGTCTACTTTCATCTTGGAAAGTAGTTAATCTGATTGATGAAGATCCTGTTTCAGATTGTCTCCATGCTGAGTTTAATAACTGCTTCTTTTTTTTCTCAAAAATAAAAAGTCCCTTATTGCAAGGCAAAAAGCTTTGCACTGGCAATCATGTAAGAAGCCTAACAGTGAAACCCTTGGGTTTTTCCACATTCCATGCTTGAACAGTGTTGCTTAATTACCACACCATTCCATATATGACAGTCCACTCCCTCCTCCCTGGGTGCTTTACAAAGCAGACTCTGATAAGAAAATTGTCATATGCTGCTAATGTTAAGCCCTTAGGCTTAAAAGAGTAAGTTCATCATGGCATCCTATCAGGCCTCCAGCACAAAGGGGCAACGCAGCAAGCCAGCTTTGTGTCATTACTAACATTCCAGTGTTAAAAATGGGGGTTTTTTATTATTTAAATTATTCTGTTTTAAACATATAGTCACAGTTATGGCTGCCAAGTTGAATAGAAAGGTGTACAGATTAACATCTGCAGAAGCATTACCATACAGAAACCAAACTTCAAAATACAGTATATATTTTAGAAGAGAACTTGAAATATTTTCTAAGCAACTAATTCTACAGATAAACTTGGATAACACTGAGCGCTACTGCAATACTGAGGAACAGGTTGTATCCACAATCCAGCCAAGACTTTACAGCCCCTTAAGAAATTGTCCGGGAAATGTTATTTTGTGTGAAAATACTGACTCATCAGAAAATAAATTTAGAAAGGTTCAATTTCTGCTGCCTTTTGTTCCAAAAATGATGTAACAGAATGTTCTTTTTTTGTGTATGTTTTTATCTGAAAGGGCTCTTTATTTCAGATTGTAGTGGCTTTTCATAATTAAAAGCATGAAGGGAAAATATATCTAAGTAAATGTAGAAAACTGTTCCAATTCACTGAAACTTTGTTTTTATACTGGTACCATGCAAATATTTCTGAAAGGGCAGCAAAATGTTTTCATTCTGTAAAGAATTACAGTATATTAGGGCAGCATTCCATGAAGTCTTCTCTTAACAACGTAGACAAACTCAATTTTGTTCCTGCAAGACCAAGGGGCCTACTGGGAGTATAGTGCTCCCTGTTCCAGCAGCGGAGGCCTTAGCAGACATCTGAGGGGATAGAGAAGATGTGAATCTGTGTACAATGAAGGGAAAACACCTGAAGGGTCAGGCTCGGTGTTCCTTGCAGTAGTGGTAAGGAACAGGCCAGGTGAGAACTTAAACTAGACATCTGTTAGAGGCAGGAGCCACCTTTCCCCACATACCCAAACCCCTTACTGGTGGTGTTGCAGAAACTGATATGGTTTTCCAGGGCCTAAACACTGATAAAGGAAATAGGAAAGGCCCACAACACCCACCGTTTATCAGTTTCCACATGTAAGCTAGCATTGTTCCTTCCTTCCCTCACCAGGGAAGGAAGCAGTTATTTACTGTGAGGGAAGTTGCACCACTGCCTGAAAATGCCACACACACTGTGGCATACCACAGGGAATCTTGAGTTTGCTGCCAGTCAAAAGACTGATGATATCTCTGTCTCTTTTGAAATGAAGGAAAAGCTTCTCACATACCAACTCCAACAGAGCACTAAAACATAGCACTACCTGTATGCTTTCTCAAAATATGAAGAGGGGAGAGGAGGGGAAAAGGAAGGGTCTCACCTTCCTGAAAGTTAATGCCTTGATAAACATATAATACAACATGTTTAAATGGCACTCTTATCAGTGTCATTTTATCAGATTATGCTGCTCATAACAATTTTAAACGTCACATGAGTGCCTTGGGTGCTACATTATTTTAGGTGCACTTTCCTGGATGAACAGCACGCTGAGCCAACTGCCAGCAAATGTAGAACACAAACTTTGCAGGGAAGGACTAGAAATGCTTAGGCTGCCAATCTACACAGGAGCAGCTGGTGGATTTTCACTCCAAATTGGTGTGGCTTGTTTTGTTTTGTGGTAAGTTACAGAGACTGCAAGAAGGAAAAATCAACTGATCCGAACGGCTAAACAGAGACCATTTCATATCAAAATGGAAATAAAATCACACTAGACTTGATTAAAAAAAAGAAAAAAGGTTTAAAAATTAGTATTTTTATAATGATGCCGACTCAGATTTTCTCTTGCCCTCGTCAGAGGGCATATTTTACAGTTTCACAACAGAAGGGAGGACAATAAGAAACCGTATATCTGCAACTGGGAATTATCTTTACATGGGTGTCCCAGTAGGAGAAAAGCAGACGTGGATTTTGCCATAATGGGCATCATCACTCATTCCCATAGCAGGACTGATAGATTGCGTATCAATAGAGGAGCAGGAGGACTGAAATGAGATATTCTTATTTATTCATGATTGTAAAGATGAATTGCTAAATAGCAACCTTTCATCCCCAAAAGGACACCACAAAAACTTCCACAACTGATTACATTACCAGAACTTTCCTCCCTGAATTCTTCATGGTCAACCTATCAAAATTAAATTTATTTTTCAGAAAGGTATTTATAATCTGCACATATTAAATATGTCCTGCTTGTCTCAGGTCTCCTCAGACATGCTGTAGTTGAGTCTCTTATTTTTATACATTCTTTAAAAAAAGGAGCAACTTGACTGTCTTTTGGTGGGAGTTTGATATAACCAAAAAGAGAGACATGGTTTCCTCTGCTGAAAAGCAGAACTATGAGTACTGTGAGTAATGAAGGGCATGCAAGTAAGTGAGGTTTCTCAGTAGGAGAGAGGCAGAAATTGGGGCCAGGGGAGAGAAGAAAGGAGAAAAAAAAGGGAACTTTTAGGTGAGAAAGGAATTCTTCATGGATGGAGATGATAAATTCTTTGGTGGAGCAAACCCAGGAAAAACTAGTAAAATTAGATATTTTGCATGCAAAATTTAGTATTTTTATCCTTCATGCATACAGAAGGTTTTTGTGGTTTTGTTGGAATTTTCCTTCAAATTATGAACATTATCTTTCATGTGTGGATGAGGAGGGGGAAGGGGAAGTGACAGAGGAATGCTGATTCTACCCATGATGATTCATAGCAAAGAAATAAATACAACCACCGTCTCTTTCTCTACATTAGTTACTGGTATTCTTGTGTCTCTTCCTATAGCATTAAATGGTATGTAGCAGAAGAAAGCTCAGTGGAGGATCTCTTAAAATTTTTTAACCATCTATATCACCAGTTGATATAGGTCTTCCCACTCCATCCAGTTATTTTATGTATAACTCACTAGTTTTTCTCCCATAGCAAGGCTGGGAAAATCATACAATGAGACTTCTCATCTTGAAGCATAGTCTTTATCTGTCAGGCCGGTGTCGAAGGGGCAAATTTGTGTCAGTGCTGGGACTCCCCAGAAAAGATGTTGAGATACTCAAAGGTGTCCAGAGAAGGGCAACAAGGCTGGTGTCTAGACAACAAGGGTCTAGAACACAAGCCCTACGAGGAGTGGCTGAGGAAGCTGGTGTTGTTTAGCCTGGAGAGGAGGAGGCTCAGGAGAGACCTTATCACTGTCTACAACTCCCCCAAAGGAGGGTGCAGCCAGGTGAGGGTTGATCTCTTCTCCCAGGCAACCAGTGGCAGGATAAAGGGACACAGTCTTAAACTGCACCAGGAGAAGTTTAGGCCAGACATTAGGAAAAAAATTCTTAACAGAAAGAGTGATTGGACAGTGGAATGTGCTGCCCAGGAAGGTGGTGGAGCCACCATCCCTGGAGGTGTTTAAAAATAGACTGGACTTGCTACTCAGTGCCATGGTTTAGTAGATGAGGTGGTGTTTGGGCATGGGTTGGACTTAGGCTCAAAGGCCTTTTCCATCCTGATTAATTCTGTGATTCTTTTGTAAATGAGCACATTCTATTAACATGGGTAAAACTTGTCTGCTAACAGGAAAAGTCAACTGGCTCATCAGTTTGTACTAGGGGGTACTGAACCCTGCTCTTTTTTTTTTCTTTGCTATTCCTACATTTTAATACAAAGAAAACAATTAATCTTCTGGAAAAATGATAGCTGAGGTTTAATTTATTTGAGAGGATTAAATTTCTACACCAACAAACAGTAGCTTTACAAAAAAATACAGTACACTGTTGGCAAATTACTATTAAGAAATGTAGTTTTAAGAATTCAAATTGGTATCAGATTGGTGGGAGCCCTGAGAAGCTGTGAGGATATACATTAGTTATTTTAGCATCTGTGGAAGAAACTGTAGGCCTAAGTGTCTTGCTTTTGTTTGTATCAATCCCTGTGACTGTTAAAGCGATAAGTATGTCTGACATGTTTCATTTCAAAGAAACCTCTTTGTGACTAACAATGAGTTGATCTCATTACCTGCTTCTTGTATCAGTCTGGTGAAAGAGTAAATCTGAAGTTCAATTTGTCAGTCTTTCTTCTTAATCAGTCTGGAAAAAAAGTCTTTAAACTAAAGTGACTAATTCAGAAAAAAATAAATGGAGAACTAGACGTTCTTATCTTTTGAAATCTGGGCTCTAGCTGGAAGCTACATTTTTTTATTAAAATACCTTTTATAAGCCTAAGATATTAACTAGTCTAGAAAGAACATTTATCAAAGCTGCAGTTAGTCTCTGAAAAGCAGTTAGGTCTGAGGAAAATGAAATTAAATATGAAAATTCAGTGCCACTGTGGAACGAAGCACTGCATGGAAATATAAAATGCTGGTATATATTACAGTAGTTTAGCACACACCACACAGAACAAGTCATTACATAATTATAATTAAAGTTGCTTAATTGTATTCCTACATTATTATTACCAAAGGCAAGAATCAAGAAACGTTCGCTCATGTATGTGAGTCTCCTTCACTAAGGCTTATCACCCTTGGGAATACAGGCATCCACAACAGAGTAAATCAAAGCACCAGATACTCTCTTGGTTTGCTGCTATGTCTTCTATATCACTCAACTTTGTAAAATATGACCATTTAAGAAGGTATTGTGCATGAGCTAAACTTATTGTAAAGAATTTCAGTTTCAAATAAGAGGATAAGAGTACTGTCAAGAGTAGGACACTACTCAAGCAGGAGAAAATACAGGTATTATCAAAATAGCAATATCCAAACTGAGTCACTGAGGGAAGAACAGGGCAAGATGAAGTCACTTGAATGAATGTAACAGCAAAAGATAGTGGACAAATTGGGAAAAAATAGGGTAATTTAATAGCATCAGTTGAAAGAAGAGTGAAGTCCAAGAATCATCAAGGTCACCTCAAAGACACTCAGTCAAGAAAGGGCCTGAAACGGGAAGAGACTTAAAGTGTCTAAGTACAAGAAGTCTCTCAAGGACTGTCAAAGAGTTCAAGCTGAAATTAAGCAAACAACATGAGCTAGAAATAGAAAATGCAACATTTAATATAAAAGTAATATTTGAAGTGCTCAAACATGCTTATTTAGGCATTCAAAGTTCAAGTTTTGGCTAACAGGAACAAATATACATTTCCCCTTACTTTATATTATTATATATAATATATGTTTGAGTCAACTATTTCATCTTCACAACCATGATGCACAGGAGGAACTTTTCAGAAATGAAAGTTGAAATGCACATATTTTTACAAGAACTCAAAGGAACATGGCAGCTTATTCAATTTTTTAAAAATGGCTTTACATTGTGTAATGACCTAAAAAGCATGTGGAAGAAATCCATGTGAAAATGAGTGATGAGTAAAAATTCCATACAACAAAAAGAAAGTCCAGGTTTGGTGGGGAAAGTTTGCTAAATACAGCGCTGAGCAGTACCTGTCTGCCTCCTGTCATTGACACTCACCTGGGTGGGACAGGGTTCAATTTGGTGCATTTGCTCTACCTCACTTGTCTTCAGCAAACCCTGCTTTCAGTTCCTGCTGCCCCACCACTTCACTGTCTGTACTTGATTTAGAAAACAAATTTGTCCACTGTCCATGCCATATGTGAGTGGAGAATTTCTGCTGGATTTCTTTGCGGAGATATACTTACAGCTTTTTACCGGCTAGGCTCATAGTTCAATGCCTTAGAAAGCCTCGGGCAGCCTAGAGAGGTGGCACGGGCAATCCAGCATTTCAGTAGCTCTAAAAGCGGTAAATCACAGCTGCAAAACTGATATCACCAGCAGAAGCAAAGAGGGAGAAATATAGCTTTCATCTTGCCTAATTCCTGCAATTAGAGCTTTCAAATGGAAACAGACAAGAAGATGTTCGCAGAAAGGGTGCAAGCCAAAGAGGGTGGGTCCCCCCTTGGTCCTTTCTTTTATTCGGAGAAGGGGAAAGGGGAGGACGGGGGGTGGACCCGGGGTGAGCGGCCAATCAGACACTGCTAAAGAGTTTGAGTTACATTTGGTTTTGCCCGCGCTTGGAACAAAGGAGTTCAAAGCCCATGGCAGAGGCAAGTGTCTTGGGGAGGGGGAAGGGAAGCTCGGAACAGGCAGCAACATTTCTTCTCTCCTGCCCTATCTTTAGCACTTTCCCCATATTTTTTATGTTACATCCTGAGACCTGCTTGCAAAAACTTACTAGGATTTTTGATTTGGGTGCCCAATTATAGTTTATTCTAAGAGTTTGGCTTTTTTTGCCAAATTATATCTCTCATAGTAGACCAAGTTTATAGGCTTTCCAGCACATTCCTAGAAATGAGACAACGATGAAGCTGGGATACATTAAGAGAAATGCAGCCCATACAGAGAACTTAAACTACCAGAGAGAAAAGAAATAGGAGCTCCAAGACTGTAATTGGACTGTAGTTATTGTCATCCCAAAATAAAATTTCTTCATTGCATTTAAAAATGAAGATATTCCAGTTAAGGACAGCTTTTCTTCTGATATTCCTAAACCGGAAACAAAAATGTTCAAGCAGTCTCCTATCTTCACCATGACAATATATTTCCTTGTAGCAACCATATGCCAGATAATATTTTGACATAAGATTGCCAGTGAAACCTTCCTTTGAGGATAGAAATAAAAAACAACTACAACAAAACAAACAGAAGAATGACATCAATAGAAAACAGGTTTAAATGCATAGTTTCACAATTTTACTAGAAATATATTTGCGTCAGAGACGTGATGACTGAGAGAGACCAGTGGAGGTCATTTAGTCCAGTCACTCAAAGCAAAGCAAGTGATGTTGGTGACGGAATTTCTTTCTCTTTGCCAGGAGGAGAATGATGTTGACCCTCTTCCCCCCGTAAGGGACTGTGTTTTAACATTTTCCAACATGCTTTCATATTGCACTCTCTCCATTGATCTTCAGCTCCATGTTACATGCAAACATATGATAACCAGAGTGCCAGAGATACGATAGATATTTTTTCTTTGCTTTTTTTAATCCCTAAATCCGCTTTTTTTCCTTGCTCACAAGGTTGCATTTCATTAAATGACCAGTGGTTTGTAGAGTTGGTATGTTCATTATCATCTCCTGCCACTTCAGGTTGTATGTGGATTCTTCTCTCCTTCATCCTGTCTTGATCTTAGCTGCTCTTTGTCTTCAGATACCAGGCTCTTGCTATTTGGTGATCACAGCTGCTTTATTTTTTTATTTTTATTAAGACAATATTATTTTCCTGAGAGTTGTAAACAATACCTTCATATTACTACCTATGTTTCCTACACACCTTAAAAAGCGAGATGCTTTTACTTCTTTTCTGAGAAAAAAATTGGAAAATAAAAAAGGGTTTTTTCAGCATTAGATCAGTAACCTGATCTCAGAGAAGAGGTAGGCTGAGTCATGATTACTGAATGCTGAACTCCTGAGATTGGCCATACTGATGATTAGGAGAAATGTTCCTCAAAGGCAATAGCAAAAAAGAAAAGAAATGATTGTATGTGGTTGATTTACAAGTATGAGAATGAAACAAAGATCCAGATGGTGGAGAAATATAAGGGCAGGAGAAACTGGATGAACATCAGTATTTACAGGAATGGTGATGAGGGAGAAAGAAACAAGGGCAGTAATGGTAAGTGAGGAACATTGTCTGTGACAGTCAATACTCAATGTGAGCACTGTTCAATCAATATGCAAAGAAGCAGCTAAAGTGGCAACAGCAAAAGGCTCCAGGAAGAAGTGAAAATGGCTGCAGCACATACAGTGCGCATTTGTTAATCAACAAACAGCTGAAGTCGTACCATCCACTGTGACATGCAAAAGAGCAAAAGAGGCAGGGAGCAGGCAAACTAAGGTTAAGTAAATAAAATGTGATTGATTATTAACAAGGCCAGCAAGCAGGTGGGAAGCAAAGGCAGTTAAGACTGAAGGATGAAAAGCACAATTCTTTGTAATGACAACAGAAAATGCCTAACCACACACACACACGTGCTCACACTTGCAGCCCTGCTCTGCTCAGAACCCTTCCAGCCTCACACACACCAGAGGAGCCGCAGAGTGGCTCAGGCAGGCTGGAAATTTCCCACAATACCCCATCTTTTTTGTCTCTAAGTGCTAAAGAGAATTCCCTAGTGCAAATTCTGTCTTGCTCCAGGCATATCCTCAACATTCATATAATATCCCCCTTTTCAGTCCTATATTAGTGAGTAGGAACTATGATTACCTGCTATCACCATATACATTCTACACTGCTAGCAATAATGTGCACTCTGCTCTTTCAATTCCTTTCTCTATTCAATGCTTTGCTATTTCTTTGGCCTTTTACCTGTCCAGATCTTTACTTTCATTTGTTATTATTTGTTTCATTTGTTACTCATGGAGCTTATTTTTATTGTAACATATGATAAAATAAATACAACTTGTCAATGGAACAGAGAAGGACACATAGAGAAGGACAGCACATTGCAGTCAGCTTAAAAATAAAGAAGAGTAGAAACATTTAGTTAGAGCCCTTAGAGACAAGAAGGATAGCCACAACTAGACTTCCTCTGGTGCTACCATGACATTTTTCTCTTATGATTTCTGTTTGTTTAGGTTTTTTGGATATGGGATAGAGTTGGGTTTTTTTTTCAGCTTATGAATAAACTGAAACAATTCCCAAAGAAGATATATTGTAAATGAAGGTGAACAGGTTCAATCAATTATATCAGTATACTACAATAGGATCTATCAAGAAATTTGTGACCCATAAGTCATATACCTTGTTTGCTTAACGAGACTGCCCAGGCAGCTGTTCAGAGGCAATTTCTCAGCATAATCAGGAATCTGAATATTACCGTTTGAACAGCTGAACAGGTTGTGATATTATCCACTCTAAGAAGAAGAATACAGTTAGACTATGATGGACATAGCCCTTATGAGCTTACAGTACCATTTTCTGCCTGAATGCTGAAATTCTACTGCACATTACACATTTTAGGTACAAAATATTCAAAACCAATGTAAGGCCCTGAGCTATCAGCAAATCTGACTTAGTTTTCCCATAGTAATTTGAAGTGGAAGACATTTAGCTTAGGAAAAAATACCATACGTAATTCTAAGAAGGAGTCATGCAAAACTTGCTGTCTCTGGCCTGAGATAATTTTACACCATGATATTATAGAGTTATATGTTATAGATTACATATCACTCCCATTACATTCCTGTAATAGTTAAACAGTAAAGGGCACAATACAGAATCACATATTTTTCAGAGATGCGCCATGTTTGGAAATATGCTTTAGGTACCAACACTGGGAAAATGCTTTCCAAGTTTCTTTTTTGATTATAAAACTAATTACTTTTAATAATTTTTGATTAAAAAATTAAACTGAAACCACATTTGTACAGACCCTCAAAATACATTTTTTTAGACTCTTATAACTTGAAAAAATATTTTCATTAAATCTACATATAAGCATGTTCTCTAGCACCTTTTATGGAATTGGCATTTTCCTGGAGGAATGTTCATGAAAGCACGTAAACTACGTCTTACTCTCAAAAAGTTTTTAATATAAAGAAAGAAAAAGCTGTTTCTCTGTGCCACTTCATACAGTTACTCTCAGATATCATTATCAACTAAAACAGTTATTCCACATAGCAGATTAATCTATAGACATATAGAGTCTGCATACAGCTCCATAACTACTAAAAAGAAATAGATATCAATATTCAGACAGATTAATATTACTATAGCCTCTTTCACCTCTAAGTCAAAAAAACAAAAGTGTGTATAACTTAGAAGAATAAATACTAGCAATAATGGTCAGAATACCACAAGCTTACCACTGAATTTTATATTTTCTGTGAAATAAACAGTGAGAGTATAAGCATGTTCATAAATGAAGGGGAAAACAGCACTCCATAACAATAGGTGTACATTGTGTTAGGTTAAGGGGAAAAAAGCCTTAACAAATCACAAGGAAATTTGCACATCTTAAGGAGCTATTTAGCAGAATTCCATACAGGTGTGCTTACATCAACAGAGGTTTGGGAGCCCTCAGTAATGACTTTCAAATCTATTTGTTAATCTTAGCCACATTGAAGAGAAGGCAAGAATCTCTAAGATATCTGACAGAAGACAAAGATAGCATCAGTGAATAGTGGTGGAGGACTTAGGAATGTTTTGATGTTCAGCTCTTGCTGGTCGCTGGGATTTGGTTCAGCTGAGAGCCATTACAAGCTTCACAGTTGTAGCAAGGCCACAGTTGCCATTTTCACCTTACTAAACATAACATAATACAGCTGCTAAATCCAAACCCAAAGGAAATTGGATTGGATTATTCACACTTACAAAGCAAGTTTTCAGAGATCACTGGCCTTTATTTATTAACACAACTGTGGATTTTTGCAGCCTGAGCAGGAGTAACTTCTTGAGTAATATGGTACTAGCTGTAGTGACTTTACAATGCCATGTGGAGGTGAAGAGATCTAGACAGAGGCCAGAGATTTGTAGGAAACTGCCACAAAGGGGAGCCTTTCCTAAAGGAAATGTTAATAGAAAAGGACTCTGAGAAGGACAGGTTGTCTAGTCATTGTAACTCCCATTAGTTAAAGTTCTCAAGTGAATGGGGAATATAACAGCCTCAGTAAGAAATCTTTATCTGCAAAAGGAAATGTGCTAGTAACTAGAGAGGAGCATTTCCTTCATACAATTATACATATCTGCATAATTGTAAACTTTAGCTTACCCAGCTGCTGTGATATGGATCAAGGTACTGGAGTGTAAGGGTTTAGACTTTATTTGATATTAGTCCTCTGTGTTTCAACAGGGGAGAAGCTGCATGTTGAAAACGGAGTGGGGAAAGGTAGTTTCACGTCAGCTGCTCTGATACAGAAAGGGCTGAGAGGGAGTTTCCCACGCTCATCCCTATGGATCTGAACTCTTTATACGAAGTGAGAAGGTGACATCAAAAAGACATTTGTGTTGGCTGACTAAAAAGAAAATGATAAAACCAGACAGAGGTCTGGAGATATAATGTATTGATAGATAAGCAGTAAGCAGCTATGGCAATCTGAGTTCATTACAGAAGACATAAATCAAAAAAACCTGTTTCAGTCAGGACATATGGAGATGCCATGTAGTACAGGAAAAAGGCTAATACTGTGACCTGTCATAATGTCAGAATTATTTTACGGTAGAAAACATGGGGCTGACTTTGAAGAGTACTTCATGACACGTGCAGGGAGGTTTGCCAAATTCAAGTACTGGAGTATACAAAAGGAAGTCCCACCAAAGCACTCCTCAGGACACTGCACTTGTTATTGATCCTATGCGAAAGTTACCTCTGTATCAGTTTAAGAAACTTAACCTTGTTTCCCCTTCCCCACCTTTTACTTTCCCAAAGAGAAAATGCTCTGTAAATTCTATTCCAATTACTCCAGTTTTATATTTCCCAAATGGTTTTTTCCAACATTGTTCTCTTGCAAGCATATAGTATAAACATGTTGAGAAATGCTATAAAGATAGGAAAATATAATTTCCTCAGACTCTAAGGGGATTTGTCAATTATCCCCAGAGCAGTAATATTGGGAATGGGGAGGTATGTTTCCTTGCCACTTTAATTCCCCTGGGGAAGACCTTAGCACATTTCAGGTAGGATTTTCTATGAAGGCCATATTTCTATGGGCTATGTAGGCACCTAAGGAAGAGTAAGAATCACAGTGAAGTTTATAAAAGCATGCGAATAAATGGCGGATTGAAATTATCAAAACTAGGCTGAAAAGCAAAAAAAAAAAGTGAAAATAAGACTCTCACAGTATTTAAACACTCTAAAAAGTCTCAACTAAATCAAATTTAAAATCATGCACCCCATGAAAATAACCAATGGGTCTTCTGTTCCTACGTTATTTATGAGCTTATAAAAATTCCACCTTTAGCATCTGTCACTTTTTAATTTTGACAAAAAATGCAAATGTCCCAGTTCTAGAAATAACTGCAACATCATCTCATGTTTTCATCATCTCATGTATTAAACAAGAAAACAATTAGGTATATAACACTATTCTTCTGGTCACTCAGGAGCAGTGGCTGCCAAGCATTTTATAAAGTCAGTGAATTGACTGGACTGTTTCAGTGATCATTGATGGCTGCTACCTATTTCACTGTCTGTAGTTGCTGGAAAAATTATTAGTCTAACTAAGACAAAAATAATGTTAATGTCCCAGAATTCTGTTGCAAAGTAAAATGACTGAAGAGCCAGATTTATGTTTGACTCCTATTTGAAACATTATTCATGACATTTTCCAACAAAAGTTGCAATTAGTGTCATGGACATTGCTGTCATCGCAATGCGAACACTTTGTTTCTTGTCTGTCAAAATCAGAGCAGCTGTCACAATTTAACTAAGTTGAAAAGAATTGTAATTAGAAATCCCCACTTTATAAAATTTCCCCATAGTTTAGCTAAAGTCACAGTAGTAATTACTCAGATTTCAGTCAGAAATGCAATCTTCAAACTTTTAAAATAGAAAATATTGCCTTTTTGCTTTTCTGAATGCCAAAAGAAATTAGAAAAAATGGAGGTTAACTGAGATTAGAATATTACTGTATATCCTCAGTATTAGAAAGTAATACTGTGAAAAAAATATTAAAGTATATATATTGTATATAATCCTCTATCCCTTAAGTGTTTTCTGTATAGAAAGTTGATGCATTTACCCTAGAACCAATAACATGTAAAGGGCACAATAAAGAGGTATTTAGAATTAGAGACTCAGTTTGCATCATAATTTTTCAGGTACTCAGAGAGAGAGATTCCACCAGAAAGTTCTTGTTATTTAAAACCAATAAATGATGCAGAATAGTATCTGATGTAGCTACAGCCCCAACATAGTTGCTGGTTTGGGCAGAATAGGAAGGAAGAATTAGTTTTAAACCTTTCATCCAACTCAGATCCCTACAGGGGCTGTTGTTATAGTGAAGGAAGTGTGGTATCATACAATTTATGAAAAATTTTGCAGCTGTGACTGGCTTTATTAATTTATTAAGAGGTATTTTAATTAGTTTAAATTTCATTTAACCTGTACAAGCATTAATTCTTAAAAATAAAACAGTTTTCAGTAAATTCCTATACTCTTTTTGCAATAATTTGCAAATATTTCTGCTTCTTAAAAAAAAATCTTTTTAGAACTTACCTTTTATTGGTCAGCAGAGACATTATTCAGCCAATTCTTTATTGCTATTTTCTTGCCTTTAAAATCAACAAATTCACCAACATTTCTTACAGAGTAACACATAGACTCAGCAAAATATTAACAGTCAGGCCTCTGTCCCAAAATTTCTGCAGAAAGAGAACAAGACAGCTGAATAATGAGGGAGTAAAATTTCTTCATGAACAGACATCAACATTTAAGTTTGTTGAATAGATTACTGGCTGTTAATAATTATTTTTATTTCCAGGTATCTTTGATTTATTTCCCATTTCAATGTCACTTTCAACTTTTAAAATACATCTATGTTTCCCTTTATACAAAACCCCATATTTTCAGAGTTAGACATATGAAATAAAAGCACACTGAGTTATCCAAGTAAGTGACCTGATTTTTACAAATGTTGAGACTCAGCTTCCAGTGTGATCAATATATATTGATTCTACATACTACATTCTCTTTATGCAGCTGAAACATACCAACGTTGCCATCCAGTATTTCATCAGGAAGCTATAAAAATTTCTTAGATATCTGTATTATTGACAAACTAAAAGTAAGCATCAAACTATAATTTCAGTGGTGTATAATCTTAATAATGCTCAGCATTGATTTGTAGAGTTTGAATTAGAGAACTTATTTATGTATTCTCTGAAATGCAACAAAAGTTTTCAAACAGAATGCTATAGAAAGGGCTTAAAAAGTGTTTCTTACCTCTCAGACAGTTCACTTGAAATCTTTTTTTCTTAGAGATGTTGTTATTAACAGTATATATTCATATTCTACATTTCATGTAAGAACAGTTCCTCTGTGAAGCCAAGCCACTGATCCTAAAAGGTTTGGTTTGTTTTGTTCATATCATTCTTACCATCCTGAAAATGCCATAACTTCCCTTATCTTATAGCTCTTACTGGATTATAAACTGGAAAAATCGACATCCTATCTCTGTTAACCTTTGGCAAAGCTTGAGGAACTATTTCTTGCTCATGAAAAAGCCATCTAATTGCTAATCTATAATCCTTTTAATATGCTCTACGTTGTGGATTGATCTATTGCCAGCTGACCCAGCAGTGCCCGTGGCTATACTAATCCTATTATTCACATGTTCCAATGGAACTCTTTAATGAAGTCTGAAGGGCTTGCATACTACTGATATTAAGCATGGTTACACTTGTATTGCACCTAATTATGGAACATTCTATTGTATCACCTAATTGTGCAAATTACTTTTTTTCCCAAGGCATAACTTATTTCAGCTATGAGTTTTATCATATTGTTTTCATCCGTGTTCTTTTTTTTTTTTGGAGGCAATGACTTATTTACAGCTTCAATGCTATGTTTTTAATATCCTAATAAGTGTTACATTGCTTGACCAGACTGAAAATAAAATTAGCTAAGTAAAGAAAGAGGTTCTGAAAAACAGGAGTCATAAATAGTAATAGTATCTTGTATAATTAGAATTTAACTCGAGGATTTAAAGCTACTCTAAAAATAATGATAAATTGCTAGACCTTAAAATACTCTTTTATGAAAACATATTTAACATTATTATAAATCTGTAGAGAAAGAAATTAATGAAACATGTTAATAGCAATGACACTGCTATCATCTGCCATAGTTCTTCAATCTTGACTTTTTGACTTTCTTCCTCATAGAAAATATAGAAACAGTATGGTTTGCATTGCCTTCTTCTTTAGGAGTTTGAAGCAATTCACAGCTGTTGAGGCTGATGCAATCACTTTCAGTGTCCCATACTAAAAACAAATGTCTTTCCATTTCATGCACTGCACAGCAACTAGGCACATCATCTGTAAGTACAGCATCAGAAAAAAAGTTTCTAATCCAGCCATCTGTAATCCAGGGCAACTTAGAAAATAAAGGCCGCTATTCCCTTCACTAATGCCCTTCATTCAGTCTTATTATGGTTTGGGTCATGTACCTGCCCTGCAGTTACAAAAGAAATCACTTACCCTTCATAATGCCATAAGAAAAATAATAGCCTGCTCACTCAAAAAATCACTCAAACCAGATGTCACGTTTCCCTATCAACCATCCCAAGAAATAAGAGCATCAAGAACACAACCTGTGTTTTCTAAACTGCATCTTGGGTGTGTTACCATCTTACCCCAACTTGGCAGAAGCCTCTATTTGCATTGTATTGGAAATTAACATTTTACTATTAACCCCTAATAATTAAAGAATAGTAAGCATGTTGTAATATCTCAGCTGTTGAGTGATCAGCAGAGTACATGTGCTCCTAACTGGTAAAAAAGAAATAGCAAAGCCTCAACTGAAAAGTAACCCACAGCTTTTTCTGAAAAGAGAAAAATCAAGCTTCTTCTCTTAGATCTGTTTCAAAATATTAAATCTATCTCATAAAGCATAACCTTAGACAAGTAATGTAACAGTGGAGTATTGATTACTTGCTTAGTCTTGGTAAGGTTTATGTATTTATACGCAAATACAGATTCACGACAAAATATACTTAAGATAGCCAGCTTATACTACACAATATTGTGCAACTGGCTTTTCTTGTGCTTCCTAAACACCAGAGAAAATGAGGATGAATGCATGCTGCCTCTGAAACACTTCATTAAGGTTGTCTAATTAGAATGCTACTTAATTATCCAATATAATGCCTACAAGTGCTTATAAGACATGCAAATACTCATAGACACATCTAATTCAGGATAATAGTTTAAAATGCACTACATTGGTGGCTTTGGGTGCCATAACTGTAAATAAAACTGCAGTAGTTGCACATTACTCAATATGTATGAGGTTCCTTGACAAAATACTGGTCTCACAAAAATCTCTTGAAAGAATAATCTCCTCTGGCAAGCACCAGTTCTCACTTTCAGTTTGGCTTTTCATACAAGTCAGTTGCTTCCCCAGGACACTCTGCCTAATCCCTTCATGAGTCTTTCCATAGAGCATCCTTCTTTCCTATCTGCACATGTATCTGTAGTTCCTGACAAGGAAAATCAGAGACACTAATGAATTCATTGTCTTTTCATGGTGTCAGAAATTTGGGACCTACTTCAGAGGATTTGTGTCTTTCAGCATAAACCCAAAAAAACCCAGACAACATTTCCCACAACTAAGAGGCCAGGAGCAACTCTCAAGTACTTTCTCACACTATTTTACATATACATATGTATGTACATATGTACAAGGTAACTACACAACCCCCCTGAAATATTACCCAAACTACAGGAATCACCTAGAAATGAGACACACAGTGCTTAAAGAGACTTGATAAGCCAGAACTGAAGACTAAAAATTCACCTGAAGTTTTGGTGCAAGCCAGATACCCACGCTGAGTATTCTTCCTCCTTACCAGTAACCTCATCGTCATCCCAAGGAACCTCTGAATTTTAGGTGAGATCCAGCATGGAAAACAATGTAACAAGCTGGGAAAGAGAGTAGGTAAGAGAGATAAGTGAAAAAATAAGTAGTTCAACTAGGGAAATCAATAGATTATTCAACCCTGGGCAATATATGCTATTAACATAAATATGTTCATTAGTCTGCTAATAGATTTACCAGCCAAAAGCATTTCTCCCTTTAGGGCTACAAACACCACAGAATGTAAGTCTCTGACTCTCTTAAAAGAAGAGAACCATGCCAATGTTGGATATATTTCCTTTGACCAACACTAGCAAACACTCATAAAACTGAAAAAAAACAAAACAAAACAAAACAAAACAACAAAAAATAAACCACCCCAAAATCGATTAAAAAAAAATCCAACTGGTTATGCAAGACATCAATATTGCTCTGGTGATACCTTAATTAGAAGTTTCTTGACCAACTGAAGCAGGAAACCATTAAAGAAGACAGTAAGAACCAAGTTAGGACAATGTCATCAGTCATGTAGGCTGAGAGAAACAGTATGAAAGGCCCAGAAGATCATGGATTGCATGCAAAAATGAAAACCATCTGGGAAAATATATGTAGAAGTTGATTTATTTTTTTACTATTTCAGATTCCTGAAATCCTGCCCAAATCCTGTATGTTCTCCATTAATAAAATTTCAATTTGTTATCAGCTTATTTTTGTAATATTTTATCTTTGAAAGAAACTAAGCTAAGATTTTAGGTTTAGAGGGAAGGAGAAGAGGGAAGGAATTATATATGCTATCTTAGATTTTGACTAAATGACATTGATAGTCACTATGAGTTTATTTCCACATTATTTCTAAGATATCTCTGATAGTTTACACTCAGCAGCCATATGTGTGTATCACTTATCTGGTATGTTCTCTAGGACTTGTTGAAGTAAATTGGCACAGATTGATTTGGGTTTTAAGATATTAGGTTTTTGTTTTGCTTTGGGGTTTTTTTTCAAACAATTTTAACCCATTTTCAATCACCCTTAAAAAAATCTTCATTTACATCCATAAGGAGCAGTAATAGTTTCTTCAATTTTTAAAGTTAAAGATTAGATGATCTTCTCTTTCTGGAAGTTAATGAATTTTAACTCTGCTGGTTGTCAATTTGCAGTTTGAATGATGCTGAACTAGGCTTTGAGCACCTTTGCAAGAAGGCTTCATAAAGTTTCTGTTGTTGATGATACAGTTAGAGAATCTGAAAGAGTGAAATCAATTCAGATACTTCTGTTAATATATTGATGAGCTGTCTTAAAATTATCAGATTCACAGGTGTGTTATTTGGCTAACTTTACTCTGGGAGCTGGTTGGTAGAGCTCAGCATGGCCATTAGCTTCTGACCTCCTACCTTGCAACCACTTTGAAATTTTGAAAGTTTCATGTATATAAGATTCATATTATCATTAATTATTCGTATTAATTATTCATATTATTCATATGAATCATTTATCTGTTGTTTGCTGGATTACATCTATTATTTGCTTTCTCCAGAAATATGTATTAGAATTCACATATCACCGGTTCATCACAAGGATGTAATTCATCAAAAGAATTTGCAAGTGCAATATGTGATGCTTCTCTGTACAAAGTACAGCACAAATTTTAATTAAGTTTCCCAAAAATGAAACTGACTGGCCATGGTATCATTTTCCTGGTAGTATACTTTGTTCCTAATTTTTACCAAAATATCATGAACAAGTCAATATTTAGAAAATAAGTGACAGTAAATTCACAGATTAAGCACCCATTACAAAGAACAGCTCAACTATATTTAAAAGTCCAAAATCAAAGTTAATTGTAAATTGTCATAACTATCTGATTTGGGAGTTGATCGATCAAACAAACTTAAGCAGCAATATATTTCATAAAATTGTGAGAACCTTGCGGCAAAGCCATCAAACAGAAATAGCAACATTAATCAAAAATGGCTCACTGCAATAAGTGAAGGTTTAATAAGTATAAATGTACTGAAGCAAAACATTTAGTTAACCCTACATGCTCTGCTGATTCAGCAGGCTACACCATAGGTTGTTCTAGTAAAGCATGTTTGTATCATAAAGTAATTGAAGGAATCAGCTCCTGTGGTGCCAGCAGCCTATTTTTTTGTGAAAAAAACTTTAGTATGGAAGAAGAGAAAGAGGGAGACTGTTCATTTGCAGCAGATAAAAATAAATCTTTTGTTTATGCTAGGTCCAGTGGAAAAAATATTACCTGAGGATAAATTAAAATCGCTCCAGGAAAATATTATATTTTTCTTAAAATCTGAACAAAAAATGCATGTCCTAAAGGTTGAAAAGCATTTAACTATTTTGGGGGGGACATATTTTCATGTCTTTGTTTTCTACTATGCAGACTTATCAGTGTTTTTTGTTTGGTTAGTTTTTTCCCCAGGCTAATCCTATAGAATATTTCTTAACAGTCTAGTTATTCTGAAACACAGTGCTCTCAGTGGACTATAATGAGTTACACTGTGCAATCTCTATCCAGGAGAAAAAAGTTCACACAAGGAAAAAAAAAACCAACATCTTTAAAATGAGTCAGTTTGGAATGTACTTTACTTCAAGACATATTCCATTAACTGTGTGGGGGTTTTTCCCCTCCTTTTGGTTGCATTTAAACTCCATATAACTCCTCAAGGAAAAATATGGTACAATGGAAAAAAAATTTCCCCATGTGATCAAAATAGATAACATAAATTCAACCTCAAGAACAATTCCTTCAATACATTAAGATGAACTTGATAAAGTCTGTGAACAGTTCAGCCTGTAATGTACTGTGAACCAGGCAGTGGACATACAGCTAATTCAGGTCCTGAAGTCTGTGATATTTTCCTTAAAAGAACTATGGCTGAATAAATATAAGGGTTAAGATTATGAGAGTATCTGGAAGGACATGAAAACATGGATAATAAATAAAACAATCTACTGAGGATGGACACTGGGTCTGGAGGGTTACTATTCAGTCCAGGGAAAGTTGAGAAACAAAGAAGCTGTGCAAAAAGTGCAGAAAAGTGACCTCGTTTTTGCATCTTCTAAGCTTCTGAACTAGCAACCAGAACTTTTAAGCATGCACCATCCCAAAACAATGTGCTGCTGTAAGGTGAGTATAGGCAATCCTCAGATGAGTCTCCTCCCACTTGCAACTATCCATCCATCCCACCAGTTCCAGGGTCTTGTGGAGTCTACTGCTGCTATGAGTTAAAACTTCTGGCACAGGGAATCTTCACATCTCATTTCTACCCACACATTTTTAATGGCTCCCAGTGCCAGCAAGTGTGTCGGGAAAAAGACCTGTTGACTCAGACAGTAATATGATAAAGAATTTGTTACTTTTTGTTCTCTCTTTCTCTTCCACACTACGCTTCTATTAAACTCTTCAAAGTATTGCAAAGACAAATGATGTAAATACAGTTAGAAATTTACTAATTGGATCAACTATTTAAATCCTGGGAGACCTAAATTGAAACTATTTCTGAATTCAGAATAGGGACTTGGGTACCTTTTTTCATATTACAAGAGTACTCTTACAAATTGTCTGCTGGCTAGGGTCCAATAGATGTTTCTTGTTATTTCTCTCAGTTTTGAACTCTTAGTGATAAAAAATAACTTTCAGTACTGTAAAAACTATATATAATACATATATGACAGGAAAGAATTTTAGAAGAAAGTGCATCAGATGAAGTAGCTGGAAATAAAAGACTTAAATATAAGTTAAAATAAGTTATTTCCTGATCCTTAACAAAATAGCAGCAAACTCAAAAGAAAATCACAGTTTGAAACAACAAATTTAAGTAAAACAATTATATTTAATGATCTGCAAGGACAAGCTAGTTAACTAGTTAAAAATAATGAATCATGAACCAGGAAAGAAAAGAGACTGTAATGTGTCTGAAAACCACTATCATAATTAAGTACATAACTCTGATTATAAATCAGAGTTGTAATTTTAATTGAAAGATTTACCTTTGCAGCTTTTTTGTACTTCTCTGATGAGATCAGGTCTAATAGATCAGAAAATAGCCATTTTGTTGAAAATTTTCTCCCAGTCTCAGTTGACCAAGTGAATTCATTTTGACACAAAGTGATTGCTTTGCTTCACCTGCATAGTTTCAGTGCAGCATTGGGCACAGAAGTTCCCCTGGAAGGATACCTATGACTTTTGATGTTCCCTTTGATACAGTGGGGGAAGAGATGGTGGTGACTGTGCTGGCTCCAGTGGACAGGTTTGTTAGTTGTTCCTCTGATAAGGTCTGGTTGTATATATTAGCCAGGTGGATGTTTGGTTCTTGTGGTGAGTTGGCAAGCTCAGAATGTTCAAATTAACAGAATTTTCTTTATTAGAGGAAGAAATGAAGGAAGATATTTTAAAATACAATGTTCCAGTGCCAATTGCTATCATTCAATGATTTTCATATAGATTAGTTTATGTTATACCATGTGAAAACTAGAACTACAGAGTTTGTGGTATTTGTAACTTGTTTGGCCTCTGCTTTCTGCTTTAAACTTGTACATGATATTAAAGCATTGAGAAATTGGAAAATACATACATTAGAGTTGCTACCTAGTGTGATGCTTTGTGCTTTATGACAAAGTTCTTAATTGCTTGATCTCAAATTTCTGTGAAAATATGTGGTAATTTGGAATCTTTTTTCACGACATGTGCATAAACACATGTATTCACAAAAGTCTGTCTGGAGGGAGATACCAAACTGAAATTTTTTTAATACTAGCTATCATGAGAATTTATTGAAAGTTTTAGTTGGAAGATGCTAGACTGGTCTATAAAGAGTCACTGTCTCAATGCCATGACATGAACCACAGCATTAATTTATTTTATAGATGACCTGGAATAAAGTTCCCAAATCTATTCTTCCATTTTTTTTATGCTATTTGCTATTGAGGCTTAAATCTCTAATTTTGGTTGAATATCATATTTAGATCCAAAGAATCTTTCTGCACATTTCTGAACATATCTCCCACACTAAAGCAGTTCCACAAAGTAGTTCATTTCTAAGGGAATATTTTCTCACCATCTCTGGTTGGGGTATAGTATATACTCATCAAGGGGAAAAGTTGTCTCATCTACTGAGTCTAGGCAGGTATCTTAAAATGGAGATTTTTGAAGATTCCAATGAAAACAAATATATCTTCTAGTGACATTCGCCTTCTTCAATAGACCCAGAGAGAGGAAGATGAAAGTTCAGGGAAGAAAGAGTCTTATAAAACTGTTGTTTGATTTTTACTGATCAAGACAGAAAGCTGTATGTGTTTCTAACCACGCATTAATTGATCGTTATTTGTAAACATTGCTTTATACTTTAAAGACAGTCAATTGGTTCGTTGTAAAGCTTACTCATGCATGGAAAATAAAGCCTTATGTTTCTGCCAGTTCCTTGACTAGTGTTTTACTAAACTACTCAAAAAATTAATTAAATAACTAAATACTAATTCTTGCATTTTCCTATTTTTAATTTGGTCTGTATTCCAAGAGTGGGTTAGTTAGAGTGGGTTTTTCCCCACATCAGTATAATACCTAAAAAACTTGAAAAGAAAACACACATGCACGCACACACCCATGCAATACTCCAAAACAAAACCCTCAAAACCTCAGAATACTTGAAACACAGAAACATTTCAAAATATCGCAAGTACTTTCTCTTCTGCAACTTCTTATCTTTTAAAGGGCATCAGCTTTATGACTGATAAAGCATCAGCTTTATGACTCAGCACCTGCTAAGTCACAGTTATATGTGTAAACTTTGAGATGGAAAAATGCTTAATGGCAAAATACAGAATTTGGCTTGATATGGAAAGAGAATATTGATTCCTCATAATATGGAGTACTTTGACAACTGAAAGCAGTGTAAGATCTAGGCCACTGAAGTGAGCAAAAAGATCATTGATTTCCTTGTTGTTTTTTACATTTAAAATAAATAAATACAACAAACACATTCTTTTGTAATTGTACCATATTCTTTTAAAGAAAGCTTCTGAATTAAATATGGAACCTTTGTTTAGAAAAAGCCAATTATTCACCCGGGTATTTTCCAAGATAAACACTATTGCAAATAGTGAAAATGAGCAGCAAATATCATTTGAGCATGAAAACAATTTTAAATTGAAAAAAAAAATTAACCTTTTCTATTTCAGAATATTTCTCATCTTCCTATTAAACATTATCCACCTTCTCTAATGCAGGATTCAATTTCCAGCACAAAAGAGATAAAACACTGATAATGGTAATGGATATTAATCTGAAATGGAATGAAGAAAAAAAAAAGAAGCGTGCATTAATATATGTTAATGTTAATGTTTGCAAAATATCCATAATATCATGTTTTTAATGTATTTAGGCAAACTGAAAACAACTGACATTAACAGTGGATTACAAATCCCTTTATTTTGTGCGTCCTCATATAATTTACATGCTGAGATCATTATGTTTCTTGACACACATTTGTAATGAAAATAGCAATTAAATAAATTAATCTGGCACTACTGAAGTGGGCATTGCAGTACAGTATCTCTCAGGTTTTGAGCCTCAAATATACCCCAAACACCCAGAAAACAAACAGGACACACAGTATCATACGTACTAGCTTACACCACAGAGTTCTCTTAACACACAGAGAAACTGCCAATATGCCCTTGGAAAATATATTGCATTAAACACGTCAATATCAAACACTATCAGCTTAATGAAACAGATGTTCAGGATTTCAAGTGGATTGAATGACACTGATAACTTCATTCACAAGTAGTAGTCAATATAAAATATGATTTTCTTAATAGAGCAGAGCACAGTATTGATAATTAAATAAACTTTTAATAATGAATCTGTCACAGAGCAAGAAGTGCCATGAATCATTCATAGTTACATGCTTGAGGCAAAAAGTGAAAAATGACTGATATTTTTCACTTTTATTCTGGAGAGATTTGCTTTTCCAAATTAGCTGGCCAAACCAGCTGAATAATGAGGTCAGATTTTTGACAGGGTTAAAACATCATGGGTTTACATCTTTTAAGTAAGTTGGCTGTACAGCTTTAATGTTCAGTAAATTATTCAAGATTATGTAAAGCAAGCAACTATGATAGAATAGATGACATGAGGTTTCCTTTGCAAAGCTGTAGTAAACAATAGCAGTTCTTAATATTTCACTGTGTTTACTTCCTATGAATATACATTCTTTCTTCAGTTCGATCCAGTCTGGAAGTGTCTGGCATGACTTGGGGTAAAAACTGAAACACAGCACAACTCTCCTATAATCTGTCCACAGAGTTCTTGGGGCTCAGGTACTCCAAAACATGGAGTCATTCTTGACATACCAGGAAAGCTCTGAGGTTTCTAAGAAGGTGGCCTGCTAAAGATACCTCAGACAGGCACCTCACACAAAGCCATGCAAAGAGACAGAATTTACTCAAAAAAAAGAATATTGGAGGAAGATAAAAAGTTGTGTCAAGTTTTCAGATGACACCAAATTGGTGAAGACAGTCAACAGGCTCCAGAGCAGAGCTGCTCCCCAATGAGACCTGTAGAGTCTGGAGGAATGGGCCACAGGGGCCTGATGAAATTCACCATGGACAAATGCTGAGGCCCACACATGAGAAGGGAGATCACCTTGTAATGATATTGGATGAAAAGCAGCTCTGCTTAAAGGTCCTGGAGCAGTTTGTAGAAAGTGAGTTAGGTGAGCATGAGCCCAATGGTACTTATTGGTACTGAAAGGTTATAAACTGGCCCTAGTGTTTTTTGTTCAGTCTGACTCTGCTAAGTTTTGTGGAGATGAAAAAAGACCAGACAGAATAGAGACTACTCAGTGAAATAGCCAGTGAAGACTGGAAACACTGCTAGAGACCTTCTGGATAAGACACTACCCAAAGGAGCTCGAGTGCTCCAGATTCTACACTTCTGTTATTCTGTTCCCATCTTCATCTTCCTGAAGGTCAAGCAACAGCACAAAACACTTCTATGTTGCAGTCTCTGTGGTATAGATTTGTATCTTACATAATTTTAAAACAAATTATCTTAAATTACAAAATTAAATAAATTAGCTTTCATTGCGCTCCATTCTGCTGAGACTAGTTTTCTTCCACTTAACTCACTGACAACTTACTTTACCACAGTGACACAATGCTGCAAACTGCAAGAGAAAAACAGCTCAGGAGAGAAACTACTCAGTAGGTAATTGGTGACCTCTAGTACCGGTTCATCAGTGATGTGTCAAGCATCACTGCTGTGCAGCACAACTCTTTGCATGTTCCTAGAGGACTGTACAGTTTGTTTTCCACAGGACTGCAAGGCAGGGTTAATAGTTTCGCACAGATATTTTCTAGTCTGTCTCATATTCTTTCTCTGCTGTGCCATATTTCTTCAGTTTCTTCACTCAAAAGGATTTACTTTCTTACAATCAGATAGATATGGTGAGTAATGCAAGTAGCTCTGTATTATACTCACGTTCTCAATTAGTTCCTCCCTATTGAAGAAGTAGATCCAGGACAGTTTCTCCTCTGGTTGCATTTTCTACTTTCTGGATCATAAAGCTGTCTTCTCTGTATTCTAGGAACTACTTCAATGTTTTACTGTCTTCATTACCTAATGGGTTTCAAAATGGTTATTGTTAAGTCCCTCATGAATATAGTAGCTTCAGCCTTTTAACACTTCAAGAGTTGATGTAGGAATTTTCCATTCCAAGTCAGGTGACCTATAACAAACACACACAGTCATATCCTAATCATATCCATTTATTTTTCCACAGTATACAGTACATCTAGCCAGTAATGTTTTGTTTTCTTATTTTTCTATTTAATGATTCAAATAATTTATATTCTATAGCTATATTATCGCCTTTTTTTTTCTTTTTCTTTTTTTTGGGGGGGGGAGGGGCTGTTTTGGGGGGGTTTTTTTGTATTTTAATTCTCCCCTAGGAATATGTTGGTTTGTGTTTTCTCCTCTTTTGATGTCTTAGCACTTTTCTTGCCCTCTCTTTCTCCTGACACATGTTGCATCTTTCTTTTCTACTGTTTAATACAAATAGCCTAGAGCAACTAAAAGATTTCTTTTTTCTTTCAACTGAAAATTAAGCATTTTACCCTATGGGCTTTGCCAGAAAAGATAAAGATCTTTGTCATCTATTTGTATACATTCCTTTAAGAAAGCATATTCTGTATATCAACTAACTGATACAGTAAGGCACAGTAGTTGCTAGGAGAATTTTTCACTACAATAACAGAACAAATAGTGATTTGTCTGAATATAATTTATAGCTTCCCTAAGGCTGCAGTAAATTATGCATCTTCTTTTACACACAGAATGTCTTACAAATGTCTACTGAAGATACCTCTTTTTCTACCTGTGTTTTTTTCCCATAATGCTTCATATTTTTAATATAGACAGCAATACGTTCATAAGAATGAATAACATTTCTCTTTTCTTTAAAGCTAACATCCACAATAAGTATGGTTTCCTTATAAGTATGCTCTCTAAAGTAGCCAGCTTCTAAATGAAATATAGGAGTTGTTAATTTCTAATCATTATGGAACATAGTAGAATTGGTAGAATGTCCATTCCTTCTTCCTTTTCACCAAGGGTATTAGGACATTTTGTTAGCAACTGAAGTATTTAGGAGAATCACAGAATGGGTCACGTTGAAAGGGGGTCATCTGGTCCAACCTCCCTGCTCAAGCAGGGCCATCCTAGAGAATGAGTACTAAGTTTTCAGAAATACTTCTAACTTCTTAGGGTAATTTTAAAACATGCCCTTTGAGATGCTGAAAATCAAACCAGAGTAATTTTTTATTTTTGTTATTGGTTTCCTCTCACAGGGAAGAGTTCTAGTAAACTCCCTAGAAAGAGAGCTCTAATTTTATGTTATTCATCTTGGTCACAGAGTGCAGCATCAGCAACTGTCACTTGCTCAATTACTTTTGGTTGTCAGAACTGACTTACTGGTATCAGAGACCTCTACTGAAATTTCCAGGAAGCTTCACATCCTTCAGTTTACAGATAGCAAAATTATTTACAGAATAGTGTTATAATGCACCTATAAAATCAATTTGTTCCAAAGGAACTGCAAATTACTAGAATTTAAAATAAAAGTCTTACATGAATCACAGTTATGGCTTCCAA
Source organism: Aphelocoma coerulescens (assembly GCF_041296385.1). NCBI lineage: Eukaryota > Metazoa > Chordata > Aves > Passeriformes > Corvidae > Aphelocoma > Aphelocoma coerulescens. The sequence goes on along the minus strand of NC_091015.1, from coordinate 34,913,331 downwards.
CAAGTTCCAGTGTTCTCAAAACAAGAGAGCATTGAGAAAGCAAACTCACAAATGAAGAAATGAAAGTTTGAGCTCTCTAGAATATAATTTATGCAGTGTCCAAAAGTTAAGAACAGTCACATTCTTTAGCTGGATTTATTTCAATATTTTTAATTATAGCTTGTTTTCATGGTATTAACTTTAAAGATACAGGTATTTGTACCCAATGCAAATATAACTGCATTTCATACACTGAGACAATGTGGAGTCTGAAGGCAGTGGTATATGAATGTAAAATATAATGTCTAAGGCTATGAGTGTCAAAACTGACACACTAAAAACCATGATAAGAACTTATAGTAAGAAAATTTCTTACTTATTTAAATGATCAAAGAATTTATTATTTATGGAAAAATGCACTTTTGACCTTATACTCCTAAGCCTATATTGTTCTCAACTCATGGCAAGGCATAAAAGGCTGAACAAATCCAAGAGCTTATGTGAATTAAATGATTCATTTCAGTCATAGAGCAAGTGCAGTAAATTATACTAAACGCAGAACAAGACAGCAGAGGAGAAAGCAAATAGCTCAGGAAACTGACTCTTATTTAAGAAGGCAAAATGATCTTAAACTTGCACAACAAATCTTGAAGAAAATTCATAACCATATCGTGTAGGTTATCTATATTATTCCAGTGTAGGATTGTAGTGGCTTGACCCTGGCTGGATATTGGGTGCCCACAAAGCTGTTCTACCACTCCCCTTCTCAGCTGGGCAAGGGAGAGAAAATATAAGGAAAGCTTTATGGATCAAAATAAGGACAGGGTGAGTAACTCAGCAGTTACCATCATGGGCAAAACAGACTCGACTTGTGGAAATTAGGTATTTATTTTTATGCATCAAAATCAGAATAATTAATGAGAAAACAAAATCCAAATCTTAAAACACTTTCCCTCTACTCCTCCCTTCTTCCTGGGCTCAGCTTTACTCCCAGTTTTCTCTAACTCCTTCTTCCCAGTGGCACAGAGGTTGGGGAATGAGGCCTGCAGTCAGTTCATCACGCATTGTTTCTTCTGCTCCCTCCTCCTCAGGGGAGGACTATTCACACTCTTCTGCTCCAGTGTGAGGTTCCTCTCATGGGAGGCAGTTCTACACAAGCTTCTCCAACATGAGTTCTTCCCACAGGTTGCAGTTCTTCATTCACTGCTGCAGTGGGGGTTCCCCACAGGGTCACAATTCCTGCCAGCAAATCTGCTCCAGCATCATCTCCTCTGATTCCATGGCTCCACAACTCCTGCCAGGAGCTTGCACAAGTGCAGGCTTCCCTTGGGGCCACAGGCTTCTTGGGATACCTGTCCCTGCTCTTGCATGGAGCCCTGCACAGGCTGCAAGTTGATCTCTGCTCTACTGTGGCCATCCCTGGGCTGCAGGGGGACAGCCTACCTCCAAGGGCTTCAGGGGAATCTCTGATCTGGCACCTGAAGCACCTCTGCCTACCCCTTCTTCACAGATCTGGCTGTTTTCAGAGCTGTTTCTCTCATGTATTCTCACTCCTCTCTTATCTGTCTGCAGTTGCTGTTGTGCAGCACCTTTTTTCTGCTTCTCAATTACATCATCCCAGAGGTGCTACCACCATCGCTGATGGGCTCAGCCTTGGCCAGCAGCGGGTCCATCTTAGATCGGGATGGCTTTGTCTCCATTGGACATTAATTAGAGAAGCTTCTGGCAGCTTCTCACAGGAGCCAGCCCTGTAGCTCCCCCTGCTACCAAAACCTTGCCACACAAACCAAGTACAAGGATTTCCTCTTAAACCTTTTTTATTTAAAGGAAGGAGACAAACAGTTACACCTAAATAGTTCTTTTTCTTTTTTTTTCACTGCTGGTTTGATTTTCTTAACTGACCTTGTTTAGGTTTTTCAGCAGGATCAAATGAGCATTAGGCACAACACAAACAGATGTGAACATGGCTACAGTGGACATGGGCAAAGATTATAAAAATACGGACAATTGCAACCGAATGCCTTAAACTCTCCTAGAGAAAACCACTTCATCTGCTGTGTATGGAAAACCAAATCCTCATTTATGTTCTCAGGACATGTTTAATCTCTTAGGTCTGTGACATTTGGTTTTAAATTCAATAATATTCCAAATTACTCTGGGAGTTTAGACTTGCTATGCAAGAAGTTTGCAAATATTAGCTAGCTTTTAAGGAAACATACTGGTAAATATTATTCAAAGGTATGAGCACTGAGGAACTGGGTAGGAAACTATCTTAGCCTACGGTAACACTGCATCAAGCCAAAACTACAACTTCTGAAGGGTTTTATGGGAAAAAAATAGAGAACATCTGTTCAGAAGAGGCAGTAGCTCCCACGGGATATGAGAATTGCAAGTTCAAGACATTCTTTCCAAATGAGTCAGGCCAAAGATGTAAAGTCTGCTTTTTCATATTGTCAGTGCATGGCTATCTGTTTGCAATGACAGGATGGGTTTTTTCTAGTTTTGACAGAAATTAAATGCTGAATAAGAGAAATCTTTCCTGAATAAAAAAAAAATCTGTACATTCATGTGGGTAGTTCCCTTCCAGTACCTCAGTATGTTCTACTGACAGTTTCTCAATTTCTAGTATCATTTTTATAAGCTCTGTTACTTAGTTCCTGGCTTTTTCAGACTACTAAAATTTGTCATAGTACATTACAGAGGTCTTCCTTAACAGAAGGAAAAAAAATAGCCTAGAGTTAGTGATCAAAAGATACTTCAATGGTAGCTGTGCAAACTAAACCATTATATGGGCTCAATATTATCATTAACTGTAAGCTTTTACTGAGCAAATCTGCCTGGTCTCTAGTTCTTTGTGCATTTCTAAGTTACAGCCAGTCTTTGATTCCTGAATTTGAGAGAGTGATGTATTGTGTATAGTTTATCTTCTATTGTATCTCCAAGATAGTTTTCTGCAGTGCTAATTTTCTCATGTTTCACACACCCAAGGAACTCAGGAGGTTCAGAGGAGTTTATAGTGACAGCTGTTTTAGAATATATGGGGGTTTGGAGTTGCTGCTGATTTGAAACCTATGACCTCATACTACAAGGTCCAAGGTGATTCAAGGGAAAAATTTCAGATATTTTTAAGTTTTCCAAGTTAGTTGTTGACCTGCCCCAGCACAGAGGAAAATTTTAAGCACAGACTGAGACACTTCACCTTGATCCCTGACTCAAGAAGAAAGGGGGAAAGGATTTGACTGTCAGCTGCCAAGGAATGTAAATTAAGATTGCTGCTTTATTATTAACTTGATTGATATATTCTAGGTAAAAGCACTCTGGAGCACTCCTGTTAGGTAGTGATATTGGGTGAAATAGCTGTTTTGCATCTCCCCAGTTATCATTATGTTAATTAAGTTAATAAAGTTACAGCCTCTAGCAGTAGTCATATTCTTATGTGTGCATCTTATTTGCCTGAGGTGTTTAAATCAACACACAGGTCTTATCAAGCCTGATAAAAATCCATACTTTGTTACATGATTACCAGTCTAAAAAGAAATTTGGGGGGTTTGGGATGTATTCAGTTACTGGTGCATTGAAATTTTTCCATTTTTAGGAAATATACCAAAGGGATATATACATACTTTCAAAGTACAACTGCAGTCCACACATACAAACTCAGGTTGCATAAATGAGGATTTTTAATGAGCCCAGGGTAGTGCAGACAATCATATTTCTTTTTAAACACTATTTTATAGGTCATTACATCAAATGGATTAACCTCTACCTATTTAAATTCTTTTTATCTAATTTGATGAGATTTTTCCAAATATCCTAAAATTTCTCTTTTCTGGAGAGTTTTCAGAGCAGTTTTTGACTTTATAATTAAGAGAGCTGTTTTCTGATCTTGCTCTAAATAATGATAGTGTAATTGGATTTGAAATTAAAATACAAGTGAGAGGAGAAAATTCACTTAAACCGAGTCAAATAAACATAATCACTCCTATCATTTAGCAGTTCTAAATTAGCCTATGGAATCCAAAAGACATTATGAAAACCTAAGGATAAACCAGCTTCATCGAAGTTTGACTTGTTATAGTTTGAAAAAATTGATATTGAAATGGAAACATCTGTATAAAAGAAACAGAAACTATTCTGTTTATACACAAAAAAAAAATGAGGACATCTGAAAGAAAAGACTTGAAGGGCAGGTTAAGCCATATTATTTCTATAATATCCCACATCCACCCCACTAAAGAATCCAATTTCAGCCACTATCTGAGAAAAGCTGTAATGTTAATGTTCCTTTGATTCTACTGAGGAATATCATTATATCGGACCAGCAGGGTTAAAAGCATTTTACACATCGAAGGATTACTTCCTTATTTGTTTCTTCATCTCACTATGGATTTTCAGTATAAATGCAAAATAGAAGATGGCTACCAGCAGATGATGTCACAACCAGGAGTTGTGATAAGATGCACTCACCACACAACATTAATCTGTAGGCTTGCACTCCATTCTGCAAGATCCTCCAGGCTTTTTAGTGTGGAAGGCAAGCTGATTGATGGGGTTGGCAGCCCTGAAGGATGGGATGCCATCCAAATGGACCTGGACAAGCTTGAGATGTGGCCCATGGGAACTCAAGAGTACAAACAAAGCCAAGTGCAAGGTCCTGCACCCAGGTCAGGGCAATCCCCATTATCAATACACGTTGGGGTATGAACAGTGGAGAGCAGCCCTGCCCAGAAGAACCTGGGGATGCTGGTGGATGAGAGGCTGGACATGACCCAGCAATGTGCACTCATAGCCCAGAAAGCCAAACGTGTCCTGGGCTGCATCCAAGGCAGCAGGGTGAGGGAGGGGATTCTGCCCCTCTCCTGCCTGGAACACTGAATCCAGCTCTGGGGTCCCAGCACAGGAAGGACATGGACCTTTGTGAGCAAGTCCAGAGGAGGCCGACAAGATAATCAGAGGCATGGAGCACCTCTCCTAAGAGGAAAGGCTGAGAAAATAGGGATTGTTCAGCCAGCAGAAGAGAAGGCTTAGAGGAGATTTTACTGCAGCCTTTCAGTATTTGAAGGAAGCCTATAAGAAAGATGGGGACAAACTTTTTAGCAGGGTCTGTAGTGACAGGATGAGAGGAAATGGCTTCAAACTAAAGGACAGTCAATTTAGATTAGATATCAGAAAGAAGTTTTTTACAATGAGGACTGGGAGACACTGACACAGGTTGTCCAGAGAGGTGGTAGATGCCCCCTCCCTGAAAACATTCAACATCAGGTTGGACAGAGTTCCGATAAACCTGATCTAGATGAAGATGTCCTTGCTCATTGCAGTGAGGTTGGAATAGATGACCTTCAAAAGGTCCTATCCAACTCAAACTATTCTATGATTTCATGAAGAAACAATGAAAATATCTAAGTGAAGGTTTGGGTCAGAATACATGACTAGATGCTGCTTTAGGGCATGGTCAGATATGGGGGTCGAATTCAGCTTTTCTGTGGGTCCTCTGGGTCCACAACTGACTTGGCAGTTTGGGGAAAGAATGTGGAAAAGAGACTGTTGGTGAAAGGGACATTGTTTAAATAAGTTCTGGAAATTCAACAATGTAAAGTATTTCACACCATGACTGGCAAATTAAAATTCAGAAACCAAAAAACAAACACACCCAAAATGTATCCATTAAAAAACAATGGGTTTTACCTTATTATTTTTGAACTAATGTCAAAAGATAATTAACTCATGAGTCTCTGATTTCAAAACTTATTCTGGTTGGGTTTTTGGTTTTTTCCATAATATCTAGTAGGAATTATATGGTGATATTCAGTGAAGTTTTCCACATTCATATGTGAAACTACTGAATGCAACAGATCAGTCAGTAGAGTACCAGTTGCAATGAGACTTTCAGTTGTAATGAGATGATGCGTCAGCCAAACTGATATCATAAATAAAAGCCTTTCTCTCTATAGAAACAAGTAAAGTAAGCAGAAAGCTTACTGTCTGTTTAAAATACTTTGGGTTCCAAAAATAAATTTCAGATCTAATTTGAGATATCTTAAGGTCAATAGAAAAACTCCCAACAGTTATCAGGGCTTTTTATAAGGTTTATGGTTTTGGGGGTTTTGTTTCTGAAAGAGAAATTACATCATATTTTCCTTTGAAAGGAGTTCATTGATGACAATTGTTACACTTGACTTGATGATGTATGGAAAAGTTGGGCAGTGGTTTTTTCCCAGCTAGTGCCTTTTTTTTCCTCCCTTCTACAGCTGCAGTTGTGTTACCTATGTTCTACAATGTAGAATTAGGATTTAGATTTAGCTAAACTCCCATATCTTTCAAACTCTGCCCTACGATTTAATTCTCAAAAAAAAAACCCAGAACCCCAAATCATACTCTAATGTGTGATTAGCATGATTGTCTGATTAAACTGTGCTTAGTTTCAATCAGCAATGCTAACATGTCAGGAAGGATTATCTCAGTCCAGCCCATTTTCAAAACTGTCACTGGCTCATAAATTCTTTGTTATGTTGACACAAAACACATCAAGTCAATGGGCATTTTCTGTTGAATGGCAGCTGGGACAGATATCACATGTGTAGTGTTAGTATCAGCACTTCCATAGTGTACAGTCTCTTCTGATTTTACTGTAAATGCTTTTTCCTGCATCTGATTCACCTAAAAGCCTCAGATATCATTAAACAAAAAAAGTGTTTATGATAGCCTATTTGTATAGCCATAATTTAAAAAATACTGATCAGGAATACCAATTTTACAAAGGTGGTCATCCTCCTTATATTTAGAGAACTTACTTGACGTTTGGGTTTAGTTTTCACTTTTCTTTTTCTTTGGGTTTGACAATTTAGAGTGGAGTTCTTTTCCAGTTCTTTCTAGTTCACACAAATTAGCAATGCTAGTTCTAGTACAAATCTCAAAGTTTGGTATTGATTTCACAGACACCTCAAACAAGATTTTGAAAAGGAAAACCTATTAGGAAACTTAATCATTTGTAGTAAAATTATGTTAGCTACTACTTGGCAAGATTGCTTTAGAACTAAGGCTTTGAAGCCTGTCACAGGTCTTAAAAATAAAATTGCTTGAGTAGTTGAGGAGAACTGTATTAAAATGCAAATTTTCAGCTGCTAATATTTCTTCAAAAACCAATAATCCCTCAAGGCCACCAATATGTCAAATACTTAATGGAAAAATATCCCTTAGGCAGAATGGCCTTTCTAAGTTGACTTTTGATTAAACTTAAAATACTATATAGCAAAAAAACTTAAAATCAAAAAGAGGATATAAATATAGTACTAGACTAAAATGTCATAAAGAATGCAATTGGAGGGGCAAATTTAAGGTCGCTAATTTTTAAGTAATTTTCTACCCTTTCTGAGGATTAGTCAAGAAAATAATTGCTAATATAAGGTATACCTTATAGTACACACCTACAAATGGGCCTTGGAGGAACAGAAACTAATATTTTTTTCAGAGTAATACTGATATAAACAAAAAGTTCTGATATAGTTGGTGTGTACAGCACTGAAGTCAAAGTCTCCACTGCCAAACATTTCTGATTCTACTATGTTGTACAAAACCTCAAACCTAAGGCTCAAAATTATCGAGTGAGAATGCAACAGATCTTATTCTCCCTGGCTACCAAATCCCAAGGGTCTATGCATCTCTGTCAAACACAGGAGAGAATTTTCTTTTGAAAAAGAATGACTCAGTAAAAAGTCTAACCCTGTTCTCACAAAAAGCAGTGACAAAATATTAATGTGACGAGGACTAGGATATTGGTTTGTTTAAGTTACAGTACACTTTGACTGAGTACATCAAAATTTTGAGGAAATGAAATTGTTGTTTAAACATTAAATCAATCATAGAACCAATAGCTGCTAGCATATTGAATTCCATCATTCCAAAGTGTTGTCCAATAAAACAGATTTGTGGAAATCACAAGATGTCTGTTTACTGATTAGCATACTCTGTGACAAGCGTGCTGTTGCAGTATCACCTTTTACAATGAAAACTTTGTGGCAGCAAGGTAAAAACCATGAGATGTGTTGGGGTTCCTCCCCCTGCCATGTGGTCCTGGGGGAGGGGGCCCTGGGCTAGAGGCATGACCTACGGGGTTTCCCCACTCCCTGGTCAACCTCATTCCCCTTTGGTTGTTTTGTATTCTGCGTGGGGAAGGACCTTGCGGGTCCGGTGATTGTGGCAGTTCCTTGGCAGTCCCTGGCCATGCGGCTGGAAAATAAACATCTCTAAAACATCTACCAAGAGTCAGCCCCTATTTTTTCCCACAGGCCCGCTGTCTTATACATGTTGCAAAAATCCCCACTGCAACAGAGATGCACGTGGTTTGTAATGTCACTGAGTGAAGAGACTATTTAGTAGCAAGAAAATGCAACACACTCACCTCCAATGTGCTGCACAATTGTTTTTGAATGGGAACTGGACAAGTGTTTTGGTCAGATAAGAAAATCTTATGTGATCACAAGGAAACAGCAGCTGGATTCTCAGCTGGGCTGAAGCAGAACAGTCTGACTAAAGCATCTCGAACATACAAAGATCTTTATCAGTTAAAGACATGACATTGCATTTGATCTTCAGAAGATGTGGCATGATGTTCTTAATCTGTAACATAATTCCAAAGAACATGTTTTCAGCACTAAAGGTATTTTATAGTACTTTGAAACATAATAATCTGTATAGCTTCACTTTAACTTTTGAGGCTTCAGTCACCAATGCATTAATCTAGTAACTGTGAACCAAGTAAAAAGAATTAAATTACCCTGAGGAAAAAGTATGAGGCAGAAGCAATACCAGGCCCCTGCTTTTAAATAGCTCTAGTTTTTAGCAGTGCAGATCCATCGCCTCCCTGAAGAGTCACGGAGGCACCCTGAAATCTATATTCCTCCCAATCAGTTCCTTACATCTAAGAAAACTAACTGCCCTAGGTCTCACCTGCAGATGTCTTACCATCTTCCCATATAACCTAAGCTCTTGATACAGGATTCTGAATTGTAACCTTCAGTTTAAAGAATACAATGCATTTTCTCTCAATAATTAATAATCTCTCAATAGTTAATAATCTAATCTAGTAACCTTTAAAGACTCTTCAAAGGAAAGTACCCACCCTTTTGAAACCCCATGGGTTTAGTTCCTGGGTGAGCTGATAAAGTAGAATCAGACATAGACACTTCATGTGATCAGCACATTTCCAGTTCACCAAGTACTCAATTCTTTTTTGTAAAAAGAAATTGAAGTCTAAAGAAACTTTAATTTTGGGGGATTTTTCCAATCATAAGGAGGTCACTTACTGAGTGTTGAGGACACCATATTAAAGGCAGTGACCAGTGATCACACTCAAAACCTGGCTGTGATCAATGATCAAAATATACTTTTTGGCAAAGTGTTGCACAGTAGCATTTCTCACAGCATCAAAATAGCTATACAAACTGTTTCATTTACACTGGGTGGAGGATGATTAGTAGTACATTTTCAGTCTGACAATTATATGCTTAAGAGAGGGTAGAAAACAAAAATGAAATATAGTTAGGAGTACAATAAACAAAGATCACTTACAGTATTCGGCATGAACAACTTTAAATGAAAAATAATTCAAGTGCATTTCAATCTAACTCCCTGAACTTGTCTTTAAAATTAATTTTGTTGATTCATGCTTAGGCCTTAGCTGCACTTCCAGCCAAAGTACATGTCATCAAAACCATATAAGTACAGTCATATTGTTATTCTAGCTTTACATGGCATTTAACAATGCTTTATTCTAAACCCATTTTTGGTTGTTTTTAAGCCAGACTTTGCAGCAATAAGTTGTTGCAATGAGCACTGTTGAACCAAAGATGGAACCAGACAGTGTTTTGTATTCAGTTCAGGGAGACCTAGACCCCTTTTTCTTCATCACCCCAGAGAAGAAGAAATGAAAGGCTGTTTCAGTATTTCTGAGATTCAGAATTAAATGCTGTCAGACGTTCACTCCTTTAATACTCTTTTAGGTTGTGTTGTTAGCAATTTAAGCTCACAAACAGGTGAGCCTATGTAACAAGATTATAGCTTTCTTTCAACATCAGTTGTTCGGCCTTTGTTTATATATCAGGATGTTCTGACAATCTTTTGAAAGTTAGCAGTCTTACCCTTTTATTTGGTCTGTTTTCTGATATTTCCCTTTATTTTCCCCAGGGTCCATTAGGAGTTAAATTTTAGTTTTGAACAAATTCAAACATCCTTATTTCTCTGATCCCTAAATAGTTGTTTTGTTTGGGGTTGTTTTTTGTTGTTTTTTTTTTAATTTAGTTATTCCTAAGTGGCCTTTTTACATTTTAATAGACAATTGAGAAGGCATTCCTTTTATTTGTTTACGTTTTATCTTAGAAAGTCTGTGGTGGGTTGACCTGGCCAATATGGCAGGTGCCCACCCAGCCTCTCTACCACTCCCCTTCCCAGCTGGACAGGGGAGAGAAGACAAGATGGAAAAAAACTTGTATGTTGGGATAAGGCACTTTACTAAAGTGAAAGCAAAAGTTTACACGTGCATAAGCAAAATTAAAAAAAAGGGTTTATTCTCCACTTCCCATGAGCAGGCAATGTTCAGCCACTTCTTGGGAAGCAGGGCTTCAGCACATGTAGGGTTGCTCCAAAAGACAAACACTGCAAATAACAAATGCCTCCCCATTCCTCCTCCTTCCCTTAGGTTTTATATCTGAGATGATGTCATATGGTATGGAATATCCATTTGGTTAATTTGGGTCAGCTGGCCTAGCTGAGTCCCCTCCCAAGACCTAGTCCACTTCCAGCCCCTTTGATGGGGGGGAGGATGTTGAGAGACAGAGCTGATGCTGTGCCAGAACTGCCCAGCAGTAGCCAAAACACTGGTGTGTTATCAACATCTTTCAAGCTACCAATGCAAAGCGAGGGTTGCTAAGGGAAAGTGAACTCCATCTCAGCCAGGCCAAATACAAAGACATATTTTGTCTTTTAGTTTGGTAAGGAAGTTGCTTGAGCATTGTCAGATTTCTAATTGATTCCCCAAATGATAGTGTTGTTTGTGACTCATTTTGGGGGTTTTGTTTTTTACATTTAAATTGCCTTTTACTTTGTTATCCAGTTATAGCATCAGACAGCCTTGTTATATTGTAGGTAATTTTTTTGATATTCACATAGCAATGGGATCAGGAAGGGATTATGCAATGGTTTACTTTTAGACATATGGTATTTTTGACTGCAAATTTCAAAAGAGCCTTATCTTAAATAGTTGAGAAACAATTAAATTTTCCATCAGAGAAAGAACATGAATAAGTTAAAAGTAATGAGTTTCTGTAAAACATATCCCAACAATCAGTGTTGTCTAAAAATTAAATCCTTTGGCATTGTTATAAAAATTGCTTAAACTAAGAATTATATTATGTTGTAAAATGAGGGTTTATTATCAAAGAACAACAAAAGTAAGAAAGAAAAAGTCTGATAAGTGACTTGGATTTACTGCCCAGCAATAATGCTTATTCTCAACGGCCTCCTTGAATTACTATAAGTAATGGAATTTTCCCTGTTGTGTCTGTTGAGTAACTGTCATTTTGTTGGGTGGGTAAGATTAAACTTATCTTTAAGGTTAACTGGTATCTTTAAAGGTGAATTCTTTTCCTTGTTATGAACTTATGATTCTCTTGTCTTTTGACCAAAGTGGCAAATAGATTTATAAGCTGTGATTTCCTACTATGGTGGCTTGAATTTGGCCAGGTGACTGATTCTCATCCAGCCACTCCCTCTTTTCACTCCTCTCACAAGTCTGCTCAGAGAGACATCCCAGGCTCAACTTCACTTCCTCATTCTCAACTTCTCTAATTTCTCCCTGTTCCAAGTAGTGCAGGAGGATGAGGAATGATGGGGTCACAGTCAGCCCATAGCAGTTCCTTTCTGCTGCTCCATCCTTTTACTCTTCTTCAGTGTGGGCCTCTCCATGGGCTGCAGTCATTCAGTGAAAACCTGCTCCAAAATGGGCTCTCCATGGACCACAAATAATTTAGGAAATATCCACACGCTCCAGTGTAGAGTCCTCCATGAAGTGTGGATGTCTTCTTCAGCATGGTACTCCCATAGGTTGCAGGACATTACCTGTTCAATCACGGCCTCTTCCACAGGCTGCAGAGGATTCTCTGCTCTGTTCCTCCTCCTCTTCCTTCCCTAACCCTTGTGTTCCTACTGCTGCTTCTCACTGGTTTTCCTCACTCCTATTTGTCATTTTTCCTTTTCTTTATTTTTTTTTTTCTTTTCCCCAGAAAGGCTTCACCAGCTTTGCTTATGGTCTCAGCTGTGTCCTGTGGTAGACCATAGAGAAGCTGGCAGGAGCTGGCTGTGTCCAGCACTGGGCAATCCCTGACCTCCTCCCTCAGAGGCCAACCTTGCAACCACACCACTCACCAATAGATATTTCTGATAAATATTCTATGCAAAGTAAAAAATCTTAATAAAGTTCATATAGATTTTCCTAAAATAGAGCTAAATTGTTTAGGAAAGTAAATTAGGAAATGATTCCTAACACAGGTTTAAAATCTGCAAAAATATATGCATGTTTACTAAAATCTTTCTCAAATAACAAACTACTATCTTGCCTATATATTTTTTTCTTTTATGACAGAAATTATGAGTCTTTTAGCAATCTCTCATTTAGGCTGCATATGTCAATAAACTGGCAAAGACCACCCAATCATACCATATATCATAATAGTCACGTTCTTTAAGCACTGTCTGTAAAACCCTGTCTCTTTAAATCAGAAAGAACACAAGCAAGAGTTTAGTAACACAAAATCATCACAACTAAATTTGAATTATTTTATTGAAAAGCATTTTTGCATCTCTATTAAGATTTACTTCCTATAATGGTTTTGCACAAGCATGCAAAGCAAGCAGCAGTTTCTTGTTGTAAATGAAAATAGAGGCAATGATACCAGATGGATGAGGAGACAAAGGGTCAAATTAACCATAAACAGAACTGTCAGAAGAAATCTGATTAATTTTCAACTTGTTGGTAAATGAATAAGGCCCCTTCATTCAATCTGCAGCCAAGACAGTGGCTCCAACACTGCAATGCCATAGGCAGACAAACTCTGCATATGCATTTTACATCAGTATGTGAGCATTGTGACACCAAAGGGGCAAAGATGTGCATGGTTTAATGTAGAAGGCATCTACGTAAAAACAAATTGTAATTAAATAACAAAATTTGCACAAGTGACTGCAAATAGGCAGGATATAATGCCAAATACATAAGAAGGATATTCACATACGAAACAATCACTAAAGACTAGCAACCATGTAGATGCAGGGATGATAACTATTAACTTGTGGAGGTTTTAATGAAAGAATTTGGTAATGTCTTTTTCTAAACCTCAGAACTGTTCTGTTTTGTTAGTATCTTAAGCACCCCCATCATACCAGTCTCCAAGTCCCTAAATTTTATCTATATCTACATATATCTGCACATGTAATAAACTTCATGGCATCTCTCTATCAGTATTTAACCATGAAAATTTTAAAATTTTCGCATCCAACCATTTCCAAAATGACAAAGAATTACATAGGTATCACTGCACAAACTCCTAACAAGTCTGCTGAGAAAGGAAAACCCAAATTACGTCTAAAGTATCTCCTCAAACACACTTGCTGAGAGCATATTTCAGGCTAAGCTAATCTACCAAATCAGCAAAGCCAACAAAAGGAACTTAAACCAGGGATGTTTCTCCCTCTCTTTACCCTAACATGGTGCTATCACCTGCACTACCAAATCCTAGTTCCCCAGTGTCAGAGGAGCTTGGGATACCAAGTCTCCTCAGTGTTCCTTCTCTACTGGGAGAAGCAATGTAGCTTGGAGAGAACAAAATTTGGAGACACAGAACTGCACATAAAACCATCAAATGTGTAAAGTCTAAGGCATGAGACAGGCAATAGGAAATCTGGGAGGGATGGTGTGGTAAAGGCGTGATCATCAGCATTAGTCCATTCAGATCTCTCTGGGGCTACTGAACAGCTCATTTTTATAGGACTCCCTGATGAGTCTTCAAGGGCTGGTGGTGACACAAAGTTCCTCAGTCCCTTCAATTTCTGTGATCACATTGCAGTTTCTGATGATGATGGAGATTGTCTGCATCCCATGAAGGGAGTTAGGGTTCAGTCTCTGGTGATCAAAAAGTCTCTGGATTTGGACTCTGTAGAAAACATTCCCTAGAAAACATATACAATGCACTCTTCAAGTCTTCTCAGTATAGTCAGCCCTTTCTGGGGAAAAAAGAATAATGAAACAACAGAATGAGCATCTTACAAATGCAACAAGTTTTGGTGTATGGGCAAGACAAGAATCCTGATACATCCTGGATCTTGGGATTTATCTACAGAATCTGTATCAGCTGTACATCACTCCAAAAAGCAGTCACAGTAGGGAGAGGCTGCATCTCTTCTTTACTATTATCCTCAAATGGGATGCATAGGTGGCTTTGTTAATCTATGTGTTGAGAAGTATTTGGGAAGAAAAAAAAATGGCAGTATAAGAATATATTTCTACAGTAGGTGACATGTTATGTAGAAAAATTTTTATGTAAGAAAATTCTGTTGCCTTAATTTTTCTTTTGAAATATCCTATGTTTTGATATGCTGTTCATTCAGGTGACTGAAAGTTTCTTCTGAGAGCAGATTTAATAGAAAAGAAAAAACAAAGTATGAGGAAAAAAAAATAAAAAGAGAGAGCTAATGAATATGATGTTTAGTATGCTCTCTGCCATTTAAGGCTTATGCTGCCACAACTCCAGTTAGCTGAGCACAGCAGTAGTTATGAGGAGTAATGAGTTTGCCAGACATTTTGAAATTCCTCTCCTGCTGCGTCCTGTCAGTTGAAAAAGAGGGAGACAGTGATGGCCAACAATTTAAACATAATGGATTGACCACAACTGGCACCTAAAGAACAATAAAGCAAAGACCAAATGGCAGGATCTGACCAGCTAGCTTGTAAGCTCCCTGAATATGACAAAGATTTTTACATTTTAAGTTTTGCTTGAAAAGAAAAATGCAGCTATAGATTCAGTAGCTGGAAAACATTTAATTAGAAATAACCACATTCTATTGGAATAACAAGATAATTTATGACATAATAATGAATATTAAAGATGGCTACATAATTTTTCTCTTTTTTCTGCCCAATTTAAAGTAGGGAGGTATTTCTTGATAATCTTGAGTAATAGATAAGAAAAGGATGCATGCCAAATAGATTTCTCCAGTTCTAGTGATGATCCTGTGAAAGACCAGAGATTATTTTCCTTCTGCATTCCTCCTCAGAAAGATTAAAGTCTGGAGTTTTAAAAAACAAAGAAGATCTTCATAGCTGTCACCATGCTACACAGTTAGAGTATTCATTATTTTCTGGTAAAAGAGGGATTGGACATCAAATTTTCCACTCCAAAACAATATTCCTCTGCCGAGTTATTTAGATCAGATCTATATGAAAAATTTATCCTGCTAGAACTTTATTTTCAAAATAATATTTTAGTATTGATAAGAAAGATTAAAAAAAAAAAAAAAAGAAAAAAATCATAAACTCACAACAAATGGCTTTTCAGTTCTACTATTTAGCTGGAGCAAGTCAGCCTGGAGTGGGCTGTGAAGCTGTTCCTATTCTGGTATATACTAGAAGACTCATCAAAGGAGAGGGTTTTCTCTTCTCCTGCTAAGGAACCCAAACCTTAGTTTATGGGGCTGAGCTAGTCACCCCATGATTCTGCTATAGACAGCAGAGAAAAAGGAAGGCACCTCTAGACAATTATTTATCTCCCTAAAAGGATGGATTCGATTAATTGTATCTATTTTTGCTTATATTTGCTATAAATGGAGTCTCAAGTGTTTAATTCTGAATTAAATATCCAGTTTTTAGACACCTAAACTTTGTGCAAATCTTTTTTTGCCATCAATGTAGCTCATTTTGTTATTTTTCTATAAATATGCCATTTTACTACTTTTGAAATAAAAAAGACAAGGCACTTTTGCCTAAAATTCAATCCTCCATGATTCCAACAGTCCCTATTTTCAAAGGGCAGAACCTTTGGAGTAAATATATACAACTTGTATCATGTTATATAAATTAAGTCATGCAAAGTTCTAAATTATTTAATGCAAAAAATAAAGGTAATAGTGATCATGCCTGACAATGCATGTCTGTACCTGTGATATAAGAAATAACAACTTTCTATTTTTATTTTTTTTTGTAGACCACAGCAGTGACTTGTTGCAAGGCATATTTGGACAACTCTAAGTTCACAGCATTACGAGGTGATCTGGAAGCCCCCTAGCCCCTGAATCTGGAATTCAGCCACTCTGGAATTCACCAGAACACTGCTAGAAGAGGTATTAGTTCACAGATCACTAGCATGACGGAATCGTTATCTTAAATGCCTAACTAATTTCCTTTTGTTTTTAAATATTAAAAAATGATGGGGTAGATTTATTTCAAACTAAGAAAACAAGAATTGGGCATGCCAAGCTCAGAGATTCACCTGCTTTGTCTCCATCAAGCATCCTGACTGTAGAACAGTTATGCAAAGAAGCCTCTGGACTACCTGGATAATGTATAAAGCTCCACCAGATTTACTTAAGGAAGGTAGTGCTGGATCACAGGGTACAAGTGTCCAAAAGAAGCACAGAGACACAGAGTCAACGTAAAATCTTCACTTCCACATCCATTGGATGTAAATATATTCCCTCTTTTGTCATACAAAGGGAACACATTGTTTTGTCACATTACTTGGCAGACACACATCTTGGTGTCACATCACGTACCCAGGAGAGCTTGTGCTGTGCACGCACCAGTGCAGGTGCTGCTTACGTGTGCAGGAAGAAGGGAACTCCAGTTGTGTACTGGCCACATGTAAGCTCCCAGCGCTACAGCACTGAAGCAAATGCTTGCATCCGACTTCCCGAAATAATTCCCTGCCTGCTTAACACACTAAGCGCCACAGAAGGACTGCGGCTTTTACAACTAGATAAGGAGAGCAGCTTACAGCAAGAATGGCAATAGGCTTAGGTACCATAATCCACAGCCATGGCTGCAGCCTAGACAGAGTTTTGTGAACTGCATATAAACCTATCCTGGTCTCACAGGGTGTTCTTGCTATTCAAAACCATTTCAAAAAGTGTTTTTACATGTAGGTCTGTCACCCACTGTAATGGCTGAACTGTATCATCTTTTCTGCAACATGATTATTTTTCAATCCAGGATTCCTGGTATAGCTCATGCTCCTTGAATGGACAACACAGAAGTTTAAGCGGGGAATTTACAAGTGAAAAGTAAAAAAGACTAATCCTCTTCAAATATAATAAAGGAATATTCCTGTTTAAATTTCTCCCTGGCTTTTATATTTGGCAATATTTTTATGGGGAATATAATGAATTTTTAAATACTAATACTAACAAGCACAATAAGGGGAAACAGATTTATAACAATCATTCTCAAAAACATTTCAAGCTGTTTTTTCATACGAAGGCAATTCTCTATTTCACAGCTTTATTTTGTCACTCAGAGAATCATATCTCTTATTAAACAAGGGAATCTGGGGTATTTCCAGCAAAGGGAATCCAGGGTGTTTCCAGCAGTTGTAAGCAACCTGTATACTTTGTACTTAAGAGCAACCGAGTCCTAGAAGAAATAGTTTTCTCTATTTGGAACAATAAGAAAGAAACACTGGGTATTAGAAGGATGATGTCTTAGGATTTTGGCTTTTATATTTTTCAGATCCTGTACTGCTTTAGTGTGTAACTCAAAAACTCCACATAGCCTGTTGGCTACTGTTCTCCCATTCTGGTTAGACATAACAAATCCTCTCCAGGCCTGAGACTCAAGGACAGCTTGCTGTCCCAGGCCCCGAAATATGTAAACAAAGCCTCTAAAAAAGGGGAACAAACTTGGGGTAATGGCATCGTTACCTGAAATTGTAATTGGAGAATTAACCCTGATATGCAAATGGACCAAACTTATAAAAGTGTGAAAAATCCATGACCCATGGTCCATTTTGGGTGTAGCCCTAGCCCACAGTGTACCTTATTGAAGGCCCTTCAATAAATACCTGCTTTTATCCTCTTAATTTTGTCTAGCCTCTGTTTTTAGGTTGCCCCACCAAGGCATCAAGGAGGCATGACCTTAATGCTCCAGTTTTTGAAAGCAAGTGTTTATGACGTTAACTAAATTTGCAATTAGTTAAGAATTTTGCAGTTGAATGAGTGTAATGTCCATACCACATAGATGTCAGTGGTACAATAAACCTCATATTGTCTGACTTAGCTGACAGGAGTTGGCTTATTCTAGGCTGGAGTCTCAGTCCCTGTTCTGACATTGATTCTAATCATATTTTGAAAGCAGTAAAGCTTTGGATAGCTATCATTTTCCACAACTGCTAGTGTAGGGCTGATGTTTTATTCTTAAAACTGAATAGGAAAGCAGCATGGTCTATGTTCTTAGGGTCTTCAGAGGGGCCTGACTTTCACTCTGGTCTTGCCTTTATTCTGATATGTAACAGAATGCCACTCATGTCTGCATTGCCATAGTCTGTCCAGATTCTAGCATTGTCAGGGAAATTCTTTTAACTATAAATGCAGAAATTAATTCCAAATTGCTAAGCCTTGGGTGAGAGGCTAAGTCTTAGAGCATACTGACTGTGTATTCAGCCATCTCACTACAGACTTCTAATCTGAATCTTTATTCAGTTTTATCCATGAGAATTTTTTGCTATGGTACTATAATGTCTCCACACAATAAAAACTGTTAATTAAAAATCTACCTGAAATTCAAGCAATAATTTTGTTGCCTGAACCAGGTTAGCATCTCCCACTTTAAAGCAGAGATAAAGGCAGATTTCTGAAAGATGTACATCACTGTCACAAGATACAAGACAGAAAGTTCAGAAAAAGGGAATGATCCATGTGAAGCAGGAGACATAGGAGTCAATTTCTTCCTCTGTCACTAACTCTGTTTATGTCCTTAGACATACCAATCAGAGCTTTTTTTTTTTTCTGTGTTGGACTACCTTCAAGGATTAATAATATTTCCCTGTCTCACAATATTTGACAGACAATCCACACAAGACTTTAAAGCATTTGGATACAAGGGTACCAATACTAGTCTACAAAAGGGCATTCAATAGAGACTCCACACCAGACTATTATGGGCTCCTCTTCGATGCCTTCACTCGTGGCTTTTCATTTCCATCAGCCCAAGCGCCGCTCCGCACAGCTGCACCGAGTGCAGCCACCCAATGATCAAGATCAAGACCAGCTTCCACACTTCAGTTCATACAACCAGCTAGACCAGTGCTGAAACCTTTTTATATTTTTTGTCTCAAATTTCTCTTATGCTTTTGTTTCTTTTCTTTCTTGTTCCTCCTCCCACCTTTCTTCCCCATTTCTGATCCTGAATCATACTGAGTCGCCTCTTGTAACAAAGGTTTCTCACTCCTTTCCTAATTGGCAAAACCCTCCGAAGGGGATGACTTTTTAGCATTTCAACATCTCATATTACTGCTGTGATCTTTTGCATAAGAGCTGCCAGACAAAAATGATTCAGGTTCAGTTTTCCAAATGAGATGACTAATGGGAGTAGACAATGGATCTGCAGATGGACGTGTTTGTCTCTTTCTACCCCATGAATGTGCAAATATATCACCATTTAGATGACTGGCATTTTGTGGGTTTTGCAGGAGTTATTTATAACATTTTTACACATTCAAACTAGAAAATAATCCTCCTATTTTCAAAACCATTATCTATTAGAGATTACATATCCTCAAAGTCATATTAAATCCTAGTGTTGGGCATAAAGACTTTTTCTAATTAATTCAATTTGGTTATGCAGATTTGGTTCTGTCTAGATAATTTTTTCATACAGCATTTTTAGTATTACCTCCTTTACAAAGAGATTAGACTTCACAAATTAAAATAAAAATCTATATGAAAAATAGGATGACATTGGTCTGCCTTTAACCCTAGCATCTAGTTCTTCTCTAAGATAATGGCTGCTAAGCAGACTAAAGTTCTTAAGTTGAAATGTGACTGCATAAATCATGCAAAACAATTCAAAGTTTCTCGGCATCAAGAGGCTTGCAGGCTTGAGGTGTGATTGAAGAGTAATAATGTGCGTTTGTCAGTGAGTTAGCCTGGATCTGAAAAATAGACTAGTTGATTGAAGGACTTGACCTAATGATCTCATTCTTCCATCTCTACTCTGTCCTTGTTTCCAGTCCACTCTAGATTTTTGTTCCCCACTTTTTAGTAGAAGAAAATTTTCCATCCATTCCACTTATGTAAATGAATGTCACTGAATCCGTTAGTTTTGGTGAGATCACTCTTTATGGTACCCTTACTATTATCAGTTGATCTGACAGACCTAACAATAAGTAATAAAAATAACTTTGGCACAGAGATCACAGATTTTTTTTTCCAGAAAATTTCATGTTACTTAGATACAAATCTATTTAACTAGAACAGTAGCACTTTAGGTAAATATAGATAAAATTTAAAAAAAAAAAAATTACAGAAATACCAAGAAGCATGGAAAAATATACCTACTTAAATATGGCTATTTAGATTTATCTCAACTGCATCTGTATTGTTTTTTCACGGCCTGGTTTTTGGTATCTAGGGGGCCCACAGACACGGCACCTGGGAGAAGGCACTAGAAGCTTCCACCATGCCCAACAGAAGCAGCCCTGGGGTGATGCAAGTGGCCCCACCCACTCTAACCACTGAGTATAACCCCCAACACCAAGCTGTCCTGGTCAGGCACTGAGGTCTAAAGCAGCTCACTCCGTGGTGAGGGTGACAACTCACAATCCCCCAGTTCTATGATTTACATGTTTCCCTACAACTGGTTCATGTTTTTTCCTCCCAGTTTTATGTCTAAATCTATGTAAATTCATTTTCCTTAGTTAATATGTATTGATTCTAGAAAGTTCTGTCGTGCTTGACACTCCATTGGTTCCTTCCCCAAGTCCCTCCTATGTGTTATTCCCATTGGTTCACTCACTGTTAACCCCGCCTACTTGCCCTTATTTCATTGGCTGTAATCCCTTTCCTCGCCTTCCCATCCCCACTATAAACTCCCTGGACCATGTCAAAAATTTGGCTCTTTGTCCGTGTCCCTTCACCTGAATAAATCTTAGTGTGGAATCCATACGGAGAGTCCTCTCTCTTCATCTCCGCCTGCATGCCCTCACACCTGTGACAGAGAAGATTGCTCCCTCGGGTGAGGAGCTCTTTGCCTCCTTTTTGTGTGTGCTGCCTTCCAAAGGGGTTGCAGCCTAGACCTCCGGGCTCCTCTTTGTTGGCACGCTGGGTGCAAACCCCCTCACAACCCCTGATGGGTCTGAAGATGGACATGCTGCTCGCCAAACCTGGCCCAATTAGAGATGGTGGTAATGCCTCTGTGATAACAGATTGATTAACAAGGAAGTCTTCATTATATTTTTTTTCTCTGTCTAGTTGCAGAGGGGAGTGAGCAAGAGGTTTTTGTGGGTGCCTGGCATTTGGCCAGTCTCAAACCACAACAGCATCATTTGATAGAAAGTTTAGTTTGCTTTATGTGTCTTAAATTATTCCCCATCTAGAACAGATTACTAGGAGTTCACCAGTACTTTTCCCAGACCATAACAATTATTGCACAAATAAAAGTGTAAGATCTGTGCTAAAGGACTACCTGAGAGTTTTGTATGACCTACACCACATTGTGCTCATCTTGTTACAGCACAGAAAAAACCCTCCAAGATTGACACATGAAATAAACTATTTTCTTCATTTCACACAAAATTCTTTGTATTTCCAATGCAGGAAAAGAACATTTAACATTCTAATAAACACTGGAAATAAAAGGTCATTTAAGGAACGAAAAATGAAATTTGCATTTCTTACACCTCTTATAAGTTGCCTTATCCATAGTTGGCATCACTGTCATCAGAGTAGAAGGATATTCTAATTTTAAAAAAAATTATATGAATGGCAGTACAATAATTCACAGGTGATTTCAGATTTCAGTGTTCTTGAAGAAAAATGCAGGTTTAATTTGGAATAGCTAACAGGGAAATTAATGAAGATGTATGACTTAATTTAGATATAAGTGAAAATGGCTGCTACCTATTAGATGCTTTCCAGAAGTGCATTCTTTCTAAGCTGCTCTATCACAGAAATAAAGAGATCACTTTATAATATCTTTTCATTATCTTTATTATCAATCATTCATCACGTGCTTTAGCTGTTTAAAAATAAGAACAAAATCATTGAACAACTCTAGCTAAAGATAATGCTGCTTAAAATTAAAGGAATAGTTTTTCTTTGAGTTATCATTTTCAGAGTGCAATGAACAACTGATTTATTTCAATATGTATTCAAAAGTAATGCTGCAAGTTTCTAAACACTATTTCTCTGGTTTATGCCAATATTATATCTATGCTACTTCCACACAAGAAGGCATCCATAAGGGGAAAAAAAAGTAAGTTTTACTTTGCTTATTTTTATAGCTGATTTATTGTTTCTAGGGATTTAATCAAAGTTTCCCCTCAGAAGCCTAATTTTTGAAACCAATTTACATCTTACCAGCTATTCTAAAATGCAACCAATCATCAGAAGACCCATTTGTATGTTTAATTCTTTAGCTGAGAGGGGGATTTTTAAAGGGAAATTCATCCAGTTTTGAAAAGGTTTGCAAAAGTTTTGCACTCATTTATGCACTCCATTCAGGCTGTAAGTGAAACTCTCAGTGCTGCTTGCTCAGGAGACTTTAACCCAATTAAAAAGCCCTTGACAAAATAGGCTACTGCATTTCAGGCTCAGTTAGCCTCAGGAGAAAACATCAGGGATAGGGACATGACAACATGGTCAATTAACATGACTTCAGATATGTTAGCCCAGCGCTGCAATGCCATTAACTAAAATCAAGTGAACTAACACAATTAAACAGAAGAGCCTCTTTATCCATCCAAATATACCCCAAAGACTAAGAAAGATGATCCAATGCCTGCCAGATCTTTTCAGGGAAGACACAGTTAAATCTCCATTTGGAGCACCATTGCATCCTTAGATACAGCCATGTGTTCAAGTGAAACTAGAAATCAGTCATAAATTTTGCATTTATCCTCGGTTTCTCTTGCATAGAAACCATTCAAATGCCTTACAGGAGCATTGAAGCATCCTCCCTGTCCTTTTTTTCTTCTGTGATCCATCCGTACTGCACACTCAACAGGCTAGCACTGGTACAGAACCTGTACAGCTTGGTTTGTGTTTCCTCTACCTGTTATAATGACCCCTTCCAGGAAGGGCTTATTTGGAGTTTTTTTCCAACATTTACTTTGTCCATGTAGGACTATTCATCTTTTCTGATTGAATGTACATTTTCAGCTTTCTGACAAAGGGTGACATTGACATGCAAACCAAAAGTATTATCACTCACTTTGGAAGTTTCTTTGACCATGAGTGGTCATTGTACAAAAAGTTCATTGAGATATAAAAGTGGAATATTATTTTTAAAGTGTATTGACAGACCAAAGATACAAAACTAATTTAATGTATCTTGAGTGGAAAAGTCTCATAAATTGTATAGACACTTAAAGAATAAACCCTAGCAAATTTTAAATACAAGAATAGAGACAATCACAAGAACTGCATTGAGCTGTGGTTTGATAGGGTGATACTGACAATGTTAAAAATAAAGTTGTCCAATTTAACAGATGACTAAAATAATGCAGATGAAAAGAGAGAAAAATGCAAATATTTTCACAGCAGTACATAAATTCTCTAACTTATATTGGATGTTAACATTCAGTACCTTTGCAAGGCTTCTCTTAGTCAAAACTGTTATGGAAAAAACTGTGGGTGCACAGTGCATGTCAGGAAATACCCTTCTCACAGCTGCAGTCCAGAGCCTCTGGATCAACATGTATCGCTTTTACCTGCACCACTTTGTTTACATACTGACATGAAATAAAGTTTCTAGTCAGGCACATAAAACAAGGCAAAACTTCCACATGATTTGTAACTACCAAGCTCTGTGCATGTCAGTGTGGCAAGTCATGAAACTATTACACATTTTTACCCCTATCCTTTCAATTTTTTCTTCTTCCTGCCTTGTTGTTTATTGCATTCATTGTGACCCATTTTAGATTTGATCCTGACCTCTTCAAGGGAGAGACTGTTTTCTCTTGGTATTTTGCACAGTGATTTTTTTTTTTTTAAATCAAGTAATTTGTTTCAAATAATGTTTGAAAGAACTAATAATTGATTTGAATAATCAGTGTTAGCTCTTCTGTTATTGAATCAGAAAAAAATAATCACACTTGCTGAATAATCATTTTAAATTAGAATTTTAAAATATTTGGAAAGTAATTTAACCAGTTTAAGTATTCTGAAATTTGTCTCAAATTCTCCTGGAGGAGTCTCATAGGCAAACTGTGATAAATGCTGTCTGTTGTATCTAAGATTTTTTCCATCATGGAGACAGTAGGATTTTACAGACCTGTAATGGCTGTCAGCCATTCAGGTATGGATTACACTTCTTTCCTATAAAGATCCTTTTGTTGTTTCTGGATGGTAATCATTGCTGTCAGTCATGATACTCTCTGTAATTTCATGGTTTTCATGATTATGAGAAACAATAAAACAGCAGCTCTCCATTCCCACCATTCTAAATTTCTCCCTCAAGTCTCGTTTAACTCAAAATAAAATTAAGACAAATATTTATGTTAGCAGTATTTGACCTTCCAGCATATTGTATTCAATGGGAGTATGAACCACACAGCAATCAGACAATACAGGCTCAACAAAATTTTTTTGGTCAAATAATATAAAAAAATATATTGTCTGTGGGGATTTGTACAAGATTGTCATGGCTATTCACAAAAATTTAGCTTACTGTCACAGAAGGAACTGCTCAGCCTGAAGAAGGGATAATTTCATGGGGAACATGAATGCCAGGACCTAAAAGGACGGCATCAAGAATGGTTCTCCACAGAGGTGCATGGCTGGGAGGATGACATGGACATAAATTGAAATAACAGAGGTTCAGACTAAATGTAAGGAAAAGAAAATTTTACCATGAAAGGAGCTAAGCAGTGAACCTGTTTGGGCAGAGAGTTTAGGTAGTCTCTTTCCTTGGAGATTTTGAAGACTGGATAAAGCCATGAGTATCTTGTGCTTAAGTCATAGTTAACTGTGAAGAGGAGACTTCTTCCATTCTGAATTTTCCAATGATCCTTTAATCCTATATCTAATAGAAATGCAGAATATGATAATGGGTTGTGTGGTTGCATTGCACTTAGAATTGTATGGCAATACACGGAATACAGTCTTTTTTTCATCCATGGAGAACTATTATTATATCGGCAGAAGAATTCAGCTGATTTAGTGGTTTGTACAATGCTTAATACAGTAGGGGACCAGGCTGGGGGAGTTTAAGTGCTTAAGTAGCATAGATCACAAATAATGATATTAAGCATACAGTACTAAGTATTTAAGCATTATGACTTACTTGCAATAAGACAGGGCATGCATTCATTTTAAATATACTACTAATCAAAAATATTTCACCATGTATTTACACATACTTCTGTATGCTCTTATATACCTACACATACAGCAACACACAGCATATTACAAAGACATAAAGTAATTGAAGTAACTACATATAACTCACAGTATAGTCACAGGAATATCAACATACACATGAAGCTGAAATTTCAGCCTTGATTTCACTGGAGAGAATTAGCATAAACAGCATTTGCAGAAAGTGTCAGCACTGTTGAAAGCTATGTCATAAACCGGGTTATCATTTCTTTTCAGGCTGCAGAGGAAAACCTCTTCACCATCTTCCTCATATGGACTTATCCAGGTTGCCATGTTTTAGTGAACAAAAAGGAATCACCCCTTCTCTGTGAGTGTGTGCGAATAATTTCTCTAGGTATATATGGGTACAGCTACAGAAATAATAACTGGAAAGGAGCAGGCTGAACAGATTAAAAGGACAGGTTAAGACATAGCCTGTGACAGCCTCCAAAGAACTAGTATCCTCCAGGGACCAGATATCCTATTGAATCTACAAGAATTGATGATCTGAGAAAGCCAAGAGTTGAACAAATCTGTGCAAGGGCAGTGGCATACAGTGGGATCAACAACAGTCTGTGTCTCTTGAACCACTTCCAGTGATGACTGCAAAGACTAGAGGACTGTGCACATACCTTATAAAAGAATGGACTTGAGGGATTTTCCAAACACCTACAAATAAACCATTGATCCAGCAGATTGCAAACATTTAAAATAGCTGGAATCTGGGATTCCAGCCTACTGCCCTGCAGAAAATGCAGCAAGAAGCTAAAATGACTCAGTTTAGCTCAAATAAAGGCAGCAATGAAATTTAAGTATCTTGAATCCACTGTGATTGGTAATGCTAAGAGCATATTTTAAGAAATATTACTTTTTTTCCAGATTTTCTTCATACATTTATTAAGTCTAACGGCACCCACAAAAAAGGAAAACATTCTTCAACATCTTGATATTGAATGCATAATTTTGTCTTGCCCTGGATGTCTTATTTTACTTACTGTTCCCATAAACAGGAGCTGACCTCTCCTGTCAAGAGACAAGTTATAACTTTTAAGTGCCAAGATAGGCACAAATTGTTACTTTGCTTTACTCTCTGATTTTATATTATTTCTGTGATTTGTAATGTACTGCAACTCCATTTGCAGTCTATACTGTCTTTGTAGGGAGATCAATTAAAGATAACAAGACAAATTCTTGATTATATTCAGGGAGTCAATTTTAATATTACTTAAAAGAGGGGATTGTAATCTTATCAAGGATGTAATCCCTCCAGTTTTGCTTTTGCTTGGGAGGTTTGAACATAGTAATTCAAACCAATATGATATGGAATATAAGCAAAGTCCAATTTAACAGCATTCCATCACATAATTTAAATAAATAACAGTGTAATGAAGTCAAAGCTAAAAAAGAAAACTGCAGTGACATTTCTGATGGCATATTCTAAGAGGCAGTGAATCTCAAAGTCAGTGCAGAATATG